>NC_056732.1:226894482-226986982 GCF_019279795.1 Protopterus annectens | reverse complement strand
ACCTGTTCCACTATCTTCCTTCTATCTCTGTTCTCAGCTTCTTCTGATTTCCCCAATTTGCTCCCATTACCACCGTCTTAGCTATGCTTAGTTTCATCCCATGTGCCTTCAGATTTTCATTCCATTCTCCTATCCTTTTCTGAAGTTCTAGCTCAGAGTCTGCCTGTACTGCCACATCTTCTGCATACAGCAGCTTTGTTGATCTGTCCCCTCCAGCCTGTTTGCTAGTGTAGTCCATCACCAGTTTGAACAGCAGTGGGCTCAGAGCTGAACCCTGATGTACACCCACTCCCACTGGAAACCCCTCTGTGAGGATGAGCACTGTCCGTACTTGAGTCACTGGGTCCTTGTACATAGCCTGCAGTAATTCTACCAATGTTTCTGGGACTTCAAGCCAGTGCAGTACTGCCCAGATCAGCTTTCTTGGGACCTTGTCATATGCTTTCTCCAAGTCTAGGAATGCTCAGTTGGACTCTCTCCTCATATCTATCTTCTTCTCAAGTATCTGTCTCAATGCAAACATTGGGTCAATTGTGCTGCATCTTGATCTGAATCCAAACTGTTCATCTCCCATCTTACATTCTACTGCTCTGCGTATCAGTTTATCAGTCAGCCTCTCCAGAACTTTCATGCGATGTGATAAGAGTTTGATGCCTCTGTACTGTACACATTTGTGGATGTCCCCTTTGTTCTTATACGCTGGCATGCTTATTCTCCAGGCATATGGGATATGCCTTTCTCTCCATATTGCTATTAATACCCTAAGGACCCATTTCTATCCTGTCTCACCCAGCATCTTTATCATATCTGCTGTGACCTCATCTGAGCCTGCTGCTTTCCCTGACTTCATCTTCCTTAGTGCTGTTCTTACTTCTTATAGGGTGGGCTCCTCTTCTTCTCTAATTACAGGCTGTTTTTGGGGCAGTACAGCTTCTGTGTGGTTTTCTTCATTCAGAAGCTGCTGGAAATACTCTTTTCATCTGCCTTTGATGTCCTCTGGGCTGGTGAGCAGGTTGTTGCTGGCATCCATTATGAAGGGTGTCTGACTATCTTCTTTATCTTTCTGTCTTTGCCTTGCAACTTGATATAGTTTCATTGTGCCCCTTACTGAGTCACTTTCCATAAGTTGGTACAGTGCCTCCGATGCCTTATTCTTTACTATTGCAACTTCTTTCTTAGCTTCTTTGTTAGCCAACCACTACTCCTTCCTAGCCTGGTCAGTCTTTTTTGTCTCCCACTTCTTCCTGCACTCCTTTTTTCTTTTGATGATTTCCTGGACTTCTGCATTCCACCACCAGCTTTCCTTATATACCTTATTTCCATACCTGGCTCAGCCAGATATCTTTTCTGTAGTCCTAACTTATACTGTTTTTAGGCGCTGCCATTCTTTTTCATCTCCACCTATTTCCTCCTCTTCTTGGGGTGTTAGAGCCCTGAGTAATTCCTTGAACTGTTGTACTTTCTCTCCAGTCAACTTCCAGGTCTTCAGCCTGGTCTCTGTTGACCTTAGAGCCTTCTCTGACCACTGCTTGCAGCTGATTGTGGCAACTAGTGGTTTATTCTGTGGGCCGACTGTTTCACTGGGGATGACTTTGCAATCATGGATTCTGCCCTAGTGCCTTTTCCTTACAGGGAGGAAGTCTACCTGAGTTGCATGTTGACTACTGTTATACATGATCTTGTGACTGTCTCTCTTTCTGAACCATGTGTTGGCTACTATCAAACCATTTGCCAGACAGAAGTCTAGAATGGCTTTTTATTCTTTATTCCTGTTGCCCCATCCATGTGGACTCAGGCAGTCCTCATATCCTGTTCTGTCTGTCCCAGTATGTCCATTCAAGTCACCCATTATCAACACTAATTCACTCTGCCCTGCTTTATCTAGTAGGTCCTGCAACTGCTGTCTGAATGCACTCTTTTCCTCACTATCACAACCCTGCTGTGGGGTATAGGCTGAGATTATGAATACTGTCCTATCATTACACTGGAGTCTGAGTGCCATGAGTCTGTCATTAATTCTGATGATATCCCTTAATGCCGTCTGAAGACTGTCTCTCACCACAATTCCTACAGCATTTCTAGCCTGCCCTCCACCTAAGTAATAGACTCTGGATCCCAGGCCAAGTGCCTTTGCTGCACCGCCCTTCCATCTCATCTCTTGGATACATAGGATCTCCAGCCTCATCCCTATCATCATTTCATCCACTTCCAAGCTGCATCCTGTCAGTGAACCTATATTAAGCATAGCATTTCTCAGTTCATGTCTGGCAGGTTGGTTGGTTTTACGTCCAGCTTTCGCTCAACAGAGCTATCCCAGGTTACCCAGGCTGGGCAACTAGACACCAGCCAGCCAGTAGCTTATTGACCCAGGGCTGCTGGGCTTTATGGTGGGCACACACTGAACAATAGGGTCACATACACCCTTCCCACCATTAGCATGGGTCCCTGGCATGGCTCAGAGTAGGCCGGGTCCTCAACCCACTTATCACTGGTAACTACCCATGTCCATTTTTGACGACATTAGTCAACGTGACCAACTCACCTAGAGCCATATATACATCAATAACAAGCATACCAAAAGATTGATTAAACAAGATGATGCACTGGAGTTTCTCCATGTACAGGTTACCATAGATAAAATCCCATACCATGTCCTAGCAAGTCATCGGTCAGCCTCTAAGCCCCAAGAAACTCATAGCGCATACTTAGACCTACTGGAGACAGTCACTATTCATCTTAACACTTTATTCTTGAGCGACATTAATTGCCCCTCTATAGATTGGGAATCCTAAACAGCCTCATATCTGTAGTCACAGAGATTCCTGAACTTCATAAATATAAAAACGCTCTTGACCAGTTAGTGCATACTCCCACTAGAGCTTCTGTCATACTGGACCTTGTACTCACAAATATGGGAAAATGCTGCACCCACACAATGTCATGTCCTTCCTGGTAAGGTCTGACCATAAAGCTGTCTCCTTCAAAATCAAAATCATCTTAGTAAACTCAGTAACAGCTAAGAGCTATTCCAAGGCAAGCTACCTTTTATTAATTGATCTTCTTTCTTCTTCTTCTGGCTTTTACCGGTTAGGGGTCGCCACAGCGGAACTCCTGTCCGCTAATGATTGGCAGTAGATTTTTATGGTGCCGAGGTGCCAGCTCGATGGCCAACATTCAACAAAGGCACGCCCATTTACACATGTCTTTTGAGTGCAACTCGACCGCGGGCAGGACATGCAGACTCCACACAGGAGGTGCTCCAGCCGAGAATCGAACGGGAGAACCTCTTGCTGTGAGGCGACAACGCTACTGCTGCACCACCGTGGCTTAAGAATAATATCTATCCATTCTAAATTATTTTTATGACCCAGGCATCTGAACATTTCTTGTTTCCACAGAGGAAGACAGTATGAGAGAATGCCTGCAATGTGGGAAGGGAGGTCAGGGTGAGGGTCACCCTGCAATTTTTTCTATGTTGTTGTTTAGTAGGATTTGCTGAGGATTGAAAAGCTTTTGAAAAAAAAATGACCAAAGGAAAAAAGAATGAGTCTTTTGGTACTTTGGAACACTTTGGAGACAGAAGAGTTATTGAACTCCTTGCACTAACTTTTTCCCTTTCTTCCAGCTTCTTGAGTACTGAAGAATTCCCACACAAAAGGTCTCTGTTATTTAATAAGTGGGCTTTAGCATCAGTGACATTTTGAAATCTTGTACAGGCATTCCTGCACATTACAGTACATCTAGCAGCAGCCCTAGTCACAGCATGCACCGCATCATAAGCACACTTAATAGAATGTTTAGTGTCTTGTGAAGTAGAGTTTCACATGTCCAGTAATTAATTGATAGTTTGTAAAAATGCAGTGCCCCTCCAAATCCAGACAACACAGCAGCCAGTGAAGAATTGTTCACAGAAAATCTGTACAGCCATGCTAATGGCTGCACAGAGGCTGCTGTACCTACCAGGAGTAAACCCAAAACTAACTCCAGAAACAGATGACCCTGGTAGCATCCCATGTTAAACAGGCTATACAATAAAAGGGAAAACATGGCTAAAATCAGGAAGTGTAACTCCAATAAAGATATGAACTATCTCATCAAATCAAACAGCAAACTAAATATGAACTATCTCATCAAATCAAACAACAAACTAAGAGGGCTAATTAAGTCCAGTAGAGACAATTTTTAGGTCAAGATAACCTCCCAGGCAAATGACAACCATAAGGCCTTCTTCAGCTATGTAAGAAACCTTAAAGGCATCATACAGCATTGTGATGAACTTATTTTTAAAGGTGCCACATTCCTTGAGCCAAGTAATATAGCAAATCTGCTGGCTGACAAATTCTGTTCCAACTCTAGCCCTCTCTAACCCTCAGTCATGCTCAAATAAATACCTTCAAACATAACCCCATCCAACTATAAATAGAGAGCATGTCCTGGCTGCACTTGCTAAGACCAAGAACACAGCCTCAATGGGCCCTGATAATGTCCTGAGATGCCTTTAAAATTGTCTAAAATATGACCTATCAGGGCCACTGGAGTTACTTTTTTTCTATAGACTCAAAGCAGGCATTGTGCCACGAGAATGGAGGACCACAATTGTCATCCCACTTCATAAGGGTGGACCATTAACAGATCCCAAAAACTACAGACCCAGTAGTCTGACTAGTTTTATATGCAAAGCCATGAAAAGAATTATCATAGAAATGATCAACAATGATGTAAGAGACCTTCAGACACTGGATCCATCCAAGTTTGGCTTTTTAAAGGAAGTTCATGCCTACGAAATATGGTGGACTTCTTTGTGAAGATCACCAAGGCAATGGAAGAGGTTAAAAATGGTGCATACTGTCTACTTTGACCTGGCTAAGACATTTGATAGAATACCCCACTCGGGCCTTGTTAGAAAACTTATGGAATTCATCATAAACCTCTGTATAATGTGCTGGATAGATATCTTCTCACAGATAGGACCCAGGAAGTTAGGCTGGTGAGACCACCTCCACAAAGAGGCCAGCTACCAGAGGAATCCATCAGGGCTGCATGCTGAGCCCACTGCTCTTTGGTCTCTACTTCTCAGAAGTCAAAGACAACTTGAAAGGCCTATAGCAGACTAAGTTTGCAGATGTTTGCAAATTAGGAACAGTCAGAAAAATTACTGATAATAAATACATGGCTTAAAACTTAATATCAAAGAAACGCATTATAGTACCTTTTGAGAAGTTGGCCACTCTGGGAAACTACATCATTGATAAAACACCCCTAAGAGTTGATTCACTAGTCAGGGAACTGAGAACATGTAGACAGTAACCCAGCTTTCGACCAAGATGTGTCCAAGGTAATTCAGAATTCCTTCTTTATGGCTCAAGCTATAAGTAAGGGCATGGCATCTAGGTCCAGGAAAATCATCGTACCACTAAAGTCAGCCCTCATTAGACCTATTATTGAGTATAATGCCTCCTTTGGTATGTACCTGACCAGACACAAGCAGCAACTAAAAGGTTCCTTACAAAAATAATACAGGGCATAAACACAACTCCAGTGTGGATTGCCTCAAAGCCCTAGCTCTATACTTGGTTTCCCACAGACTACTGAGAGGCAATGCATACCTGGCATACAAGGCATCCCTGTACCCCACTCTGATGAAGCTTTTGCGCATCCGCAAAACACAGTCAGAACTGCTAGATCCAAAGACTGTAATATTGCTTGTGACATAAATAGGACATGCTGCAGAGACAGATATGTATCTCAGAGAATTTCCATTCTCTTGAATAGGCTCCCCATCTATGTAAAATCATTGGATGGAAAATTGAAAATTCAACTCTAGGCTGGTACCTATGTTTCTGATGCACAGTGACAGTCAGTAAATCATAGCATAACCAAAAATTACCCCATATAAATATCTGAAACATATAACTTGTGGGACACATTTGGGTTGCATTTCTAGGCTTATAAAGGTCCTAGTGTTTGTCAGCCTAGTATACACCTGTGAACCTATACACTGCACATTTTGTAAAATGCTTACAGTAATAGTTTTTGTCTGAATCTGAATCCAGTCAAGATTCTAATTTAAATTATAGTGGTGATGTCATAGTAAGGTTTTCAAGTACAAAAGTGAAAAATAAACCTGCTTATTTAAAGGACTGCGCTTGCTTTTGAAATTGCTTAGATTTGTAACTGACGTGGTATTCAAAATGAGTAGCGTTGCACATCTCATCCTTTTCAGCTGGAAATAATCAACTGCTGCAAAACATTCTTCTGAAGCAATTTAGTTCTTGTAAATATGGTCTGCAGAAGTACTGGTTCTAAATGGAAAATTATTTTTATTAATTTAAAAACTATTTTTACAGTTGAAGGAGCAACTCAAATGCAAAGACTTGAATTTATTATAAGGGTGACAAAGACAACAGGTTTTGTACTGTAGACATAGAAATGCTCTTTGAAAACCATGTATAGTTGTTATTTATTTTAATAAAATAAAAGAGGTATATGATATTTTGATTACTTTCAGCAGTTTCTCTACTGCTTTTCAAACCCTCTGGACAGAGACTGAAGTGCGATAGCTAGCTTCAGCTAGTATGAGCAACGTCAGGGACACGGTCAGCCTTCCACCATGTGTTTCTGGATTTATATTTGCTTAACATTTATTGGATTTCAAGCAGGGTTTGCTGTAGCTAAATCCATGTCTTTCATGATGAAAACTGAATCCTCATTAGCTATTAGTTCACAGTATTCCACTGAGAAAGAAGATGCATGTTCTTAGAAGGGAGAGCCGATGTTAAAAATTAACCAGTTATCAGTTGTAACCTGAAGCATTATATTAGCAAATTAAGGAACACTTGTCTGCTAAGATCTTTGGCTGAGTTTTAATTTAACACTGTTACTTTTAACTGTCAAACTGTGACTGGACATCATTTATTATATTAATGCATTTAAAGTGCTCCTTCCTACTACAAGCTTCACTTAATATGGGCAAAGGATTCTGCTGTAATGTCCCCACACATCATGGATAGGGGGTTCTACTGATTCATAAGGTGGAAATGAGCAATAGGGAGGGGAATTATAATGCAGAGTTTTGTGATAGAATAAGCAATTTCATCATTGTAGATACTGGGATGAGTAAGAAACACAGACAAATCCAAATAATAGGATACTTTAGATTAAAAGTCAAATTCTAACATCAGAAGGAAGTAGTAGTGTGTTAGCACACTGTAGAATGAATTTATGGATATATAACATTTAAACTAAAATCCTATCTGCACAATAAATAGTGCATCAGTTTATAGCCACACACACACACACACACACACACACACACACACACACACACATATACTCTCTTATCTATCTATATATATCCATCTCTCTCGCTATATATATATATATATATATATATATATATATATATCTATATATAAACTATCAAACAAGGTAAACACAGGAACTATATAAAACAATAAAAACCTCGATCAGAAGAAATCAGACTATAGACTAAAAATGAAGCATTTTCATTTATTTACTATTTTAAAACATGAACTTCATCAGAAACTTCATTTAAATGTACACTCTGGAGAGTGAAAACAACATGAGAACGTGTACAAGTACAGTAACAGTTATAAATTCAAAAAGTATATAAATAGAACCCCCGCCCACTAGGTGGGCATCATCAATTATCTTAACATTCTTAATAAACATTTTATATTTAAAGTTCCATTGAGCCCTGGGGGCATGTCAGCTTGAAGTCTCGCTTACCATTGTAATTCCCCGACCTCCAGGAGAGGGTTGACACTGTTAAAGGGAACAACCACTTTGTCCAAACTGCAAACTTAAAATTAGAAAACTGGGGGCTCACTAGACTATGTTTAGCTAAAGCATTTTTACTATCTGTGAATCTAATTGCTCTGATATTATTCTGTCACTCAATCTGAGTATAGTCTTTCTAACATAAAAAGATCCACAATGGGACCAGATCGCAATGTACACAACATTCTTGGGGGTGCAATCAAATGAATCTTTGAAATGGAGAGAAAAGGTTTGTGCTGTTAACTTGAGATTGGAATTGGATGACATGATGATACGGAGGAGGCTGGACATCCTCTGTATCCAAAAGACGAGATGGAAGGGCAGTGCAACAAAGCCACTTGGCTTGGGATCCAGACTGTACTACTCAGAAGGGGGACAGGCTAGAACTGGTGTAGGAATTGCAGTGAGAGAGAGGCTTCAAAATGTAGTGAGGGATATCATCAGAATTAATGGTTTTCCATCATAATTTTGACAATGTCTTGTGCGAGTAATCACTTACTCGAAAAACATTGCTGAAATTAACTTTAGCGAACAAGAATAACAATGAATTAAAAAAATGTCAACAGTTTGAATTTGAACTATTTGACATTATTTTGAACTTACCTCAACATCCGGTGTCATTCACAACATGTTTAGCAGGGGGCAAGCCCCCCTGCACCCCCCACAGCCCCCACTAATTATATATACCAACTCCGAGAATGCACTACAGTGAAGAATGCCAAACTCACAAAATTGTGAATGCACACTGGCATTCGTTCTTTTGTGTCTTTGGCATCTTTTGGTTTACTAATACGAACCATTAAAAACATCCTTTTGCACATCAGCCATCGCAGATGTGCAGGTCAGCAATATGATGGTAAGCCAAATTAATGACAGACTCATGTCACTCAGACTTCAGTGTAATAATAGGGCAGTATTCATAATCTCAGCCTATGCCCCACAGCAGGGTTGTGATAGTGAGGAAAAGAGTGCTTTCGGACAGCAGTTGCAGGACCTACTAGATAAAGAAAGCCAACATGAACTGGTGTTGCTAATGGGTGACTTGAATGCACATATCAGGACAGACAGAACAGGATATGAGGACTGCCTGGGTCCACATGGGTGGGGCAACAGCAATAAAGAAGGAGAAGCCATTCTAGACTTCTGTCTGGCAAATGGCTTGATAGTAGCCAACATATGGTTCAGAAAGAGAGACAGCCATAAGATCACATACAAGAGTAGCTAACATGCAACTCAGGTAGACTTTCTCCTAGTAAGGAAAAGGCAGTGGGGTAGAATCCATGAATGCAAAGTCATCTACGGTGAAACAGTCGGCCGACAGCATGAACCACTAGTTGCCATAATCAGCTGCAAGCCATGGTCAGAGAACACTCTAAAGTCAACAGAGACCAGGCTGAAGACCTGGAAGCTGACTGGAGAGAAAGTACATTTTAAGGAATTGCTCAGAGTCTAGCACTCCAAGTAGAGGAGGAAATAGGTGGAGTTGAACAAGAATGGCAGTGCCTAAAAACAGCATGTGTTAGGACTACAGAAAAGATATGTGGCCAAGCCAGGTATTGAAATAAGGTACATAAGGAAAGCTGGTGGTGGAATGCAGAAGTCCAGGAAGTCATCAAAAGAAAAAAAGGAGTGCAGGAAGAAGTGGGAGATAGAAAAAAACTCACCAGGCTACAAAGGACTACTGGTTGGCTAACAAGCTAAGAAAGAAGTTGCAATAGCAAAGAATAGGGCATCAGAGGCACTGTACCAACTTCTGGAAAGTGACTCAGTAAGTGGCACAAAGAAACTATATCAGGTTGCAAGGCAAAGACAGAAAGATAAAGAAGATATTCAGACACCCTTCATAAGGGATGTCAGCAACACCCTGCTTACCAGTCCACAGGACATTAAAGCCAGATGGAAGGAGTATTTCCAGCAGCTACTGAATGAAGAAATCCCCACAGAAACGGTACTGCCCCAGAAACAGCCTACGATGAGAGAAGAAGAGGAGCCCACCCTAGGAGAAGTAAGAACAGCACTAAGGAAAATGAAGTCAAGGAAAGCAGCAGGTTCAGATGAGGTCACAGCAGATATGATAAAGATGCTGGGTAAGATGGGGAGAAATGGCTCCTGAGGGTACTCAGCAGTGTGGAGAGAAAGGTGTATTACAGATGACTAGAGAATAAGCATGCTCATGCCAGTGTGCAAAAACAAAAGGGACATTCACAACTGTGGGCAGTACAGAGGCATCAAACTCCTATCACATTGCATAAAAGTTCTGGACAGGGTGATCGATAAATGGATATGCAGAGTAGTAGAGTGTAATGTGGGAGATGAGCAGTTCGGATTCAGATCAGGATGCAGCACAATTTACCCAATATTTGCAGTGAGACAGATACTTGAGAAGAAGCTAGAGATGAGGAGAGAGTCCAACTGGGCATTCCTAGACTTGAAGAAAGCATATGACAAGGTCCCAAGAAAGCTGATCTGGCCAGTACTGCGGTGGTTTGAAGTCCCAGAAACATTGGTAGAGTTAGTGCAGGGTATGTACAAGGACCCAATGACTCAAGTATGAACAGTGTTCGTCCTCACAGAGGGGTTCCCAGTGGGAATGGGTGTACAGCAGGGTTCAGCTCTGAGCCCACTAGTGTTCATACTGGTGATAGACTACATTATTAAACAGAGCAGAGGGGACAGATCAACAAAGCTGCTGTATGCAGGTGATGTGGCAGTACAGGCAAACTCTGAACTAGAACTTCAACAAAGGATAGGAGAATGGAATGCAAATCTGAAGGCACGTGGGATGAAACTAAGCAAAGATAAGACAGTTGTAATGGAAGCAAATTAGGGATCAGAAGAAGCTGAGAATAGAAATAGAAGGGAAGATAGTGGAACACTGCTTCAAGTGCCTGTGATCAGTGGTTGAGGAGAACAGAAGTCTGAATGAAGACATCAAAGCTAGAATCAAAGGTGCTGCAGCCAACTGGCATAAAGTGTCTGGTATAGTCTATGACAAAAAAATGACAAAAAAGCTGAAAAGTAAGGTGTACAAGATATTGGTGTGACCAGTACTACTGTATGGTACAGAAACCTGGGCAGTATAGGCAGAACAGTTGAAGAAGCTAGAGGTGATGGAAATAAAGTGCCTGAGAAGGGTGGTAGGATGCACACTGTGGGACAGACGAAGAAATGAGGACATAAGAGCAGAAGCCAAAGTAGCTCCAATTGCAGAAAAGATCAAAGAGAACAGATTACGGTGGTTTGGACACATGTGGAGAAAAGCAGAAGACAATCTGGTGAGGAAGATTTGAGACAGACAGGAAGAAGGTAAGATGAAGTGAGGATGTTCAGCAAAGAGATTGATGGATTGTATGAAAGAAGATCTGTGACAGTCAGGCATGAGTGTTGAAGAAGGCATGAGTGAAACACTGAATCGAGAGAGCTGGCGACAGTTAACAAGATACCCTGACCCCATGTAGAAAAAAATGGGAAAAAGGGGGCTAATGATGATAATGATATGTGTGTGTGTGTGTGTGTGTGTAGTGTGTATATGTATATATATATATATATATATATATATATATATATATATATATATATATATAGATATGTATATATATATATATATATTGAGATATATATATATATATATATATATATATATATATATATATATGTAAAATATATACATGGATCCATTGCTTTTGTTGAAGCATTGCTTTTGTCAAAACGGGAAGCATTGGCTTGCTTGTTTGATTCCTTGTTTGTTGTGTGCTGCAGGTCTTTTTATGAGATCAGCCAGCAGTGGGATTAAGGAAGGTTTTCCTTTTACCACTGTAGTGTGATTTCCAAATCAATATATTTAAGTTGCATGGCATGTGACAGATGAAGTTAGCTTGCCCCCCCTCCCCCCCCATGCAAAAGCACTGTATTCATTTTTACTTTTTTATTTATTTATTATAGGTTTTGACTAAACATTGCACTGATGTAAGGTCAACAAAAGGAGGCTTTGATGTTTTGTGATATACTCACATGATAATATTAGATTATTATTTATTTATTATTTATTGGAGAAATACAGAGAAAGTCAGAAGGAGTTGCATTGTGTCTTTGTGGACTTAGAGAAAGCATATGACAGGGTGCCTAGAGAGGAATTGTGGTATTGTATGAGGAAGTCGGGAGTGGCAGAGAAGTATGTAAGAGTGGTACAGGATATGCACAAGGGTAGTGTGACATTGGTGAGGACTGCGGTGGGAGTGACAGATACATTTAAGGTGGAGGTGGGATTACATCAAGGATCAGCACTGAGCCCTTTCTTAGTTGCAGTGGTGATGGACAGGTTGACAGATGAGATTAGACAGGAGGCCCCGTGGACTATGATGTTTGCAGATGACATTGTGATATGTAGTGAGAGTAGGGACCAGGTTGAGGAGACCCTGGAGAGGTGGAGATATGCTTTAGAGAGGAGAGGAATGAAGGTCAGCAGGGCTAAAACAGAATATATGTGTGTAAATGAGAGGGAGGGTAGAGGAATGGTGAGGATGCAGGGAGTAGAGTTGGTAAAGGTGGACGAGTTTAAGTACTTGGGATCAACAGTTCAGAGTAATGGTGAGTGTGGAAGAGAGATGAAGAAGAGAGTACAGGCAGGGTGGAATGGGTGGAGAAGAGTGTCAGGAGTGATTTGTGACAGACGGGTACCAATAAGAGTGAAAGGGAAGGTCTACAAGAGGGTAGTGAGACCAGCTATGTTATATGGGTTGGAGATGGTAACATTGTCGAAAAGGCAGGAGTCAGAGCTGGATGTGGCAGAGTTAAAGATGTTAAGATTTGCACTGGGTGTGACTAGGATGGACAGGATTAGGAATCAGTATATTACAGGGTCAGCTCAGGTTGAACAGTTTGGAAACAAAGCAAGAGAGGTGAGATTGCGTTGGTTTGGACATGTGCTGAGGAGGGATGCTGGGTATATTGGGAAAAGGATGCTAAGGATGGAGCTGCCAAGTAAGAGGAAAAGAGGAAGGCCTAAGATGAGGTTTATGGATGTGGTGAGAGAGGACATACAGGCAGTTGGTGTGAAAGAGCATGATGCAGAGGACAGGAAGAAATGGAAACAGATGATCTGCTGTGGCGACCCCTAATGGGAACAGCCGAAAGAAGATGATGATGATGATGAATATTTTATTTATTATTTATTCCAGTTTGATTACCGAGGAGGTCCACTGGGCTTGAGGGCCTGTTTTCAGTGGAGGCCCAGGGAGAAAAGCTCCACAGAACAAAGTTTATTAACATGAAAAATGTCAAAGATAGTTTGCAATACAAACAATGGGTTTCTTCAACAAGAATAAGACAAAAACAATTACAATTTTGTTCAGGAGATAAAAACAAGCATATAGCATAATAGCTAGATTTTACTATTTAGTTACATATATGAATCAGCAATTGAGAGTGAGTTAGGAAGTTAAAAAGGTTAGCCTGGAGTGAAGGGGGAAGAGAGCTTGAGAGGTATGGGCGGAAGAGTGCAGTTGCATTTCCTGTTTAGGTAGAGGTAGGAATGAAGTTGAGTTTTGAAGTTATTATGGTTGTTACAGGTCCTTAGAGAGGAGGGCAGAGCATTCCATTTTTTTGTTAGGGTAAAGGATAAGAGAAGCTGACCAGCTGGGTGCTTGGGTTTTTGAACGGTGATCAGGTTTTGGTGAGAAGATTTAAGGGGTCTGAGGGGGGTATATGGTTGTAGTATATTGGATAGTGCAGGCCATTTAGTGGGTTGGAACAATAATTTGTGGGCTGTGGTTATTTGGTGAAAGTCAAGTAGGTTGGGGAGTTCAAGACAGTTTAAAGAGTGAAGGGAGGTGCAGTGATGAGAGGAGGATTTGGCATTGGTAGCAAATCTGGAGATTTTATTGTAACATACTTCCAGTTTGGTGGTAAGTGTGGAAGATAAATTAGTGAGCAGAAAAGAGCCATACATAAGAGAGGGAAGGAGATAGGTAGAAGCAAGAGTTAGTCTGGTGGAAGGAGAGAGGAAGTGGCTGTTTCTGTAAAGTAGGCCAAGTTTTATGTGTGTTTTCTTGATGTTTAGCTGGATATGAGTGTTAAATTTTAGTTGATTGTCAATTGTGACACCAAGAAGTTTGACAGAGGGTACAATCTCGACAGTGGAGTTGTTAAGGCTGGTAATTTGAAGAGAGTTTTTATCAAGAGGGGAGGATTTTGAGGGGGAGAATAGAAGGATCTTAGTTTTGTTGGCATTTAGTGAGAGGTGATTTTGGAGCATCCAGTTTTCAGTGGTTGAGAAGGCTTTTGGACCAATTACATTGGACAAACATAAAAATAAATCACAAAAAAGTAAAAAGACATCAAATACAAAAATGTTTGAAAATTGCAAAAAAAAATAAAAGCAATAATTTTTGAAGAGGGCTAGCTACCCCGCACTTCCCACATGGAGGACTGTGCTCTCCATGCCCCAGCTGCTTATATATATCAACTTCTAGTGTGCACAACAGTCAGGAAACAGACAAGCTTCCTTGTACTATTTCATTATCTCATAGGAAAACACAGTAAAAGCAGTAACATATAAACTCGATCAAAAGCAGTTCGACGCAAAAGCATGATACATTTATTTTCATATACAGATGTGACAAACTGTCCTGCACACAGGTATCTGTATCTATAGATAGATAGATAGATAGATAGATATGAGGGCAGTTAAATATGTTGATTGACTATATAGTTGACAGCTGTCTT
This sequence comes from Protopterus annectens, assembly GCF_019279795.1. NCBI lineage: Eukaryota > Metazoa > Chordata > Ceratodontiformes > Protopteridae > Protopterus > Protopterus annectens. Next base: position 226,972,459 of record NC_056732.1, on the reverse strand, counting down.
GTCAGCAACTTTGGTTGATGTTATCCTTGAGAAGAGTTGCTTTGAATCTGCTAACTAATGAAAGGGATTTCTTTCTTTTCAACTATAGTTTATTTATTGTAGTGGAGCACCAGGGTGTTTTTTTTTTTTAATTTAGTATCATACTTGGTTCTGGTATGCACTGCTAGCTCTACGCATTTTTCTTAATAGTTGTAGAATTCCTTAGTCAACTTGATGCTGTATTAAAGATAGGGGAGGTGCAGTCATAAGTAATTTTTGATATTTTGTCACAGAGTGTGTTGAGATTTCATGTTTGTGGTCCATCAGTTCACTGTGGTTTGCTATAGAAACTTTTGTGAATTTAAAGAAGGTTACAAGTTTATGGTCAGACTTCACTGATGAAGCAGCTACCAGAGGAATAGTTCAAGAGGCATGTATTTTGTAAGAACCAAATCAAGAATACTGTGTCCTCTAACAGGTTTATTTACTGACTACTCAATGAGAAGTTTTATGTATCGAGTCTATGAATGTATGAGCATATCCAACACTGGAGGTATAAGTGTCCCAGTTCACCGAAGTGTAGTCAAAGTCACTCAGTTTAAGGGAGTTCTGCTCAAAGGGATATCATTTATAACACTGAGGAATAATACATTGTCATCACTGACTGAAGAAGATGTTCTGTAGAAGCTTTTAGTTAATAATCCTATACAGAGAGAGCTGCAGTTCAGTGCATTCAGTTTGTGAAATCTAGGAATCTGCCTGGAGGTAAAATTATGGAGACTCCATCATAAATGCCATTGGGTCTGAATGCATGAAAAGCACAACATTGGAGGGAGTAAAATCTCTACATTTAAACCAAGTTTCAGTAACTATACAGACATGGATGTTTTTCAAATACAGGAGAACCTAAAGATCAGGTAATTTATTGTTTAGCCCTCTGGCACTGAGGAGTACGACCTTAATGTGATTATTATATTTTTTATTTAGTCAGGGGTTCTTACATAAATTCCTTAAAATATTAAAAATGAAATTGGTAGCCGGCCCATTGCGACAGAGGCAGCAAGACTTCCACTGACTTGCTGACTGGTGTGTGCTGAGCTGAGCCTGAAATTGGTCAGTATTGATCAATGCACTACCCTGGTAAAATATAAATAAAGGAATAATAAAGTGACCTATTGCCAGCTCTTCTATTCCAGAGCAAGAGAAAACTGATGACTGTACAACCTGTGGTGGAAACCAAGAACCTCTAAGGTGGCCTACTAAATAGGGTAGCCACAACAACATTGTGACATCATTGAACATACCACTTTCCACAGATATGGACTTTGACTGACCACCATGTATATAACTGGATTTTGTACTAGTGATAGCAACACTATTAGACATGACAAAATGATAACCTTTAAAAAGTATGCTACTAGAGGTGATATGCCTCTAAAATGTGATAAATTATATTATAGAATGCTGAGGCTGCATTTTGTTATTCTGAACCTGACAAGTTAAGTAGTGCAGTCTCGAAACTAATGGCATACAACTGCAAAGACTGTTAGACTGGGGAAGTGTGGTAATGTTGGTAAAACAAAGCAGTGCAAGTAGTATGTAGACCTGGTAGAAAAACAAAAACAGGCAGCAACACAAACTGGCGTGGGGAAGTTTGTTCGACCCATTGCTATCCAGCCTAATTTAGTACATAACATGACAGTAAGGAACAATTTCCTTTATAGTTGTTAGGACAATAAGAAGAAAATAGATCAAGCCACACTGGTGAAAAGACCTAAAGATACAAAAAACTGGCTAAAGATAAAAAGAAAGAAAAAATCTACATCGGTTAAGATCTGTCAGAATATACTCTAATAGAACAGCTTGCAAGAAAAGAAAAAGCAGGAGAGATCTGCACTCATAATATATATTACCTTTGCCCTACGAATGTGTGTGTGTGTGTGTGTGTGTGTGTGTGTGTGTGTGTGTATACAAATATGTTACAGTCTGGAAGTGCTTATTGCAAAATTTGTGGAAGAAGTTCCACTGTAGCCTGAAAATTTTGCAAAACAGGTACTAGACGTAACTGTACTTATGTATTATCGCAACCACATTCTAAAAAACTCTGTGACTTCGCGTTTGGCTCATTTTCTTAACAGAAAAGAAATCCTGCATCTGCAAACAAGTTGAGGAAGCCATAAAATGCAACTTCCTTGGATAACAGTGACACTCACAGCAAATAAAAAAAAAATAATAATCTGTGCAATTTATCTCATTGTGTCGCTTTTCTCCATGGCTCTTTGCTGACAAAGGGTTACTGGCTACTTGGACATTCATGGTAAAGAAATATTGGTACTTACGTCGTAAGTACATATAAATGTATAATGAACTTTTAGCAAACTAGTCATGACATTTCTTGTGAGCTTTAGCATCTTATATTTTAGGAGAGGCTATATAATTTCACAATGCATGCATTTTCAAGATAGCTAGCTAGTCTTGTTCCTACGTTCTAAGCCAGGATGAATGCTGATTCTTTAAAAAGTTATCAGTTTTACAAATTCACACTTAACACACCTTTATAAGTTTAGCACCACTTTAACAACAGTTGTATGTGCCAAAAATGATAAATAAGGTGGGATATAAGACAGAACTCCTTCTAATAAAAGCTAACAAGTAAGAGGATTGTTAATGAGCTATACAGATTACATTCAGAGAATTAAAAGACCCAGTGAAAGATTCCTTTCTTTTTTTTTTTTTACTGTCAAACTTGTAGTGTTGTCCAACAAGGTTTTACTTCATGCCTGGCCGCTGTTGATCATAGAAGCGGGATTGCTTTTCGTTTTACAGAATGAGCTACCTTGACTGTTGTCTTATAATGTGGTTGCGATAATACGTAGGTAATTTTTTACATATTATCACATGAAGTAAACTTGTTGGATAACACTAAAAGTTTGACAGGAAAACTACAAGAAAGGAATCTTTCACCGGATCTTCACTTCAGAGGGCTGCTACACACCAATCAAGGATCGGGAGTACCTGATGTCAGTCTCTACCATCCTAACATCAAGTCACACAGTGGTTTAGAATGTGGTTGCGATAATATGTAAGTACCAAAGTAACTAGCAGAGTTGATGATATATAATCATTCAATGACTGGGTATTTTCTAATGAAGTAAAGTTAAGAATCATGAAGTAATGCATAACCTGAGTTAAATTCTGAAATTTCTGTTAGTCTAGGCCAGAAACCTCCAGAAATGAAGATGTCTAAGCAGCAGATTGTTTTTGAGAAGGAGAACCATAACAATAAAAAAAATGACCAGGCAATTTAAATATAAGGCAACAGTACCTTGTCAGAGTTCTAAACCCACATCTGTCACTGTAAAACAAATAAGTAAATACTCCAAGCAATGTGGATTTTAAAGAAAGGAAAAAAGGAAAATTGAAATTAAAATGTGGGGTATTCTTTTTCAGAGGGGGGGCAGCCCAGAAAGAAAGGGATGACCAATGCAAGATATTAATTGGCTCTGAAACAGAGAGAGTACAAAAGAGAAAAGACAAAAAACAGAAGGACAAAGAGAAAAGTAACATTTAACAGAGCCTTAATAATATTCCTGTTGAGTTTGCAGTATGTGTAAGTAAAAGGAGGGAGGTTCACAAATAAAGGGAACAAGAAATTGAGATACAGTAGAGAGGACAAATAGCACTAAGGAATAATGGTACGAACTACCATTTCTAGGAGAACATAACATTGTGACCTCAGTGCCTATGTTGGTAGGGGAAAGAGGCACTGCTTTCTACCTCACAAGAGGCTGACCTTTATGAAATTGTAGAGTTAGTAAGTTAGACGACGTTGAGGAAACCTAGTTAAATTTTAAAAGGGTACAGTAAGAAGGTGACACTTTGAACAGATCAATGGGAAATATAAGCTAGGATTGTAGAGGTAGATACTAACCAAGATGTTCCTAATTTTTGCCCAAAGTGACTTTTGATACATCAAAAGTAAGGATATAGAGGATGTACTATGCCAAGTCTTGATACCTTAGCCTTTCAGAAACCTAGTGATAAGATTAGCACATAGCCATGTGCTAGGGGAACAACAAAAACTGTCAAAACTAAGTCACATATCCTAACAAGTTTTACTGGCCAGGAATGATGAAAAAAATTGAATATATCTGTGCTGGCTGTCCTGAATGCTACACAAGACAACACCTCATCTGGGTTCATTCTTTGATTCTTTTTGATATAATAGATGTGTATCTCAAACATATTGCAGTGGACGATAGTGAGCCACAGGTAAAATCCAACAATGGATTTCAATGTATTTTGGACTATGCAATTGTATACCCTGAAGCTATCGCACTACATAAAAATAATGTTAAATCTATAGCGAAGGAGCTAGTCTTGTTATTTGGCAGGACAGGGATACCAAGAGAAGTACTGATCATTCTGCTCCCTTTATATCCAGGATGTTTCACCAACTGTTCCAGTGCAGTCAGTCATCTAACAGCCTCAATGCAGTATTCCCAGATGGACTGGATTGCTGGTAAATTTTAACTGAAAAACAAAGTCCATGCCTATAAAAGTTATTGAACCAGATGCGGACCACTTAATATCATTTTCCTATCTGGAATTATAGAAGTGCAACAAGCATTAACTAGGTTTGTTCCCTTTAGGGTGGGTGATAGGCATCCATCGTGGACTATTACATAATGCCAAAAAAACTTGGGAAGAGGAGAATCTCCATTTAGAAGTGTCATAGCATGCTCTCCCAGCTTACAAGACACACTAAAATGGTGGTGCCCATGGTATGGGGGCACATGGAAAGAGCTCAAGCTGCACAGTGATGGGTGTATCATAGAAATGTAAGAACTAGGGAATTTAAACCTGGAGAATAAATGATGGGTTTGGTTCCATCAGATGTAAACAATTTTTTTGATAAATAAATGTGATTTTTTTTTTTATTTTAGATAGCCTAAATGAAGTTAACTACAGGGTCAGACAGACAAGTAAGAGAAGACCAGAAGAGATGCACTGTATCAGTGATCTAAACATGTGAAAAGAGGCAAACTCTGGCAGTTAGTTTAGTACCAAAGATTAGTTAATCTGATAAGGCCAGAAAAATGGCATTTATGCCTGCAGTTCAGACAGATAATAAATCTCCAGTCCACAGAAACAAGAAATAACATAATTTATTTTATGGTACAAGAAAGTGTTTTCAGTAATGACTATGCTGAGGCCAGTCAGCAGAAAGTGTCATCTTAAAACATTATCAGATAAAGGCAGTGCAAGGAAGAACATGAAAAATGTTTCAGTTAGGACCAATCGAGGAGTCTGAAAGTAAATGGAAATGCCTCATTTTGCTAATTCCAAAATCTGACTGAAAAGTCAGGTTCTGTAATGATTTTAACCCTCGCTTCTGTAGGTTTTCAAAGACAGGAAATCACTTACTTCCTGAGCACTTTTCAAAGTGTTCCATTTAAAGCATTCTTCATAAGATTCCCTGTATCTAATAAATGATAGAGTTACAAACTTTTTAAAATATGAAAGTTCTTTGGTAGGTAGTGGATTATAGACAGGTGTGAGCATCAGAGGTCTGTCTGGAGCTGCTTATTATCTATTGCAGTTTTAAGAAAGAAAATGTTTATTTTATATGCCAAAAATCATTAGTGTTAGTCAAGCAAATTCCTATATATTGCAGTATAGATTTAAGATGTTCATAGGATAATTGTTAACCTTTTTTTAGAGCTTTCCAGTGATATATGGCAAAAGGCGATAGCATACTGCTGTTTTTTGATATTTGAGAATATATGCAAATTTTACATGTAATACTTTCACAATATTTCAAAATAGTATTAATCTACATAGCAAATATCAGTGGCAACATTGTGTTTGTATAAAATGGAACCAATGTATTACACTGTTTTATGAAATAAACGTGGTTATGAAAATATAACTAATAGTCATAGCTATTATATTTCAGAATGTCTTCATATTACCCACTAAGTTTGGTGTTTTATTTTGTTTTTTCACTAACACCCAGAGCTTACATACACTACCCCTAACATGACAGTATCACAGTCTGTTTCTTCATTACTGATGTAAGCATGGAAAATATCTCCCTTTGTCATAATTTTTTGTAAACATACTTTAATAACTCCAGTTTTGTACATCTGATGCTGAAATATTCAGCATGCATAGCATATAATGTCAGCTTGCAGATGCCACGTTGCTGGCTTAGTTTTAGGTATGCATCTGTACCCGGACTTCAGAACTTAGACTTAGAAAATACTGACAAGTATACTCATTTCAGGAATATGGGAAAGTCGGATGTACAACAGAGAATACTGCTACTGGAAACACAGGAAATCTGCTCTCCTGATGAATATACTCATCTAGAAAGCAATGAATTAAGAAGCTCTAAAACATTTTAAAATATATATTGTTACTCTATGCCTTGGGTTGATGAGCTAGTAGAAAGGTTGGGGAAGGCAAGATTCTTAACTACATTATTATACACTATATTGGAGCTTTTCTCCCCGGGCCTCCGCTGAAAATGTACATGTATCTAATCAGACTATCCCGGTAAACAAAGGTAAAATAAAATAAATAGTTGATAAAAGGATTAATAGTAAATCCTTCTAACAACTGAGACAAATAAAAAATAAAATAAAATAAAACAGCCTTCTCCACACCAAGGGGATTACTCTTGTATAACATTGTTTCTTTTGGGCTACATGGTGTTGTTGCAAACATCCAAAGTTTTAATGAACAAATGTCTGAAACCTTATGCCAGCTATGCTACAGTTTACCTAGATTATGTTATGCTGCAGTCTGAAGATTGGCAGTCACAACTAGCTAAAATTCAGGCTATATTAGTCTCCCTGAATCAAGTCCGTATACCTATGAATGCCTCCAAGTGCAAAGTAGGCATGACAGGGGTTAAAACCTTGAGTATTCCACAGGAAGAGGATTTGTTAATCCCTCAAAAGGAAAAGATAGAATCAGTGAGAAACTAGCTTATTCTGGAAATTAAGTAACAAGTGAGTTATTTTTTAAGGATTATGAGAGTATTATCAGAGGTTTGTGCTCCACTGTGCAATTACAATGTACCACCTTCATAGACCTAATGAAAGGGAAGACGGCCATAAAAATATAGTAGACAGTAAAAGCAGACAATGTTTTTAGCAGTTAAAGGGAACATTCAGAGTCTGTGTTAAAATATCCTCCCTACAATATATTTTTATAGACTATACAGATGGGTTTGGAAGTAGTGCTCTCACAAACATTTAATGATGAAGAGCATTTCATCTATTTCCTCAATTAGAAATTAAGCAAAATGGAATCTAAGCATTATGGAACTAAAAGAAAATTCCATCAAGCTGGCAGTAGGTAACCCAAAATATTACATCTTAGGAAGTGAATTCACTCTATTAATAGACTGCACTCCCCTTTTACTGCTGTATCAACAACAGGGTGGGAGCACAATGCTCAGTTTGTAGACTGTATCTTTGCAGACATTTAGGTTACAAATCCAATGTAAACCAGGTTTGACCCATATCTAGCCCATCCAAAAGACATGAAACCAATGCTTTCAAGCTTTGAGGTCAATTGTAGCATAGCATGGTAGTTCCAACAACATGAAAGAATACACATGACCCAAAATGTATAAAACATTGTTCAAATAATGACTATAGTGGTGTTATAAAGGGCTCATTGTAAACAAATAATATGTGTAGCAGTTTTATAAGCAATTATTATACGCCAAGTGATACTTCTTTAAATGAGTATCATCTCTGTTAAGTTGTACTTGTTTCTTTAAGAATGGAAAAAAAATACCTGGCAGTGTTAGTAAGAACATATTTCTTTAATCTGCTAGTGAATGTTATATAAAATGGTGGTTGAAAGAAACTCAATCAGACAATGTTTGCTTTGTCTGAAAGGTGACTTGATCTTCACTGACCTTATAAAATATGACCTGGATAACTTGAAATTATTCCTGCCAGACAAATCCAGAGAGACCTACCAACAGAAGTATAAACTGAGTTAAAGGTACTTATATTTACCCTCTTCCTTACTTTTCTTCTGTCATGTATCACAGTGCCTCATGTCCTAAGCATGATCTACTGTCACTCTCATTCACCCCCCATCCAAAACCAACATTTACACTGGAGACAGACAGTAATCTAAGGGCATCTGGGGGGATTGTTTGCCCATTTTCCAGTTGGGGGAGTTTTATATATGACCTATTTATCCCCCCCCCCCCACTGTGTTGATACACATCAAATGGCAGTTCCCCTCTTTGGACCACCCCTTCCCTTAGGAACATTGACAAACATCCCCCCCAGATGGGCACACTCATTCCTCCCTCCCTCCCTGCCACTCCATCAGCTGCTTGAGCCACTAATTTAAGCAGTGTTGCCTTGTCCATGGTCAGGGCTTCATCCCTTTATGTCACCAGAGTGGCTCAGTTAAAGGTACTTCTTGTGCTTTTGGTTAAACCACAAATTTGTGTTTTTTTTTTTTGCTTGGAACAACCTACATTTAATTTTATTTGTATATAATAAACAATATGTTTTTTATAAGATTGATGGTATCAGCAGCTTTAACTTTCCACATTTTCTCTTTCTCACTCTCTCTCTCTCCCTCCCTCGGTGTCTACAGATAGATAGTGGAATATTAAAGGGAGTAGAGACACCAGTGTTATAAAACAGAATGTCTTAAAAATCTAGCACACACCAAAGCACTATCTCTTCTCATAGTGAGGAAACTCATTCTAAAATATGTGACTCTTTCATATTGTTAGCAATAGGTAAAGTCTTAGGACTTTGGCTTAAATAACATGCGAAAAATGCCCCATTCTTCACCAGTATAGAGCATTAAAGTTGTTCAGGATGCTAGTCATTAAAAAAACAGTGTGGTTTATTATACAAAAATATAACAACTGCAGGATTTTCCAAAAATAAAATTAGAGGTACCATTTGAACATATTACTATGGACATTGCTAGGCTGTTGATAAAATCTAGCAAGAGGTTCCAGTATATATTTATTTTGTACTATCAATCTAAGTGCCTTCTGTGTGGAGTCTGCATGTCCTCCCCACGGTTGGGTGGGCGTTCGAAAGACATGCGTAAATGGGCGTGCCTTCGTTGAAGGTTGGACGTAGAGCTGGCACCTTGGCGTTCATGAAAATCTACTGCCAATCATTAGCAGACCGGAGTTCCGCTGTGGCGACCGCTAACCGGGAAAAAACGAAAGACAAACAACAACAACAATCTAAGTACACTGAAGCTATCCCACTATGTAAGGCTAATGTTAAATCTAGAATTAGAGATCGATACTTTTATTATTTGTACAGTTCTAATATGTAAGGAATTGCTGAGTGACCAGCATTACATTTATATCCAAAATAATGCACTAGCTGTGCTAGTGCTTTAATGTCAGGCAATTAAAACATCGCTATGCTATATCCAGAAGGGTGAATTAATGAAGTGTTTTATGTGGCATTAAAGTCCATAGTGAAAATAGTTATTAAAAATATGGCAAAAACTGAATCAGGTTAATAGAACATGTCATGTTTTCTACCCATGAAGAGCTGCAAGTATTAAATGAGCTAAGTTTTATCACATTATTGTGGAGTGTTTGTTATTGCAAGCAAAATTGGGAGGAAGAGAGAGAACCACGTTTAAAAGTATCAAAGAGCATTATACAAACGTACAAAACGGCCTGTAAGTATTCATCTCACAGTATGGAAACACATGGAAAGAGCCCAGGCTACACAGCAAGGGGTGTGTAACATAAATGTAAATACCAGGGAATATAGAGTTGGAAATCAAGTATTAGTTTTAGTTCCCACAACAGAAAACAAATGGTTGACTAGATGGCGGGGTCCATTTGAAATAATTACAAAAAAGTGAAATAAACTACAGAGCTAGACAGACTAGTTACTGAAGACTCAAATACACCATATCATACCACTCAACCATACCAAATTCATTTTCGAGGGCTAAATATTGGGGAGCCACGAATTTCTGGCCTCTTTAATTTCCAAATGAATTCTCAAGTGGTCCATTTAATTTCCAAATTTCCCAAAATCTGACATAATCACACGCACAGCATCAGCTTCTGCAGCTTCAGAGAGTCTGCAGGTCTATTTCTTTCAGGCATCAGATTACTATTACATTTATGGAGAAACTTCAGGTATTACTTTTGTTAACAGCTGATTTGCATTTGTGCAGGCAATACTTTTGAGACTGATTACATTTATTTTCTTAATGACAGAGTGTATGTGTACTCTCACTTAACAGCTGTGCACTCTCTGCAGGTGTGTTACTTTTACTTAACCGCTGTGCACAGCTTCACATGTGTGTGCATGTGTAAATGCCCCAGTTAGGTTTAACTGCTAGTTAGAGTTACTCTGACTTAAACCCTGTACCTTACGTACAAGGAGCAAGAGCCTAAATTCTGTACCCATACCACCACCACTTGTGATTTAAGGAGTTAACCATAGTTCTCAGTTCAGTAAATCATGATAGCCATTTATGTTTCAGTCTTCCTATCTTTCAGGAAAAGCATGTTAACACAAAACATTTTATTCTAGCAACTTTTCTAAGATTGTACAAGCAATGTTTCAAATGTGTCCCTGGTTTTGGGCCTTTGTCCCCCCCTCCAATAAATTTTGGCTTTTTCCAGATTTCCATAGTTCTTCAGGGGGAGATAAGTTTAGTGCTGCTTATGCCAGGTATGTTTATGTTGTTAGTAGCACAACAGGTAGAATGCTTGCTTTTGATGCAGAAGGCTGTGGGTTACACTAAATGGGCTACAGATGTTTAAAGTTCAACGTGGATCTGGCTTAAATTCCCACAATACAGATCACCTTTTGAAGGCTTATAGGTTATCCAGTGGACAATGAAAGAGACTCTATTGAAGGTAGTTGCTGCGATCTTTTGTTAGGACACAAGACATTTTATTTTATGAACATCCAGTATTTGTATAAAAAAGCATGCTCTGATGTTGTCAATTTTCATTCTATCCTCAACTGTTAAGTTCAGGTCCAACTCAGCTGTTGCTAAAGCTCATGGCAACCAAAAACTCTCAAGCTTCTCCCTTATCCATAATGCACCAACACCAAGTACCTCACATCTCGTTTCCTGCTTTACTCAAACGACGTGGTGACTTTTACTCTCAAGCAGATAGGAGTTGTAAGTTGTGAGTTTATCTCTTTTCCTAACTAATCTTTAAAATTCTTCAGTTTTTTTTTATACCCTTACCTTATCGCTTCACGTTTTATCCCTTTTACTAGTTAAAATAATTTTCCTGTCACTTTTCTTCTCCATACAGTCTATTCTCTTGAATACTATTGTTAGTATTCTTTTTCACACTTTTATTGTCATTGTTGGTAATTTCTGTATTTCTTTGTATATTTAACTAAAAAAACTTTCTATCCTGTTTCCGCTATGGCAGAGAAAGAGAAAGGCCCACCTTGGTTAAAAAATGTGTCGTGTGGGCACAAAATTCTGCTTTTTAATGCCCACACTTTATGTGTATACTGCCTCGGTCCTCTTCATCTACAAGAGGACTGCGCTATTTGTCATGGGTTTAATCCTAGAGCTCTGACTGAAAGAAAAAATAAACTAGTTCTAAAAGGGTTGCTTCCTTTCTCTTTCAAAGAGGCTTTATCTGGAGCTATGTCACCAACAAAATCTAAAATGTCTAAGTCTCTTTCTCTGAGTCCTTCTACTTCTTCCTTTAAGGCTATGGAGCAGTTGAGAAAAATACCTCAATCTAATCTGACCTTCCCATTGGATCCTATTAGAAAAAAGTCTAAATTATTGGATCAGACCTCAATCTTGGATCCAAATCAGAGAAAAAGGGATCTGCCCAATCTGACCTCAACATCGGATCCGAAGCAGAAAAAGAAAGATTTGTCAGATCTGACTTCTTCAGGTCCAGCCAAAAAGACAATTGATCCAGCTACTCCTTCAACCTGTAGTTTCCTGCCAAGGACCAGATACTCCCTTTGGTGGACCAAGTTCTCTCCAGGGTCCCCTCTCCCTTTTTGGAGAGACTCAGTTCCCCCTCTGTAATATCCACTCACTCTTCCAGGAGTTTAATGGAAGAAGATGTGGAAAGAGTGGTGAGAAGGACTATCTCAGCAGAGTCTGATGGGTGTTTTTCTGGCTCCTGCCTGTTTGGGTCAGGAGGTCCAATCTTCCATTATACCCCCTTTACCAGCTCCTCCTTCCACTGTCTCAGAGTCCTTGGATCTGAGCCATCTGGCTCTGTCTGACTTGGATCAGTGGGTACCTTTGTCCTTGGATCCGAAGTTCAGTCTGAGCACTTTGGTTCAGTTTGATCCAGTGAGCTTATGGAGCCAAGGCTTCCCTGTCAGATCCAAGGTGCTGGAGTTGACTCTGAAGTTATCTGAGCCATCTCTGTGCCTCAGAGCTTTAACACAGGTTAGTTTGGTTCTGGCTTCTGCCTGGGGGAGATTATCTTTGAAGCAGGGAGGCACAACAGTTCAAAAGCTTGCCTTTTCAGATCCAAGGTCCTCTTCCTCTCTGAGGAGGGGGGGTCTGCCTTTGATGCTATACAGGGTGCATTGTCTGCCTCAGCAACACAGATGGTTCCTACTCCCTGAGATCCTCAGTCTGCAGCCTTGATGCTGCTGTGCTAGGAGTCTCATCCCTCCTTTCCACAGGCACAGCCAGTGCTGATACCCCAGGCTTCCCAACAGGGTATCCCAAATTCTTCTGATATCACCCACTGAGGAGATCTCTAGGAAAAAGACATGTAAGAGGAAGCACATGGACTCCCTGGAGGGCTCCTTCACAGAAGATACAGACTTTGATGAGGGTGAAGGGTGCCCATGGTTGCCTCCTGAAGATATCTCATTTGGAGACATCCTTGAATTGTAAAACAGAGAGGTGGCTGGACATCAAGCAACCCTTCATCTGAAGAGTCTGTATTTCTGGAGGCTTTGTCTACTGCCCAGTCTACCTCCTGGATGACTCCACCCACCGATGAGCTCATTGAGTTGATCTCTCAGCAGGCATGGATGGATTCTGACACTATTGAACCAATACCTTTGAGACCAGACAAAATTATGGCACCACTTGTGGACAAACAGTTTTGAGGAAAGGGGGTACCCATCAAAGTCATGGTCATGTTGGCAGCCACTAAAAAGGAACTTGCTGAGGAGAGTTCCACTGTTCATCCCCCAACAGGGAGTCACAGGTGATGGAGAGTTTGGGAAGCATGTCTATGCTTTAGTGACCTTTGCTTTAAGGTCACTGAATTATTTGGCACATTTAACAAGGTTACAGAGGGATTTGATGAAGGAGCTTTCAAATACTCTCTCAGGATCCATTTCTGAAGAAATACAATCATCCATGACTTCTTAGTTGGCTACCCTGCAGTCTATTTCCAATTCTTCCATGAGGCTCATTTCACATGTAGCAGAAGGAGCCTCATGGGCAGCAGGTTCATGCATTTCTATGAGGAGGCATGCCTGGATGGGCTTATGGGATTTTGCAGAGCTCTTCAAGTCTTCATTCATCAATGCTTCTTTTGATGGCACATCTTTGTTTGGCCCCAAAGTGAAGAACACATTATCCAGGTGTGAGAAGGATGGGAAGATCCTGTCTGCCATGGGTGTATGTTTTTCGACCACTCAAAGATCCTTTTCTAGGAATCAACAAGGTTGCCAAAAGATGTGGTTCAAGAAATCCAAGAAACCTTTCCAGGACACATGGGGAGAAAGTTCCCCAGGTGTAGGGGGGGGGTTAATGGTAGACACCACCCCCATGGCAGAAGTGGCCTGCAAAACCAGGGTCCAGAGATTATTTCTCTGACAGACCCTTCCAGCATTCCTGAAATGAGGCTCAACTGCCCTCCTCTAGGGGCAGTTGGGGGGTCAACTGTCCCTGCACCAGAGAGCCTGGCTAGAAATAACAACAGATACTTGGGTTCAGAGGATAATTTCCAGAGGTTATATAATGCATTTTCCCCCTTCCTCCTCCAATTTCATGAAAAATGCTCGATGTTCCACCAAGCCAGAGGGACAAGCAGCAATTCAGGTGCAAAAGTTGCTAGAAAAGAGTCATCCAAGCGGTCTCATCAGATCAGTTAAAATTCAGAACTTAGTCAAGATTCATTTTAGTGCCAAAGAAAACGGGACTGGAGACCAATTTTGGATCTCAGCAACTAAAAAAAAGTCATTTTGATGCACCAAGTTCTGGATGGTCACTGTTCAGTCCATTCTACCATTTCTGGACAAGAATGACTGGATTTGCCCGCTAGACCTTCAGGATGCTTTCTATCACATAAAGATCAACAGGTGATCAAGAAGATTTTTATCCTTCTGGGTGGGAGCCGGTCATTACAAAATCAGAGTTCTGCCCTTTGATCTCACCACAGCTTCCAGGGTGTTCACCAAAACCATGGCAGGTGTAGCAACTCACTTGAGACTGCAGGGATTGTGGGTGTTTCCATGTCTAGATGACTGGCTTATTACCACCCCGACCAGACATCAATTAATAAAGGCTAGAGATCAGGTTCTCCAGACATGTTCTCATCTGGGGATAACCATAAACTATGAAAAGTCACAAATAGAACCAACTCAAAACTTGGAATTTATAGGAGCACTGTTCAATACAAGGTTAATGATAGCCTTACTGCCACTGCCAAGGGTTCAGACTATAACATCATAGGTCAGAAAAATAATCTGCAGTACCATGATTTCAACATGCTTGGTCCTTCAAGCTCTAGGGTCAGTGTCAGCAGCAGTAGCACTAGTACCTTTAGCCATATTTTACATGAGGATTCTACAGTAGATGCTGGCGACACAATTGTCAATTCTTTACCAACCCACGTGTACCATTTCTAGTATTTTAAAACTCAAAACCTTGGATAGGCAAATGAGAATTAATTATATAAGAGGTGGGACTAAATGGGAAGAACAACGAGGCCACCAGTTAGATGACTCACATTAAAGGAGAGTCTAATGTTACTTTTTATTGTAAATAACTTGTTTTTTAATGTATTTGTTTCATTATGATTTTAAGTAAGTAAAGTGGCTAAGGGATATTTATTGGTAAATGTACAGGATAGTAAGTTTAGTGGACAGAGTACATCTTTTACTACCTTTAAAGTAGAAAGTATTAACAGCACCAAAGAAAAGAGAGTGTACTTTAAGTGTAGATTAGTATAAAACCTGTATTAACTGTTATTTTGTTATTATTGGGTGGATCGAGATCACATGACAAGTCACTACAATTATTTAAAAATGTTTTAAGACAGCTTTTATTACATCTGAAGAAGTCTTTGTATTTTACAAAATGAAAAGCGCTTTATGTTTATGTTTATGTTTATCATGTGTTATTTTATTTTAGTAAAATTTACTGAGTGAATGAATTTGCCTTCTGCCTTTTTGTTTGCCATTTTTGGGTAATTAAACTTTGCCAACCCATGTCAACTCCAATACAAATCACTCACACATACAAGAGGGATATCCATTGGTGGATTCAATCAGACCAGGGTTCTACAAGTTTGTCCTCCATTCATTCCCCTCAGCCTAAGGCCATAGTGACCATGGATGCTTCCCAGTTATGGTGGAGGGGGGACTTTTCTGGTGAAAACAGTTTAAAGCACTTGGTCCACTGAAGAGGCCAACTTGCATATCAATGTCCTAGAGATGAGAGCAGTACCTTTAACATTGCAGGCCCTTCAAGATGCTCTCCCTTTGGGAACAATTGCAATTCAAATGGACAATATGTCAGTAGTTCGGTTAATCAACAAACAAGGAGGGACCAGATCATATCCCTTGTGTCATATCCCTTGTGTCGAGAAGTGCTCAGAGTGTGGCAATGGGCAATCTCATCCAGCTGCTTTCTCACAGCAGCGCACATTCCAGAGAAGTCCAACATGATAGCAGACAAGCTCAGCAGGTGCATTCTTCTCCCTCATGAGTGGTCACTCAACAAGGATGTAACAGAAATGATTTTCTGTCAGTGGAGCAGCCTTGTTGTAATCTTTTTGCTTCTCAAAACAAGAAATGCAGCAGCTACTTTGCCCTAATCCCCCTGTAGAGGAAATCACTGAGGGATACTCTTCTTCACAATTGGCCACCCGGTCTTCTTTACACTTATCCACCAACCCCACTAATTCCAAAATTCCTACAGAAAGCTGCCATGTTGAAGATTAAAGTAATCCTCATTGCACCTTACTGGTCTTGACAGATTTAGTTCCCCTTCCTTTGGCCTGACTTACTTCACCAACCTTGGATTCTGGGTCTGACTCCAGACAACCCAACAGGCATGATTCATCCAGACACATCAAACCTCAGCCTGATGGCCAGGCTTCTCCAATTCCATTAATAGCTAGACAACCTATGCTCTCGTCACCTGTCTGACATAAACTTTTATCTTTCCATAAACCCTCTACACAAAAATTCTACTCCAGTAAATGGAAATGATTTGTTTATTGGCCTCATCAAAATAATTTTGACCCTTTTTCAGCTCCCATACATAACATCCTTGAATTTTTGGCCCTGCTTTTTAAGGAAGGAGCTAGTTCCTCAACACAGCAGCGCACATATCCTTGTTTGTTACTATTTGACTGTATTTGTAGCAAATTCTTCTGTGTAAGCTGTAGTAGCTGATTCATAGCATTTATAAGTGTTTGCTGTACCTGTTTCTGCCTGTTTTGTGAAAAAAAAAAAAAAAAAAAAAAAGAAAAAATATCTCTTGTTTTCCTGCTTTACTAGTTTAGTCCAGTTTCAGAGTTGCTGATTCCTGGGCTTTGGTTGTAGTTCCTGTGTACTGTTTCCGTGCCTTATTTTGGGGAGAGGAAGTTACCTTGCTTACCAGTGGGAGTGGGAAGCATTGAGCTGCCTTTGTCCAGTTTTGTGAGGTTTCAGCCAGTAACTAGTAGTTTATTGGTCGTTTTGGGCCAGTTTCTAGCTTTTTCCAGCCCCTGGTATAAAAGCGTAAACGCGTTAAGCTGATTTAGAGCGGAGCTGCCACTGTTGCACACTAGGGCAGCGCCCGGTTAGCAGGTTTAAACTATTCGCTACCTAAAGTCCACTCTTCAAATTTTCCCTTAAAACTACCTTCCTCGAACTATACTACTGATCTAATCAGCTTATCCTATAACTAAAAAGATCATCTCCACTTGACTCCAAGTAGACTATTCTCTATCTGTTAAACCTAGCACTTGCTCCTACAGTACTTATTACCTTGATACGGCACTCTTGTCATAGATAGTACCCAAAAAGGTAACCCCCCCATTTCTCGGTCACCCACGTCCCCTGAATCTTTTTTAAAGTTTTTGTCTATCCTTCTAGCATGTCGAGGGATCAGTTGCTAGTGTCCTCTCCTGCTCAGCTGGTGAACCTGGGAATACTGAGGCAATGTTACAATTGCCTCATGTACACAGACAACCCTCTCCTCCTCCCACAAAACACAAATACATGCGAGAGATGCAACTATACGGCCAAACTGGAGGCTGAGCTCTCTCAACACAGGACTGGCAAGACCAGTCAGGAGGAGAAGGTTACCACACACACTATAGACCCAGTCTCACATAGCACCATTACAACCTCAAATCATACACATAAACACACAAAGACATACTCGAGGCTCTGATCAAAAATCTACCAAAACAGCAGAGGCCACCAAAGCAGACACCCAAACAACCACCACCTCAGAACACAACACCTGCAACACATAGACCTCACAGTCAGAGTGTCAAACAGTCACAGCCCTTAAGGCCAAACACAATGCCAGACACACTAGTCATTGGTGACTCCATAGTCAGACACACTGATGTCCCGCTCACCAGACTGAGTAAGAAGAAGGTCACAGTAAGCTGCCTGTCGGGCGCTAGAATCCGCCACATAACGCAAGCACTCAGGTCTCTCAACAGCAAGTACAAATATGACTCAGTCATTGTCCACGCTGGTGTAAACGACCTGAGGCGTACCTCCTTGGACTACATGAAAAGAGACATTGAGGAGCTCTCTGACTATGTAGCCCAGGCAGGTATGACCCTGACCTTGAGCAGTATCCTACCTTCACCAAGAGTGATGCCACAATACAGAGATAAGATGATCAGCTTTAACAATTGGCTTAAACACTGGTGTCATTCAAAGGGGATCCAGTATCTGTCTGCCTGGGATGACATGCTGGACAAGCCACGCTGCTTCGCAAGGGATGGCTTGCACCTGTCACCCCTGGGATTCCGGATATTGGCAAAGGCTCTTGCCACCCCCATAGTGCCTTTTTAGGCAAGGCTCAAATTCTAAACCTACCACCCTAGAACACAAAAAAGGAAAAAAACTAAGGGTAATGCTGCTCAATGCCAGAAGTCTCAATCTCAAAATGCACGCACTCGAGGCCCTTCTCAGTATGGAGAACATCGATGTCTGTGCTGTGACAGAAACCTGGTTCAAGGCTCCTGAGAGCACCCCAGCGCTATCAGGTTTTACCTCATATCATGCGTTCCGGCCCCAAAATCCGGACAATACCAAGAAAGGAGGGGGGGTATCCATATTCATTAAGGACACCCACACCTCAAGACTGGTGGCAACGCACGATGCATCGGAGACCATCCAGGTGCAATTAACCATAGGCAAGACTGCTCTGCAAATTGTAGCATGTTACAGGCCACCCTCACAAACTCAGGAACCTCACATGGCCTTCCTGAAAACACTAGAGGGATAAATGTATCACCAAACACCATCATACTAGGTGACTTCAATTACCCTAATATAGACTGGGAACACTACTCAAGCCCAAACACCCTAGCCCAAAAGTTCCTGGAATTCATAAACTCAAATGCCATGGAACAACTAGTCACCATCCCCACAAGAGGAGATAACATACTTGATCTCATCATCACGAACATGGGAGCACAATGTTCAACACCGAAGTATACCCCTCACTGGTGAGATCAGATCACAAACTAATCTCGCTGGAGGTCCTCATCCCACCCCACCTGAAATAAAAAGACCACAGTAAAGAACTTCTCAAAGCCGACTTCACACTTCTAAAGACTAGTGTGGTCTCCTTTAAGGCCCCGAGCTGGTGGAAAACAGTACTCAAGCCGCTGAATCACTTACAAGCGTCTTCTACCAGCACCTGCAGGACTGCATGGATAAGGCAATCCCAAACAAAACAAAGACTCTTAGTACCAAAGGCAAGCGTCCAGTCTGGTGGACCCCAGCCATAAACAAACTCTACAATAAAAGGAGGAAGCTACTACAAGATACAGCAAAATCCTTAAAAGGTAAGACACCCTTGATCACTATAAGTAAAAACTAAGAGCTCTCATAAAATCATCCAAAGCAAATTTCGAGAGAAAAATAGCTAAAGACTCAAAAGACAATCATAAGGCCTTCTTTAGCTATGTTAGACACCTAGGAGGAAACTCCCAGATATGCTCAGAACTAGTTCAAAATGATGTGAAGATTACTGATCCTACAGACATTGCCAACATACTGGCTGACAGGTTCAGTGCAAACTTCTCCCCCCACTGCCCTCCCAAAGGAAAGATATCTATACCAAACGATTGCAGCCCCCAAACATCTCCAGCCCAAGTGAGAACTGCTCTCTCCAAAGCAAAAACACAGCATCCATGGGACCTGATGGTGTCCCCGGCTGTGTGCTCCACGAACTCAATGAGGAATTAAACCCACAGCTAGGACAGCTGTTTAATCAAAGTCTTACCTCTGGATACGCACCCAGGGGTGGCGCACTGCAACTGTGGTCCCACTTCACAAAGGCGGTGCCTCCACCGACCCTGGAAATTACCGGCCCATTAGCCTGACAAGCCTTATCTGCAAAGCCATGGAGAGGATCATAATGGACCTCATAAATAAAGACATAGGAATTTGCAGACTTTGGATCCAACCCAGTTTGGCTTTGTCAAAGGCAGATCATGCCTTTTAAACTTGGTTGACTTCTTGAAACAGTGACCAAAGCCATTGGTGAGGGAAAGGCAGTCCATACAGCCTACCTCGATCTGGCTAAGGCCTTCGATACAATACCCCACTCGGGTATCATTGAAAAACTCATCAGCTTAAATGTTAACCCATACATCACAAGATGGGTTGCAAACTGGCTGAGTGACAGAACCCACAGGGTCAGAGTTGCTGGCGCCATGTCAGACTCAAAACCTGTCACAAGTGGTGTCCCACAGGGCTCAGTCCTGGGCCCACTCTTGTTTGGCATCTACTTTTCCGAAGTACAAGCAAACACAGGAGGGTTATGGCTGACAAAGTTTGCAGATGACTGCAAACTGGGCCATAGTAGAAAACACATCTGACACAGATATCCTTCAGAAGGGTCTCACAGAAACGGATAACTGGTGCCAGAGCCACGGCCTGAAGTTAAATGCCAAAAAATGCATAGTCATACCCTTTGGGAAAAACAAGGTTACCCTTAGCTACCAAATAGGTGGCAATCCACTGAGCACAGAAGAAGTTATCAGGGACCTGGGGACCCAGGTTGATAGTAGTCTGTCATTCGACACCCATGTAGCTAAAGTAGTTAGGAAGACTTTCTACATTGCCCACCTTATCATGAAGGGATTCTCATCTAGATCAAGGGAGGTCATAGTCTCCCTTTACTCATCACTCATCAGACCAATGATTGAGTACAATGCCCCATTTGGGATGTATCTGACCCGACACCTGCAGCAGCTGGAGAGGCCACAAAAGTTCCTCACCAAAAGGATAAAGGGTCTCAAAATCTGTCCTATGCTGCCCGACTGAAAGAACTCCAGCTCTATTCAGTAAACACCGCTTGCGCAGAGGTCACCTTTGCCCAACATACAAGGCCATGCCACACCCCGATTTGATGAATATGCTTCGCCTCAAAAATCTAGATCCATCAGAGCCACAAGGGCGGAGACTTAAACCTCGACACGGCTATTAATAGGACGTGCTGGAGGGATAGATTCATTACCCAAAGACTCCCTATGCTGTGGAACAAAATCCCGGTACATGTGAGGCAGAGCACCTCGCTGGCCTTGTTCAAGAGAAATCTTGACCAATGGATGGGAGATCGCAGATATACCCCAGGGATTACCTCAGTGTCACTGCTCGACAGAGGCACAGCAAAATAATGGGTATAGTTCCCCATACTAAAGGGGTGGCGTAAGCCACAAAACGATGGGCTAGGCTTGTAAATGCCCTCGGGCAGATAGCCTAGTATAAACCTATGAACCTATGAACAGTTAAGGTTCAATTAGCAGCAATATCAAATTTTCAGACCGGAATTGAGGGTTCCTGTATCGCCTGTCATAAGGTCTGCAGATCCTTTTTGTGAGGCACTCTTCTTCTAAGACCTCCTTTTAAAGACCCTATTCCCCAATGGGACCTGAATCCAGTATTGCAAGCTCTCACTCATTCCCCATTCAAACCAACAGCTAAGTGTGGACTTAAATACCTTTCTTGAAGACTATTTTTTCTGGTAGGCATTACTTCTGCAGATGGATTTCTGAGATTCAAGCTTTGTCCTCAAAACCTCCATACTTGATTTTTCACAAGGATAGAGTTACATTATGAACTATTACATCCTTTCTTCCTAAGGTGGTGTCAGAATCTAATATCAATCAGTCTATTAATTTGCAAGTATTTTTTCCTAAATTTGCTAACAAGGGTGAATACATGTTATATTTATTGGATGTTCACAATTACATTTTTACCTACATAGAACAAAAGACATTAGAAAAAACGACCAATCGCTTGTCTGCTTTGCAGAAATAAAACTGGGAAAGCCAGTTGCCAAAGTAACTTTAGCCAGGTGACTGATTGTGTTTCATTTATTTATAACAAATTGGGTATTACCTTACCAAAACCATTATGGGACTATTCCACTAGATCTATGGCAACCTCTTCAGTATTTCAGTCTAGAATGTCTATGGATGATATATGCACAGCAGCAACTTGGGCTACTCCCCATACCTTTGTTACTCATTAAATGTATTTGTAGATGCTCCAGTGGTAGAGCATCATTTCGATCAACTGTGCTCAGGAATATCCTTCCTTGAGTCCACTCGGGATCGTAGGTAGCTGGGGACTCTGTCCCATCAGCTGAGGATAGAATGAAAATAGACAAAATCAGATAAACACATTATGTACTCAGCATAATTTTTCATCTGTGTTGCCCATTTTCATTCTTCCTCAACTCCCCACCCACCGATCCCCCTCCTCTGAAAACTCCTAGAAAAATGAGTGGTCAGACGAGATCACTGTCCTTTATATTGAGCTCCAGATATAGTCTTCTTCCTATTTGACTGCAAATATTTCCCTTCTAGTAAAATTGGCAATCAATATCTGAGGTATTAGGGGATGGTGCATTATGTGTAAGGGAGAAGCTTGAGAGGTTTTGGTTGCCACAAGCTTTAGAAATGTTTGAGTCAGATCTGAGAGATCTGATCCAAAACCATCAGTTGAGGAAGAAAGAAACTGGACAACACAAATGGAATATTATGGTGAGTGTATAACTTGTTTTTGTCTTCTGGGACTGGTGACACTATGCTTTTAATGTTCCACATTGGTAGAAAATAGGAAATTCTCTGTATACATTTTTATGCCAATTTCCTGAGATTGTCCTTATTGCTGGCATTATGAAAGAGTCACTAATTTAAGATTTCCCCAGTGTGAGAAAGGCAGCCCTGCAGTGTGTGTTGGGAGAGTTATTTTCTCCTTTGTTGAATACACATATACCCTGCCCTCTTAAGGTCACCTGCCAAGCATGATGTGCAGTTCAGGACACAGTTCCATTGGTAAAGTTACAGATGGTAGTCATGGATGAAGTAAACCATGCTCACACTGCACTAGCACAGTTACCATTACATATACTGTGAAAATTTCCATATCCAGAAAAGGATGTCCCTGGGGGCATGACAGTAGTAGCAGTGGCATGTCTGGTGACAGACATCAATCATGATCACATAGCTCACCAACATCTTGTCAAGAATATGATACAACTAGTTCTCCTTTTGGTAGATATAGCACCTGTGGGCAGGTGCATGCATGGGATGTTCACCCCCCTCCACCTTGCATGTCCTGAACCTGTCCATTAGACCAGCATACAGTGTTACACTTAGAGACACTCAGTCCCACCACCAATGGCCAAAGTATATCACACAAGCACATGCATGGAATATTCAGTCCCCTACCATGCCTGTCCTTGACTTGTCCAGTAGACCAACACCCACTGCTGCACATACTGCTGAGGCTCTGTCTTAGTGGAAACACAAACCCACTACCACTGTCCAAAGTACATCACACACACACCTGCATTCTTTCTCATATATTTCCTCCACACTCATACATCTCCCTGTAAAAGTCAGCCACATATTGTGAAAGGCATCTACATATATGCATCCTCCTCCATCTTTGCAAATTATGACAACCATGTTCTGCTCCTTGTACATTGTTACTTAGGTGCCTATATCTGATGCACAGCTTGGACAGCCTATGTAGAGGTGAGCACAGTCTGGTGTTGAATTGCATACATCAGTATTTATGTAGTGTATCTGCTTTACTAAGCTTTCCTAGAGGCTGAAACTATGTGCAAGCCACTGCCACTTTGCCAGTGCCACAGCATACTATGCCCATCTCCATCTAGTATCATCAACCCCTGCAGTTGGATCCTCCACTGACTCCTCATCTGGCTTTGCCCCCACTGCCTGATGTTCTGCAGTGTCCTTCTCTTGCAAATGTTCTTCTTGGTGTATCTACCTCTTCAGCATCATGTTATGGAACATTGCATGCACTCTAAATATTTATGCATTGGTACCAGGATCATACTGCAGGATACCACCTTGTGAATCCATTCAATGAAAGTATGCTTTCAGCAGCCAGAATGCATGTTCAGTTTGTGAATATGCAGAACTGTACTCCTGGTCTAGTTTATTGTGTGGATATCAGATGGATGTTATCAGCCAGGGTACCAGGGCATATACAGCATTGCAAAAAAGATGTTTCATGGAGTGAAATCACCTCTTGTAAAACAGTAATATAGGTCACAGGTGTGACATATATTGGAGTCAAGGAAACTGACTGGGTGGACTGCATACCTACATTGTAGATGATACTCCACGCATTAGAGGTCACCTGGCAGCTGATGTAGTGATACCTTTTGTTGTTCATATACCTTCATCCCAGTTTCCCAGGTGGGTTCAGTGTGTTTGCAAGATCATTGTGGTGGCACAGGGTAGTACCACCACAGCCACTGCTCTCAGAACCTAAGGGACAATAGAGTATATCATATAAGTCTTGCATGCATTGTATTCTCTGTCTCTTGTCTGGCACATGGAAACCACACATGCTCCCCAACATGCTCCAGCATGCCATTGAGGAGCTGATGGACTATTCTCAAGGCTGATGCCTGAGATACTCCACTATGTCTCAAGCATGTTGCTGGAAGGTTTGTATAACTAATATACATAAAGCCACACATACCTTGATATTCAGTGGTATTGGTAGTCCTTGAATCCCACAGGGCTGCAGATGAGTCCAACACATGTCCAGTATACCCTGTTAAATGTCCAATGTCAGTGTCATAGATTGCATGAAAGTTAAGAGTGGTCAGATAACACTGTGGCTCTGGGGGCCATGTTACACACTGCTGTGGCTTGAGGCTACAATTTCAACATGTTGGAAATAGACATTAACTAATGGAGCAGCAAATCCTAACATGTTTTGCAATTCCCCACAGCATGAATACCATGGCATGCACAGATCTGCTTCACTCCATTTATAAATGTCTGAATCACTCTGCCATCTTGATTTGTCTGATAGGCATACACCAAGCCATTCATTTTAATACTATTCCTCATTACTATTAACACATGCTACACCCAGCTATGCTACACCATAATTACTAATATAAGTATATGTGTCTCTGAATCAACCACATCCTCCTGCACGACTGTTCTTTGCACACAATCTCTCACCACAATGTAGAAAAGTTTTCTGAATACCAGCCTGTATGGCAAGAAAAGTATTGCTGAAAACCACAATATCCATAAGCCCAGTTTGTTGTCCACCCAACCACTGAAGAATACTTACCTGTAAACAGAAGGCCTTTGCCCTCAAGTATATCTGATAATAGCCATGTCTGTAGTAATATGGCTGTGAAGTTCACTCATATAAGTTACAGTAGGTATTGCCAGATATGTGCATTGCAAATAGACATCTCCAGCCCAAATAGCAGCTTATATAATATTAGGTACAGAAAACCACATACCACAGGTCAAATCATGTTACATATTCAGTGAAACAACAGCTTAAATTTGTTTGATACACTTATGATTGAAACAACCCCAGGGTGTCTCACCCGCAGTAAATGCTAGATGGTTATATTTATCTATTTCAAAGACATTTGTGCAATATATACACTTTCATATAATGTCTACAGCACCTCGCCTAAGAGTGATATCAATGTGGTATCCCAAACTTCTGAAACAGCACATAACATGCACAATTATACAAGAAGAACAACATGCATTTGATGTATGCCTATACAAATTCTTGTTATGTACACACACACACACACACACACACACACACACACACACGCACACGCACACGCACACGCACACACACACACACACACACACACACACACACACACACACACACACGTAGCATCTCAATAGTACTGTATACGCATGTCTCTAAAATTTTCATTTGTATGTGCACATGTAGCATGACTATACAAAACAGTCAATACCCATTACAAGTTGTATACGGCATTTATAAATGTCTGGCTAACTGTATATGCCCATATTTATGTAAACATACACAACATCCACAGTGCACACACACACACACACACACACACATCCAGGCACACATGCCGTCCTTTATAGGAACACATGCATGTATACTGTTTATTGACTATAGTTATCTAGTGATAGCATAAAGACAGAGAGCTCTAGGCATAACAGTATATTGTTCCACGCATAAAGTATAAAGAGAAACATCTTCCTTAAAACAGCAATTATTGGCTGCAGCATGCACCCACGATGTAGCAATCCATATTTAGCTGGCATAACTGTCATGTATTTATGCTATTACACTCACTCTGAAAATTATGCTTGGTAGACTCACACCTCCTACAGTACACTCATGACATGGCTTCTTACCATTAGATTTGGTCAGCATCATCTATTTATATTAAAAAATCTGCTCAGTATCACAAAGTGTAAATAGTTTGCTAATTTTAGCATCACATTCAAAATGGCTGCTGTTTAAGTGAGCATATTAAATGTGAGAGAAAAGACTTGCCTTCAGTAAAATGTAAAGATTAAGGGAAACCCAGTGTGCATCTACCAAATGAATACAGCCAGTGCATTATACTTGCTTAACCATGTCACTGAACATTGAGTATCTCCTGTGGTAAGTGTTAGCAAACATAGTGATTAGGGGATAATTTATCATTCTTGTATGCTACTTGTGTGTGTGGCTTATTGTTAACTATGTGCAACACCAATAGTTGTGCTAAAGGGGATTAAAGTAGAACACAAAGCTATATTAGATGTATTGCTTTAATATTACAATAGTGTTTTGCTTTTATTTCATATGTAGGTAGGACTTTCAATATTTCTTTTTGGTATTCCATGAAAATAATCTTCTGATCTATATGCTTAATTATATTTATAATTCTGATTAAATGTATATTATCTCATATACAAATTGTTCGGGCTATGCTGTATGCTTTCAATACTTCACATATGTGTGTGCTACAGGTGTCACACGTTGCATAATTTTAAGTAAGAAATGTATAATATTACCTCTGTACCTCAATTACTGCATTGATTGTAGTACTGAATGCATGCACAGAGGCTTAGGGCTTTGAAGTGTTATCAGACTGCTGCCTGAGGTCCACATTTTATTCCCATAGACTTAATTTTTCTAACTATGTGGCTCTGAGCAAATCACTTAATCAAACAGTGCTCCTAGACTAAGTCTAAAAAGGGCCCATGAGGATCAGTGAGGTACCCTGGTTCATAAATACTCCACTTGGTAAAAGACATTTCTAAAAATGGTAGATTATTCTACTTACTCTTTATTTTATTTTCTTTATTTAATAATTAAAAATTATGGTGCCAGATCTATGAACACTTACATGTTGCACTAAGGTTGTTTGAGCAACGAGAGTGAAGGGTAAGCTGTTTCCATTTCCGAAAATAGCAGTACATGTTGTAGCTGGCTGCAAAACAGGGGTTTGCTAAATATAAATAATGAGTGTATAAATAGCTGAAGTACCTAATAATGAAGCAAAAACATAGTGGAGCAATTCAGAAACGTATTAAATGAATGAGAACATGCCTCACTGGCTTCAGCTCTAAGTCCCAAGACATGCTAGAATACAGCAATGAGGAAACTTTGAAAAATGTTAGGGATTTCTGCAGCCAATATAAATCTAGCATGTACAACAATCTCTAATACAAGTTGCATGTGCTGCTAGACCTCAGCCTAGAAATCATAAGGTGCTCAGACCACATTTGACCTACCGTGGACTACATGAAATAGAAATAATAAAGTACTACAGGGTGGACAGGGATACTATAGAACAAACAGTGAATATCTGCAATCCTCATCAGAGGCCTCTGTGAGAATCATGGAAAACCTATCCAAGTGGAAGCTAAAGTATGTGCAGCATTATGTGTGCTAACTACTGGGACATTTTAGAGACCCATATGGGGCTCAGTGGGGATATCACAGACCTCTGCCTCAAGAATACTCCACAAGTCTCTTAATGCAATGCTGCAACATGTGGGGGGGAGCAAACGTACTCCAGAGGAGAGAGCTACCATTTGTACCTCTCAACTGTCCTTGATTTTCAGGGACATTCCTGATTTTTACTCAAATTTTAGCTGTGTCCCTGAGGTACTGGAAGCCATACACTGCACCCATATTGAAATAAAATCTCCACCTGGTGAACTGGGAAGGAGTGACACAAAAAGAAAAGGCAGTCACTCCATCAACTATCAGGTTGTCTGTAATGTACAGGGTATCATCTATAATGTGTGTGTTGCTCACTCTGGCAGTGTCCATGACTCCCACATATGACACACCTGTGACCTGTACTTAAGGTTTCAAGGTACGACTTTCCACAAGAGCATCTAGTGGGGGATGCAGTATATGCACTGAAACTTTTGCTCATGACTCCCATGAGAAACTCACATAACCCCAGTGAACAAGGTTATGGCAATACACAAGCACAGACTAGAAATATCATAGAATAAGTATTTGGCATGCTCAAGTCATGATTCCAATGTCAAGCTACATCTGGAGGTGCCCCGAAATATGGCCTTGACACATCTGCCAAAATGCTGACTGTCTTTTCCATCTTACTTAACATCACATTCAAAAAACAGCTGCAGAAAGGTAACTGGTGGGGACCACAGTTCCCAGAACCCCAGTCAAGGCCATCAGGCACACATGAAAGAGTCAAATGAGGAGCTTGCTTGGTCTGTGCATGATCATGGCATACTGAAGCAGCATAATGTGCCATGTCACTGGATAAGAGGCAGCAAATAGCATATATGCTCACCACTTAATTAAAAATCAAAAGGAACTAAGCACATACAAGCAGTAAAAGTGATACATGAAAACTTACCAGCCTTTACTTTCCCATGTACTGGTGGGATACTGTGAGCATCAGACATAGGCAACCTCAGACTACAGGGTTATCAGCAGCAGTAAAAAAGGTGATTAATGAACCTGTATTGAGCAATTCACTAAAATCAAACTATTGATCAACTAAACAAAACCTCATAAATAATCTATGTGACTGATATATACAAAGTATACACACCAAGCCAACTTTGAAGCTTTTAAATGGAGCAAAATTATTTTTTCCTGCATATGTGTTATGTTTCCTACCTGTGCATCAGCACATCAGCTAAGCAGTCCCATGTCAATAAAATCCACTGGACAGAGCGCAGTGTCAATATCATCCACACAGGTAGGCATTTAGGCAATCAAACATAGTTATAGAACCTTATAATTACAAATGAAAAGATAAGAAGTTAAGACACAAATGAGGAATTGTATTCCAACAGTAGAAAGAAAAAAGGTATTGCCCAAAAATATGTTTGGCCTGCATCAGAGCAATCTCAACATCATCTGCACAAGGGGCTGAGCAAAAAGTAATAAAGAAGCAATAAACTCTACTCCTACTTCTACTAGTATTAATAATAATGATAATAATGATAATAATAATACCACAAGTATGTCCACTACAAAGAATAAAACTATTGCACTTAAGCAGACTAAAAACAAACTAAAAATCATTACATATCCTGATGAAAACAGGCATTTGACTAAGCAATCATTAACTGGCCACTTTCTGCATAAGCACCCCTAGGTCACAAAATTGTGCAAAGGGTATGGCACATTCCTCATCATTTGCACAGTGTGAATGTGTGTGGGGTGGTTTGGTGGGTGGGGTTCACAGAAGGGCAGGCCTGACATAAAAAAAGTATGTGTGCTTGTGAGAACTGAGGATCAGAGCAAGTATGCACTGTCAAAGTCAACATCTTCAGATGTAAAGAAGTCAATTTTGAGAAATGTCGTGTGTGTGTGTGTGTGTGTGCGTGTGTGTGTGTGTGTGTGTGTGTGCGTGTGCATGTGCGTGCGTGTGCGTGTGTGTGTGTGTGTGTGTGTGTGTGTGTGTGTGTGTGTGTGTGTGTGTGTGTGTGTGTGTGTGTGTGTGTGTGTGTGTGTGTGCTTGTGCATGTGTGTGTGTGTGTGATGTCATGGACAATGTGAAGTATACTCTGAGTCTGTGGATCTTCAGGAACACAGGCACAGCACTTGTGCTAGCAATACACTCTAACATCATGGACAGATGTGAGTCATGCTTGGTAGAGGATCTGGTTCATCAGTGACACTTCTGACCACTTGAATTACCTCTGCACTGCTAGTTCCATTATCCTGGCTAGACATCATGGTGCTTCCTGAATGTGAACAATGACTTCAGTAGGAACTGTCATCATAACTATGTACATGACCATGACCATGTGGCCAACCATATCTGAGTATGGGCATCTCAACCACTGATGGAGCAGTAGAAGAAATACCACTGTAGGAGATGGATGTGTCACAGACACAGCCATGTCAGCTAAAATCTGACAATGTACTGGCTGTTCAGCTTCATGGATGCTGACCCTCCTCCAGCAGATATTTTATAACAGACACAAAAAGGTCCAGTGTACCATTCATCCAGTCCAGGAAGTCACACACATGATTCAAGCAGTCTTGTATGTCAGAATTTCTGACATGCAGTGCTCTGATTGTCAATTCTGAGGCACTGGTGGGACTTGCCTGTGTCTCCACAATGGCCCTGCACATTTGTTGGGTGGCAGATACTGACACGTCAGCACTAGGATAGGGTGATAACCGTGCCTACTCTGTGCACCCTGCACCCTTGTGTGGTACTTCAACCTCATGAAGGCTAGGTGAGATATCACCAGCTCTGCAATTGGGGTAACCATACTACCCTGACCAACCCTGTCACCATCAATCCGCCCAGTCTCAGATGGGTCTGTATTATGGGTATTCATAGGCATATTGACTGTGTCTAGACTGTGGGGAGGGGATGTGGGAGCCACACCCTCCATGTCAGACATCCTCTGCAAGCCCAGACTGTGCCTGTCCATCACTTCTGTCCTCATCAGATTCTACCTATCCTCCAACACCAGGTTGTTAGGGCTCCACAGTGCTGATTCTAGTCTCACCTGTGAATACAGCAAAAAAAAAATGTTTATATAAAGACAAAAAAAAAAAAAAAGCCATGTACAGGTGGTCATTGTGCCTCAATGCTAGATGTCCCTAGACATGCAAACTACAGTTGACAGAGGCATTCTAAGCATAAAATATAAGACAAATTAAGAAAAATCTTAAACTTCTAATATACACACACACACACACACACATATATATATATATATATATATATATATATATATGAATATTTGAATTACATGCCACTAGTTGATGTTCTGTGGTTATCTTCTACCTCTGCACCCATATCCATGACAGCACTGTGGAACTCTTCTGAGCTGCATGGATCCCTTACAGTTGACAAGAACTCCTCCTTCTCAGTGAGTGATGATTTGGTAGGAGGCCCACCCCCAGTAGCTCTTCTTTCCCATGCCATTGCTTTGGCTCTGTTAACAGCATTCTTGATCATATAAATGACCTTACGTCTGACACTCTTT
The DNA here is from genome assembly GCF_019279795.1 of Protopterus annectens. Classification (NCBI taxonomy): domain Eukaryota; kingdom Metazoa; phylum Chordata; order Ceratodontiformes; family Protopteridae; genus Protopterus; species Protopterus annectens. The sequence goes on along the minus strand of NC_056732.1, from coordinate 226,941,255 downwards.
TAGTCATGGCTCTGGGCCTCCACAACATTCATATCATTGACCACCAGCTACCAGACATGTTCTTGGAATGGCTTGTCAGCCAAATAAGGATCTAGGATCTGTGCTCCATGGAGACAAAGAGCCTGGACTATTACCTCACTCTTAGCATCTGAGAATGGAGGTTTCCATGAGTCTGACACCTTATTTTTTTGGTTTTGGTGCCATATCTCAGTTGAGAAGTAAAAAAACAAAATATATATATATATATACATATATATATATATATATATATATATATATATATATATATATATATATATATATATATATATATATATATATATATATATATATATATATATATATATATATATAAATCATACACAAACAACAAAGCAGGGGGTGGGGTGGGGGTTTAAGCTGATGTAATACTGGGAAGAAGAAACTCATAATGCAGGCATCACCATTTAAAATGTAAAAAATGTAGCTGAAGTATGTCAAGCAAGACGTGTACAATCACCATATGACCCCACCACCAAAAATGGCAACAACATATGACTACAGAATAGAATGAACACTGATTTCAAGGACATGTAGAATAATAGCCAAATATACAAATACTAGGCAGATGGCTGAGTAGCACAAGAGTGAATATTAAAAACTTTGGCTAAATAATGCCTTGTAAGTATGACTTATTAGCAGCACTTCTACAAGTTCAGTTACTTGTTTAGCCATTCTACTAATGTGAAGTATACCTATTGAGGGTGTGTCAGACAGAAAAGTATTGCAGAGAAGGTTTAATGTACATTTACTGACTTAGGAGAGAACCTTGATACATACTTTTAGTTAACATTTTGTAACAACATTATTGTGCCCATGATGACAAAAGTGTCTGGAAGTCATATTGAATATTTACAATGTAAAAATATAGAAAAACGTCAAACTCATTACAAAATGTAACACATTCATGGTGCACAAAATTATAGTGGCATAATGGACACAAAAGGAAGTAACACAATCTTATCTAGCAGACATTTGTTTATAATCTGACATGTTTGACTGTCATCATTTCTGTAAAGATCATGTTCACCAAGAATTGTACTGACAGGATAAATGACAACTCTATGATAAAGTAAGTATATTACTGTCTAATTGTAAATGTCAGAAGTAAAAAGCTGCATACACGTGCTTGATTTTCTATACATTTCTTTGTAAATGTGCAGGTAGGAGAAACTGCTAATCATGTCAGTGTTTCACAGTAATGCCATAAGTGAATGGCTCATATCTAGATAATGTGACATCTCTATGAAAATAAGGATCCTCACTGTCAAGATTTTACTTATATAAGGACACGCAGTTTAAAAATTATTATACTGATTTATGATTTTTTTTTACTTCAAACGTTGTGTGATGCTTGACATTACATGTTGAGGCCCATCAGCCATGGTCATCACGAATGACAGTTCACTTCCCAAGGCAAAAATTCAAAATTTAATTTTTTATGTGCAAATATTTATCTATCAGTCATGAAAATTAGTCTGTACACCTTACACTTTGGGCAGTACTGAATGCAGGAAATAGATCTATTAAGTAAGTTTCTCAGTGGCTCAATGTGTTAATGAAGTATGCTCTGACATTCTGAATAACAGCATAAGTACTGCATATTTTTTTATTTGCACTTAAACCCAAACTATACTTGCAATTTAAAATGTGAATGTTACAAAACAAACGCATATAATGGATACTAAACAAGAGAAATGTGACCTGTATCGCTTGCAGTACTCATAACACTGATTACAGTAAAAGCACACATGCATGTGTATGATGTTACAAACAGTTCTTGTTAAAAAGTATGAAGGATTACAATTAGCAACATAAAGGGTTTAAGGAAATATGAAGAGCTTAGCAACACAGCTTTAAAATTATGTAGGAACATGGCTTCAGTTGAATATAGGTTTCATTACCCCAAGTGTATATTGTACTGGTGTGTGCTATGTAGAACATCAACTCCTGTAAACCCTGCATGGCTCCGTCCTCAATATGTCTTATAACATAAATGTAAAATGATATCAGTGAAAACAGGTCACTGAGCGAAGTAAATGGTTCTAAAATATTTCATTACTCATTGTGCAGAAGTTGACATGGAGCACTGACAGTATACATGCATGATGCTAGGGAAGTGGCACTTCATATTTTATGGCAAGAACTCTGAAAATAATTATGTATGCACTAAGACTTTGCCATTGGCTGTGCATATAAGGTTGGCCTCACCGCACATCAGGTAGTATTGAAGACATTAAAGAAATCAATGCAATGGAAACTTTTCAAAAGGAATGCATATTTGAGTCAAAATATTCCTCCAATAAAGGAACACCTCAAAGTGCAAACTTTTCAGGGATTTCCTATATTGAGTCCTTTTCAAAACTATATACCTCATCTTACAATACTGGAACGTTAGTTCTCCAGTGGCATTTACAGTTAACACAGTTAATACTTTTTGTCATGGGTTTGATTCCTGGGTACTATCGCTCACTCTTTTTAACATATTATGTGCTACCAAGGCTTTGTGTAATACATAAAGTAAACTCACATAACGACAAAACTGAATGACAACATCATTCAGATTTTAATGTGATATTTGTTTCTGACAATGATCTAGTTATGATTCCTATCAACCATCCCAGAGATCATGCCTAGAGATGGGAATATATCCTTTGAAATGTAACTGAGATATCAACATTAACCAGCAGTTGATGGAGTTGTAATAGAGACCTCCACAGGTGGCTGTCACAGCACCACCGCAGGCAGTATTGCCTCCACAACTTCTGCACTACTTTCACCAACTGCATCAAGTAGCTCTGCCCCAGGCTGCAGGTGCACTGGTACCCACCATGAGTAATGCCAGTGGAGATCATGATTATGCCACCAATTAAAACTGACATGGCTGTTGGAAGAGTTAGTGAAGAAGGTCCTCAGTACTCATTTCATCAGAAGGAAATAAATCCTGTATCAAATAGCCAAATCAATGTCTTCTATGGCACTGGCTAAGGTGTCTCCAACAAGAGACACTGATGAGAGTTCAGAAGGTGAGGATAAGATTCTCACTGCACTCCTGCAGGACAAGGATGCACCTTCAAAATCTCATACCTTCCCCAGTCATGGTGTCCTCCCCATCTATTTGTATCCATCACCATCCCTGTTTATTATGCATTTCCAGTATGACTGCATTTGCTATATAACCTGTCCTACATATGTATCCCTCTTATTCCTAAATATCTTTCCCAGCATTTCTCTCTCTCAAAAAATAAATAAAAAAAAATAAATAAAGAACAAAAAAATAAAAATATAAAAATGAAAAGGGCACTTATCCCTTAAAAAAACGACTCCCCATACATAGCTCTCCATTTGTCTTATGTGTGTGTATGGCACACTTAATTTAATCCAGTTGGCTGTACAACATTATTAAGTTGTTGTCACATATCCTTGATGTTGTGACTACCCAGATTCCTCAAGTTGTTTTTTAAAAATATACTGTTAGCTTGTGAAGAAGTGTAACACTATGATGCTCTCTCACCACTATCTTTTACATTATTTAATTTCCCCCATTGTCCTAACCCTTGCAGGCCCCCCATTTTTGCCACTGTCCTGTCAAACCATTTTAACACCTTTAGTCTGGTCGTAAAATAGATTCATACACCACACACATAGCCTGAAATGCCCCATAAACCAAGCTAATTCTGTCTTCAGCATTTGTGTGATGCTTGGCATTGAGCAGCAATGATAAGTGACACTAAATGACACTTGATGCCCTATGGCAAAAAATGAAGATTTTACTTTCAGCCACATTAATAATGTGCTTCACACTACTGTGCTTAGCCCATCTGTTTGATAGAAGGCAAAACTGATAGCACTATGAAGAGGCAGTTATTCTTATATTTATAACAGGCTCCAGAGTTTAATTTACACTGAATGTAATGTTTCAATTCTCATTACTGTTATGAGGTCTGATGCACACATAGTTCATTGCTTCATACTGTGCTTATTGTCCCTTTAAATGTGTGAGTTTTACTAACTGAAATATAACTTATTTTGTCATGTGCTCAGATAATGATCAGGTCTAGAGATTATTGATGCAGATTTTCCAGTGTTTGCATCCAGCACTATGTCAAACATTAGTTAAGGTTTTCTTCTTCCTAATATTTTCCCCTGTGAAGAACTGAGAAGTTAGGTTAACTCCCCACCAGTATCCTGCTTATTCCCTTATTTAGTCTACCAGTGTCCCACCCCTGCATCCATCTTCGCTTCTGTAATTGAAATAAATCTGGACAAAGTCAAAAGTAATGGGAGAACAAAGGGTCAAAATGTTGACCGATTAGAATTATTGCTCATCTAAACTTAGAATGTTGCAGGAATACTATGGTTGGCTAACATCAGCATGGATTTCCTGAAGGATATGAAGTCTGACACTTTGATGTCTATTATTATGTAGTGCCCTGCATGCTCCACATTATGAATATTTTCTGTACTGATAATGATGTATGCTGGAATGATGCCACACAAAATAATGGCACAATGCGCACAAGTTCTTAAATGATTCAGAAACATATATGTCTATATACCTGTACTCTTCCTTTGTGCGATGCTTGGCATCAAGCATCAGGGACCAATGCTATTTCCTATTCTACTCAAAAACTCAGGAAAATAATTATGCATGTGCTAATACTTTATTATTGGTCAAGCAAATGAGTTTGGCAGCAGGGTGCTTCAGTAAGTGATTCTCATATAGTGAAAGTAATATCAGTGGCTTGTATCACTAGTGTATGGTTTATTGGCTTATTGTAGTCAAGATATGAGTAGTTCACTATATTTATGTCATTGTACTACATATTGTATATGATTTTTGCACTGAAACGCATTACTTTTCCAACTGAGGTCCAATCAAATGGTATCATTGGACACATACTTGAAGAATAGTATTAATCAGTGCTGTGTTATATGTTTTGCATGTATGGTATATAGTTACCTTACACAATGACACACATTACAGAGTCATGTAAATGATTCCCAAAATAAATCAAGACTTTCATACAATGATCTTAAGATGAACAAACTGGAATGCATGGGTGCACTCCACTAGTTAATATCTGTAAGTTTCAGCCATCATGTAACTGCACAATTCACCTTAATGTGACACACATATATATGTCATTCATAATGCAACACTTCCTATGAATGATGTGATGCATGACTTATTCCTACAGTATGAAGTAAGATGTGATCAACACATTGCTGTTTTGTCTGTCTGTCACAATATATTACCCATACACCCAGACATATGTGCTGTTTGACACTTGTCATAAGGTTTCTCCTATAGCATTGACAGTTGACATTAAGTTCTTTAGATTGTGACTTAGATAGGCAGGTGTTCAACGTCAGAATTAACTAACTAGTGAGTCTGTGTGGGACAATAGTGAAAAGTTAGACTGGATTATCCAACAGACAATGATGATGTCATCCCTTCAAATATGTTCTTTCTCACACTTGTAGTATGACTTTTCCTGTGGAGTGATCAGCTAATACACAGATGTCCATAATATTGATCACTGCTGCAGTAGCCTAAGCTATATGAGTTCTATATTGACAAGGCTATAACAGCTGGCCAGCTTCCAAAGCTTCAGGGCACCTTACACACACCCAAAGCATTAGATAACTCAGGCTTAGCTGTTTAAAAGGCAGGCTTGGGTGCAAACCCTTTAGAGCTTTCCTGCTGCTGAAAAAAAGTACTCCTCTGTGGGCTTTCAATGATTGACTGTGAGCTTGTGCTGTTCTGTTGCTGGACAGATAAGTCTCTTTTGGGGAAAAACCTTCCACATTTAATGTATATTGTTAGGAAAGTTGTTTTGTAGCTAGGAGTTTGTGTTTTTACTGACTGTCATGAGACTTAACTGTACTTCTAAATATGAACAGACTTTTCCTTGTCAGTTTAAAAGTTGTTATAAACATTTTAAAACATTTTTTCTGCAGAGCAATGATGTTTATTTTACTTTTGGGGGCTGGCAAATCATATCAAAGTGACATTTACTGTGTTTTCCTGAGAATAATGTGACTTTTTGTAACCTTGAAGTTTTACCAACTTATGCTGCTTAATTTCCCCTGGAAAGAGGAATAATTTTCTGCCTGACTATGGAATAAACTACTGGTGCCATGGTTGGTCCTTATTCCAGCCACAAAAAGAAAAAGTTAACTAAAAAGCCTTTGCTACCACATCAGGCTAGCAATTTACCTCAGCTGCAGGTGGGAGACTCTGTTGGGACAAAGCTAGTTCTTCCGACCACTCTTCCTTTTCCCATATCCCTCTGCCAGAGCACCTACAGCTGCCATGGACCAGGTGTTAGCCACATCCTCATGGCAGCTGTGGTCACCTCAGTGAGCAAGAGAGAATCACTCTTGCCAATCTTGGGAGAAGAGACAGGGAAGATTACCCTGTTGTGTCCATCCCTGGCAAAGCTGCTGTTGTCATTAATAAATCTGCATGCCTCAATTTTCCTGCCAAAAAGAAAGCAAAAACTAAATATGTGTCTATTCCTGCACAAATTCTTCTGGACAGAAGTAGTTTATTAGGTCTGGCTAGGGGTCTTGTTCAGGTTATAGATCCTTCTTATAAGGTACATTCTGGGAAAAGAAAAGGGGATTTTTCTTTTCCTGAAGAGATTCAAAATTCTCAGATCAGATAGGAAGTTTAAAGGGACAGATGCGGGGCTTTCTCCTCAGGTTTCTGATTCACTCCATGGAGAATATGGTATATGAATCTCCATGTGAGGGATTCTCTTTCTCTGAGACTGCTTCCAGAATATGCCAATGTTTTCAGTGGGAAAACACTGCAGTAACTCAGTCTCTCAGACAATACTATGAGCTGCTATTAATGGAAATTCTAGAACCTTTACCCATCTCTCCCAGTACTGTCAGCATTGGAGGATGTGTTTCTCACAGCCTGTAGCTTCAGATAATGAGCCTGTAAGAAAGCAAACAGATTGTGTAAGGCTCCTCAGTCTTTCAAGCTTTTAGATACTCATCCCAGACCTGACACAGCATCAGTAGCTTTAGTAAATCCAGCTGGTGCTAAACATTAGGTTAATTTCAATCTTTCCTATTCATTTAGGGATGATAAAATAATTGATGAATATAGGGGAAAAGTGCATGTTTCTGCAGCTTTGATTTTCAGAATTCTGTATTTTCAGGTTCATATGTTAATTATTCTGACTAATTGTGAAATCCACGGGAATGTTTTAGCTGCAGTTACTTCTTGTGAGAAAAAATCTACTTTAAGTGGTTTAGTTTCTCCCATTTCACAGGTCACTTCTCATTGTTTGAAATGTATTTATTATTTTGTAGATACTTCTTGAAGGGCTGTGGCCACTGGTTCTTTGTTGAGGAGGTTTGCCAGGCTATGTTCTCAAAACCTTCCAGAAGATGTAAAACAACTCTACATTGGATATAGGATTAGTTTTTGGACCCTCTATTGCAGAGGTTATCAAAAAATGTGATGAGATAGGTAAAGCTGATTCAGGGGAATATTTCGGATTTTTCCAGCTCTCATTTTCAAAATTTTCCAGTGGATTCTCTATCCCCTCATCAAGTTTTGTCAAGAAACAAAATACACAGTCTCAGCATGTACCAATGTATTAGAGGTCTTTTTCTCTTACTCTGGTCACTTACCATAGCAATTGTATTTCTGCTCCAGGACTCCATGCAGGAAGGTCTGGAAGATAAATGCCATTTCCTTTCCTTGGGCATGTATGTTCTGTATTATTTTCCATCCTTTCCATTGATATCCAGGGTACTTCTAAAAATTCAGAAGAAATCCCCCAAGATTATTGTAGTAATTCCCTTATGGCCCAGGCAACAGTGGTTCTCTCTTCTTTGGAATTGTCCAGAGGCAATTACCACAAGCTTCCTCACAGAGTGGATCTACCCTCACAAGAAAAGGGATGCTTGATAACCTAAACCACTAAAGGAGATTGCCTGGATGATAGGGTCTTTAATTCCTTTTCGGCACCTGCTTAGTGAGTTTGTTCAACAAGTAAATTCATAGGCGGTTATTAGGTTACTGGCCCTAGGGCCTTTATAAGCCTAGCCATGTTATACTCTTGGTCCCTTATTGATCAAGTTGTATGGTCTATATTTGCAGTGTGAAGCTGCTGCCCTTATCAAAGAAGGAGTAAATTTACAGTCTCCCATCCAGTTGTCTAAGTTATGCTTAAATAGGGTCATTGAGGAGCTCTGTTTTATTTGAATTGAGAGTTTGTTCTAGAAGAGTGGCAGTCTCTGAAAGACATATCTATCTGTCCAGCATGCTTTGTTAATGTTGTAGACTAGGTTAAGATCCCTAGAGTGAGTGAATCTTGTCCCATTTGACTTGCGGCTGTGCAGCATTTCCATTAGGTCAGGGTCTGAGTCTGCTCTGTCAGCCAGGCACAAGTCACCTTTCAGCAGCTTATAAGATACAGAGTACAGTGACAAGGCCTTCAGTCTGTCCATGTAGGCCATGGGTTGGAGGCCCTGAATTTTCTTGGTGAGAAACGTCTGAGGTCTCTCCAGCTACTACATGTGTCTAGTGAGGTACATACAGAAGGGAGCATTGTACTCTATTAGTAGTTTGATGAGGGATGAGTACAGGGGAGTTATAACATCCTTAGCTCTGGATGCAATGCCCTTACTTATGAGATGTGCAACATAGAAGGTCTTCCTTACCACTGTGGATACATGGAGATCAAAGTTAAGGTTGCTATCAACCTGTGTTCCTAAATCTCTCACCACAAGTTTTGAGCTAAGAGGGGTACTGTTAATATTGTAATTTGCAGGGGCTTCCTCTTTGCAAAAAGGGATGATAACACATTTTTTTTGCATTTAGTTTAAGTCAGTGGTTTGGCACCAATCATTTATCTGTGTAAGCCCTTTTTGTAGTATGTCAGCATCATTGGGGGGCTCAATGATTGCACTCAGTTTGCAGTCATCAGTAAACTTGGTAAGCCACAGGCCATTTATTTTTACCTTGAATTCTGAGAAATAGATTCCAAACAGTAGGGGGCCCAACACACATCCTTGTGCTACACCACTGGTAACTGGTCTGTCGGTAGAGGTGGAATCCCCAACTTTGACTGTATGCATTCTGTTGGTGAGCCAGTTGGCTAGCCATCTAGTGACATATGGGTTAATTCCCAACTGAGTAAGTTTCTTAATGGTCTCTAAATGGGGTATTGTGCCAAAAGCCTTGGCTAAGTCAAAATAGGCTCTGTGTACTGTTTTGCCTTCAGCCATGGCTTTGGTGACAATCTCGAAGAGGTCCACCAAGTTTAATAAGCATGACTTACCCTTAACAAAGCCAAATTTGGTCGGGTCAAGAGTATGAAGGTCACCTATGTCTTTGTTGATAAGGTCCATGATGATTCTCTCCATGGCCTTGAGGATAAGGCTGGTTAGGCTTATGGGTGTATAGTTCCCAGTGTTGGTTGTTTGATTCCCTTTGTCCACTTTGCTGGGACAATGCCAGTACATAGACTGTGGTTAGTGCCACGTGATTCCACTAGGTCCTGTTTTAGACCATTTTGAGGCAGCCTGGGATGTTATCTGGTCCTATAGAGGCTGTGATTTTGGCCATGGAAAGTGCAGTTATGACCCGCTCTTTGGAAATGCTGGGTAGAGAACTGGTGGCAGGTATTCTTTGGGGTATGTCTGGTGGGGACAGGGGGTGAATTTTTCACCAAATCTGTCTGCTAGCAGGTTGGTGATGTCCTCAGGGTCAGTGTGAGTGGTACCATCCACTATGAGTTTGGCACAAAGCTGGGCCTATCCTTTTAATTTATTGCTCAAGCTAAATAACGCCTTGTGCTTATTCTTAGCTAGAGGTGCTAGCTTAGGCTTAAACTGGCTTTAGAGGACTTTACAAGATAACTAATTTGCTTGTTCAGGCTGTGAAGGGTGTCCTTCCTTTGCTGAATCAGTTCCCTCTTGAACTTAGATATTAGTTACTTTGCCTTGTTGTATAACTTATTTATGCTTGATGTCCACCAGGGTGGCTTGTTTTTTTGTGAGGACCTTGTTTTGATCCTTTCAGGTACAACTAAGTCTATACATTTGTACAGGTGTTTATGCAGGGCATTTATGTACACCTCTGTATAGGAGACATTGTTGACAATGGTAGCAGGGGAATGAAACTGTTTATGCCATTGATTAGGAGGCTATAGTTTGCTTTGGAGAAATTTGTTATCCTTTTTGCTCTTGAGGGAGGCTCAGGTATGATTGTTACTTTGAATGAGACTGATTTATAATCAGACCTTACCAGGGTGGGCAACACACAGGGGGTAGTGCAGAGACCCTCTCTGTTTTTGAGTACTAAGTTAAGGACATTCAAGCCCCTTGTGTTAGTGCAGAATATCTGTCTCAGAACATTTGTATTAACAAAGTCCAGGAATCTTAGGCCAAGCATGCTTGTGCTCATATATGACTCCCAATTGATGGAAGGATAGTTAAAATCGGGTCTATATTAGATGATCGAACTTTCAAAAGTTCGACTGTCATATGGTCGACACCATATGATCGAATTTTTGAAAGTTCGAATGTTTTAACGGAGATCTCTATACAGCGCAGAATGGAAGATTTCCCTTTTCTGCACTGTAGTGCAATCTCGGAGTTGGTTTATTTAAAGAGTGGGGAGTGGGGGGCAGGGGGACTTGCCCCCTGCTTAAAATGTTCAGGAAGGTTATTTGTGTAGTTTATTTTTTTATTAGATTTTAAAAGTACGATCATATGGTGTCGACCATATGACAGTTGAATTTTTGAAAGTTTGATTATCTAATAAAGACCCATTGAACTCACCCATGACCAAGGTGTTTAGCTGTATAGTAAGTGACTCAAGTAGGTCCAGGTAGGCAGAGTGGTTCTCATGGTTCATGGTGGGGCCCTTTGGCTAACAATGATATGGAAGGGGACTTTTACCTACAATTAGTTGGACTTAGAGTCTAGGGAGTTGTACTGTTTGACCAGTCTTGAGGTGTATTTGTCTTTAATGAAGATGGTCACACCTCCATCTTTGTTTCTTTCATGTTCATTTTGAGGTCTGACATGTGGAAGGCATCGTAGCCTTGCATAACCGGGGTGCTCTCTGTGGCCTTGAACTATGTCTCTGTGACTGCACAGACATCATCTTCCAAGGTAATGAGTGCAGATTTGGATTTAGACTCCTAGTATTAAACAACATAACCTTGAGTTTTTCTCTAGCGGACTTTTTTACATCGAGAATTTTGTTGTTGTGACATTGCCTAAAAAGTCACTATAGGGGAGGCAAGTACCTTGCCAGTAACCAAACGCTAAAAGGCAACAAGTGAAGACCATCTCTGACAAAACAGCATGGTCTGTTGACCTTATTTTCCAGGCAGACAGATACTGGATCCCCCTGGATTGACACCAGAAGCTAAGCCAATTTTTGAAGTCAATCATTTTTGTTTATATTAAGGCATCATCCTGGGTGACAGTAAAATGCTGCTTAGGGCTAGGGACATACCTGCCTAGGACACATAATCTGAAAGCTCAGTCATGTCTCTCTTCATATAGTCCAGTGAGGTACATCTCAAGTCATCCACTCCAACATGGACTATGACAGAGTCATAACAGTACTTGTTGCTGAGAGACTTGAGTGTGTGCTTGATCTGATGGATCCTGGTACCTGACAAGCAGCTGACCGTGACCTTCTCCTTGTCAAGCCTGGTGAGGGGGACATCTGTGTGTCTCACTATGGAGTCACCTATGACTAAGACATTTGGTTTTGAGGTGTTTTGCCTTAGGGGCTTATTGGCTGAGACACTGTTGTGTGTATTATTATGTATAGTGGATTCTGTTGGGTCTGCAGTATGTGCAGTAGGTTTGTGCTTGGGAGGTCTCAGATCATTAGGTAGACTTCTAATGAGTACCTCTGTGTATGTGGGTTTATGTGTTGTGAGCCTATGTGCAAGAAGTGAAGTGTGTATGGTAACAACCTGTTTGATATCTGGTTTGTTGTTATGTGAGAGAATTGATTCCAAATTCATAGTATAGATACAGCTCTCACATGTTGTATTTGCTTTTTTAGGAGTAACTGGTTGTCATTATACATGAGGCAATTGCTACCTTGCCTCAGGATGCCCATGTCAATCAGGCTGGCTGGAGAAATGGTGGGAAACTGTCCATTCATTATGGCAGGTCTATACTGTAGTAATTAGTGGTGAGTGGTCTAGATAGACAAGGTTTTACAATAAGACTACCAAAATGTGGCTATTCTACAGAGGGCTAGGGGTAGAAAACTGTGCCAATGCTTCACAATACACAGCTGAGTTGCTGACAGGGCAGCAGAACAATTGCTGAGCAGCTCCAGTAAACTGAGAGCAAACCCACTCAAACATGACACTTAAATACAAGCAACGTTAAAGGATTTTAACCAAAGTAACCAAAGAGAAAACCCAAGACTAAGCCTTAGTCTAGCAATCCCCAACTCAGATGGGTCATTGGCTGCAGAATTCTGCCACAAGGGTGCAGGGGGGATTCTTAATGTAAGATGGCTGGATTTAGAAATCAAATGATGCCAAACAGTCTAATTCAGCAAGCCTGAATCTAGCCTATGCTATAAAATGCAAAAGTACCAGAAATTCAAAGTGCAGAAAATCACAGTCACAACAGTAAAAAAAAGTGTAAATAAAGCAGAAATTCAAGTCAAATACTACCACAAGTGTGTAGACCACAAACCTTCCTAATGTAAAATAACTAGTCTGCAACCCAAGTGCTTAAACCAGAACAAAGACACTTAGAATAACATGCACAATAAGCCTTCACCAGCAGTTCCCAGCTCAGAAGAGTGTAGGCTACATTCTCCTACCACAAGAATCCAGACAACAAACCTAATGAAAATAACTGGTTTGGAGCCCAAATGTTTAAACCAGAACTAAGACACTTTCATAATAACAGACAAAATAAGCCTTCAACCAGCAATTCCCAGCTTAGAAGTGTGTAGGCTATTCTCTCCTGCCACAAGAGTTTAGATTACAAATATTCATAATGTAAAACAACTGGTTTGGAGCCCATAAAACAGAGCAAAGACACTTAGAACAACAGACAAACACAATAAGCCTTCAACCAGCAATTCCCAGTTCAGAAGGGCAGAGGATACCCTCTCCTCCCAGAAGAGTTTCGACTACAAACCTTGTTAATGTAACACAACTGGCCTGAAGCAAGAAAGTATGCTACTAGAAAATCAAATATAAGCAAACTGAAAAAAGTTTTCTAGTTGATGCCAACATTTCCAGCACCAATTCAGGCCAAGTGTTTCTCTGTTTTTACAATATTTGTGTGGGTTACTATTCCGTGTTTTTTCTTACTCCACTGTCATGGTTCAATTGTTGCCCATTTCAGCATGTATGCCCATGAATCTTTCTCTTTCAATGCATTCTCATCTCAAAATGCTCTTGGAAAGGGTTTTGCATTATAGACATCTGAGAAAACTGTTGGCTTCTCCTTAAGATATTAGTTTTGTAGTAGAGAAGCTAATACTTGCTCCATTTAAACCAACCCATCTGGCTGTTTTTGGGTTTGTTTCACTCATTTGCTTATTTATTTATTGACATTTGATTATCAGGTATGTCTGACTGGAAGGAGGCCCATTTTCAGCAGAGGCCAGAGAGAAAAGCTCCAAAGTATTACAACAACATTTTAAGAACAATAATTTTGCAATTTTCAAAAATAATACAAAAACATCTATGGATTAAATTATCATAACAAATTAGATATAAAGTGAAAACATTGGTTAAGAAGAGATACAACTTGTATGACAATGATTTAATATTTATTGAAATTTTAGCCAGTACAAACAGGAATTGCAAAATGAAATAAGACAAAAAACATGGTTATGGTACATTTAGATGGAACATCAGGGGGAGAAACTGTTTGAAGTAAGGAAGTGAGTGAAGAAGCAGGGAGTAAGGGGGTGTAAGGTATAAATAGGTACTTGTTTATGTTTAGAGATATTGTTTATCCTCTTGTTGAGCAAAAACAGAGCCAAACGTTGAATAGGAAGTCTTTCAGAATGGTTTTAAAGGACTAAAGGTAAAAGTATTGGCCTGATGGATACATGTAAGGAGTTCAAACCCTTAGCAATATGGTATGACCAGTGGTCACCCCCTCATTGGTCAGGTCTGACCATAAGCAAATCACCCTTGACATCCACATCCCACCCCCACCCCCCAGTAAGGAAACTTCCTTAAATAACATCTCCAAAGCCAACTTCATGCTACTGAAGTCAGAAGTGACAAACTTCACAACACCCACGCAGACAGGATCTGGAAGTTCAACTGCAGAATCCTACACTAAGGCACTGTATGAGCACATCCACTCATGCATGAATCGTGCCATCCCAAACAGAACCAAGATGCTGTTCTCCAAAAAAAGGAAGCCAATCTGGTGGTCCCCTGCTATAAACAAACTATACAACAGAAGGAAGAAACTGTTGCAGAAAAGAGGAAAATGCCAGGATGCAAAAAACTCCCTCACCAGCCTCAGTAAGAAGCTGAGATCCCTCATAAAATCCTCAAAAACTAGTTACGAAAATAAAATTGCCAAAGATTCCAAAGACAACCACAAGGCATTCTATAGTTATGTCAAGAATCTAAATGGTAATGCTCAGATCTGCTCTGAACTACAACAGAATGACATTAAATATACTGATCCCAAGGATATTGCCAATATCCTGGCAGATCGATTTAGTGCCAACTTCACTCCCCTCACCCCCTAAAGGGCCCATCTCAATACCAAAAGATTGACAAATTCCGATAATCACAGCCACACCGGTAGAAACAGCACTCTCCAAAGCTAAGAATACAGCATCCATGGGACCAGATGACATCCCAGGCTGTGTACTACATGAGCTACAAAATGAACTGGCACCCCACCTAAGTGTCATATTTAATCATAGCTTCACCTCAGGCTTCGTGCCCACTGAGTGGCGCACAGCTACAGTTATCCTGCTCCACAAGGGAGGATCCACCTTGGATACCGGGAACTACTGCCCCATCAGTCTGACAAGTCTGATCTGCAAGGGCATGGAACACATTATCATGGAACTTATAAACAAAGACATTGGCAACCTCCAGACACTGGACCCCACCCAGTTTGGGTTTGTGAAGGGACAATCTTGTCTCCTGAATCTGATTGACTTCTTCAAATCGGTGTCCAGAGCTGTGGACGAGGGTAAGGAGGTCCACACAGCCTATCTGGACCTCGCCAAGACCTTCAACACCATCCCCCACTCTGGAATCATAGATAAACTTACTAAGCTGGGCATAAATCCCTATGTCACTCGATGGATTACCAACTGGTTTACTGACAGAACCTAGACTGTAAAAGTAGCCAACTCCAAATCCAGCTCCAGACAAGTGGAGTACCTCAGGGTTCAGTCCTGTGACCACTCTTGTTTGGCATCTACTTCTCTGAAGTACAGGCCAACATTAAGGGACTCTGGCTAACAAAGTTTGCAGATGACTGCAAACTAGGAGCCATTATTGAATCCCCAAATGATGTGGATATTCTACAAAAGGGCCTTACAGAAACAGATGCCTGGTGCCAGAGCCATGGGCTCAAGCTTAATGCCAAGAAATGTATAGTCATCTCCTTTGGAAAAAAACATGTGCCCATGAACTACCACAAGGGTGGCAGGATACTAAACATCGAAAGTGTGATGAGAGACTTAGGGACACAAGTGGACAGTGGTCTCACTTTCGATAACCACATCGCCAAAACAGTCAGGAAATCCTTCTACGTGGCACACCTCATCACTAAGGGCTTTTCATCCAGAAAAAAGGGGTCATTGTCCCACTGTACTCATTCCTCATTAGACCCATTATAGAGTATAATGCCCCATTTGGGATGTACCTCACAAGACATCTGCAACAGCTGGAAAGGCCACAGAAATATCTCACTAAAAGAATCACAGGCCTAAAGCAGATGCCATATGCTGACCGTCTAAAAAAACTCCAGCTATACTCTGTGGCATATCGTCTACTCAGAGGCGATCTCTGCTTAACATACAAGGCCATGTCAAACCCTGAGCTGTTTGACATGCTCCACTTAAAGAAATCCCAATCCCTCAGAGCCACACGCTCCAGGGATCTAAACCTTATCATCACATTGAACAAAACATGCTGGAGGGATAGGTTTCCGACCCAGAGACTCCCCATACTCTGGAATAGACTGCCCATACATGTCAAGCAGAGCACCTCATTGGCCCTCTTCAAAAGGAACCTTGATGATTGGATGGGAGATAGGAAATTCACCCAGGGGATCATGTCAGTCACCCTGCTAGACAGGGGCCCAGAGAAGTAAATATTGTGGGAAAAAAATTCCAGGGAATTGTTATGGCTAGGCTTGCATAGGCCTTAGGGCCGATAGCCTACTATCAACCTATGAACCTATGAACCTATGAACCTATGAATACACACCATGCTCATCAGATTTGATAGGTTTTTGGACAGAGAGGTGTTTTGGTCATTGCCTCACAATGATCGAGTGGGAACATAGTTGTGTAGAATGGTATTTAGTGCTGGACTAGCAGATGGATGCTTAATAATTCTATAGGAGGTAATTGGCTGTGTATATGCTAGTTGATTGGGTAGTTCTAACCAGTTTAGGCTTTTAAGTGCTATACAGTGGTGGATTCTGAAAAGGCTATTTGCTGCAAATTCAGCCACTTTTATTATCCCATTGTTCAATTTATGCTTTTTGTGAAGCCTGGGGATTGGTATGGATGGGGACACTATAAAGTAGTGATGGGAGGTGGTAAGAACTGGCAAGTTTAGTTTTAGTTGTATTGGTGATAAGGTTTTTGTCCCTATAAAACAATCCTAGTTTTTGGTGAGCCACTTTTTTATGTACAGATCAAATTTAAGATTATCATCTACTATCATCCCTAATAATTCATGAGGGAAGTAACTATCTATGGTTCTATTGTTAAGAGAGAGGATTTTTTTTTTTTTGAGAAAGTGATTTGTGAAACAAAATAAGTATTTCTGAGGAGCTTAGCATGAGTTGTGAGTCACAAAGACATGTTTCAGTAGCAGTTAAAGCTTCATGTGTCAGATTGTCTAATATGCATATAGATGTGAAGTTATCTGCATATTGTATTAGGGAGCCTGTTGTGTGGATATGTGGAGGGTGTTGATAACAATGTTAAAGAGGAGTGAACCAAGGATAGGGCCTTGTTGTACACCAGTTGTGAATGGGAGGTATGGAGAGACAGAGAGAGAGAGAGAGAGAGAG
Source organism: Protopterus annectens (assembly GCF_019279795.1). Taxonomy (NCBI): domain Eukaryota; kingdom Metazoa; phylum Chordata; order Ceratodontiformes; family Protopteridae; genus Protopterus; species Protopterus annectens. The sequence goes on along the minus strand of NC_056732.1, from coordinate 226,923,945 downwards.
TAGAGTGTCATTTTACTTACTGATACCTATGTATCTTTTGAATCATAGAAGGGTGGCTGAAATAGAACTAGCCAGGGCATCCGAAGTAGAATTTTGCAATGACAAACGGCATTGAAGACTTTAGAGAAAAGTATATTGCCATTATCTCTAGCTTTATTTAGTCTTAACATGGAAATCTGTTTTGCTGATTGCTCTGACCTCTGCAAGAAGAGTAAGTGTGTTGCAAGCTTTCATGATGGGCCAATCCTATCCCATTTTTCACAGAGACAGAGTTTCTTTGAGAACTAATCCTACTTTTACACCTAAAATGGTATCCAGATTTACATTATGCCAAACTGTCAATCTCCCTCTTTTTCTCCTGAACCCAAAACTGAGGGAGAAAGGATTTTTCATGCAATGGATGTTTAAGACAACTCAGGTACTGTTTTTACTGTACATAATCTGTTATTAATTTCTTGTGAAGGTAAGACAAAGGGACAACCTCTGTCAATGCAGACTATTTCCAAATGGTTGTCTCAGGCTGTTAACTTTTTTATTTGCATCACAACAAAAGTATTCCAGGTAGGGTCAAGGCACTTTCTACCTGAGTCTTGGCTTCATTTATGGCTTTTTACATACAAATACATATATACAGATATTTCAAGCACAGGTATTAATGCCCTTCTAGCCTGCCAATATACCAAAAACAGTTGTTCCCATAATAAGTTACAGGCTGTTCTTTTAAAAATGTCTAAACTAGTGCTTGCTTTAATGTAGTCTGAAAGTCTAGTCCATGCATCAGCTGCTTTCCTGGAGAACCACTTAGTACAATTCTCATTCCTACAGAATGTTCTACATAGGTTGTCTGATGATTCTCTACTACTTGTTGATAACCCCAAACATTCCCAGAGGTAGTTATTGCTTAATGCCCTATATACCTGGATAAGGTCTCCTCTTAAATATCTCTATATATAATATCTATATGAGATATTTTAGTCTTTCATAACAACTTATATTTTCACATCCATGAATGCCCTTAGTATGTTTCTGTTGAACTCTTTCCAGTTTGCTCATGTTTATTTTCTTATAAGGTTTCCATATTGTTATTCCATACTCCAGTTTGGATCTGATGTAACTAATAAACAATGACTCCATCATTTCTGATTTTATGCACTTTATAAATCTTTATCTGATGTCGTTAATCTTCTTTCCATTCATCACTGATGGGTTCTGTTCCAAGCCCTCAGAACCGTGTTGGCCTAATACAAAGCTCATGCCAGCCAAACACTCTTGAGCTAAGCTTCTACCCATAGTGCCCTTCAACCTGTTACCTCAGGTCTCGTTTTGCTGCATAGCCTTAAAGCCGTGTTTCAGCCGAGCTCTCAGCTAAGTGGAAAACTTTTGATATCTTTTCAGGATACTTTGTATTTCTCTTATTTCTTGTTGTTCATATTGATATTTGTATAAGTTTGAGCTATATTTAGACCTTTTTACTCTTCTGTTTCTACCTGTTTGGTGAATTTTAAGTACCATTGGTGGTACGGCCTTTCTTCCTACCCTTGTGGTATTTCTTGAATACCATTGTTGGTATTTCTTCTTCTTCCCTTTTTCAACTAACTGGTTGTGTGTGTTTTTGATATATATATTTAGTTATAGATGTAGTGGTTATATAGACATATTAGACATAGATATAGTAGAGTTAGAACTCTTTACTTTAGTTTTCTATCTAACTTGTTGTGTGTGTATTTTTTCATGATGGCCGATAAAAAGGGCACATCGGGGTTTAAAGCATTGTACTTCATTGATTCCCATGATGACTGTGTTTATTGTTTGGGGGTGCCCCATCTTTTGGTGCAACCCCATTGTGTGATTCGTCAGAGTGTTAGTCAGCACTCCTTCAATGAGCGCAAAAACAAGCTGATTCTGAAGGGCCTCCTTTAGTCGCCCTTTTCAGAGGCCCTTTCTGCAGCAGAGGTCTCATCCCCTACAACCAAGGGTAAGAAAAGGTCCCACTCTGTCCCCTCTTCACCATCTGGTGACCAGGACAAACCTGTAAAGCCTAAGGTACCTAAGTTATCTTTGGAGCATAAGTCCACCTCATTGGCACTGACCTCTTCCACTCGGCTACTACTGTTCCTATATCAGCGTCAGCTTTGGCTCCGATACTGTCTCCAGCACTGACTATTGACTTTACAAAGACTACTATGACTTTGGTACCGAGTGCCACTTCAGCACAGTGTATGCCTTTAATGCCTATCTCTGTGATTACGCTTGCTACTGATCCTTCCGTATCGGGTCCAAGTGCCCCTTCTGCACCAAGTCCTTTCACGGTCCTGATAATGACAATTCTCACACCATTTCTTCTGGTCTTCAAACTTGAGACATCGGTGCCGGTAGAATCCACACCATGGACCTGATACTCTCCATCTACATACCCATTTCTAGGACAAGTGTACAGTCCATTCATAGAATGACCTGACTCCTCGTCGGGAGTATCCACTAGATCCACTAGGAGCCTTTCTGAACCTGATGTGGTGCTGTTGACAACTAGGGGGATACCCACTCCATCTAGGACCCATCCTCCTGCAGGACTAGGGCTGGCTTCTCCATGGACTCCATCCTACTCCCCTCCTTTGACCATATTCCAAAGTCTTCAGCTCTGACGTCCTTTTCGGAAACCACCCCCATCCCACTGTCTGTAGTAGACCTCACTGGGGCTCCGGGGCTGTCCTTTTGGCCTCTGGTCCCCACTGAACTGGGCCTTTCTCAACCCTGTGATTAGGCTGCAGGCTCTTTGGCTTGTGTCACGGTTCTGAGTATGTTGATGGTTCCGTCCATGGTGACGGGAGTTCTGTCTGCACTGATCCTGCTTGAGGCTCCATCCTCAGAAGCGGGTTCAATGGAGTGGGTGTGACCCCAGATCCGAGGTTATCCTTCTCAGTTCCATGCTCCCATCCCTCTTTGGGTGGACCTGCTTTCTGAGCTATGGAGAGAGCATTTGCTTCTGGAAGCATTCCACCAGTGTTGGAAGCCCAGACCTCCTTTCCCCCTGAGCTACAACTGACACAAGCCACCTCCCAGGACACTGGGCAGGAAAATTGCAGGAGACCCTGTTACAGGGCACCCCCTTGTCTGAGTCCTCCTCAGAAGCCCCCGCTGAGGAGCCCCCATGGAAGAGATTGTGCAAGAGGAAGCACATAGACTCCCCTGAAGAGTCTCTGACTGAGGATACAGATTTTGATGATGGTGAAGGGTCCCCACGGTCACCCCCTGATGATGTCTCCTTTGGGTACATCCTTGAAATGTTGAAACAGAGGGGTGATTGGAAGCCCACTACCCCTTCTTCTGAGGAGTCCGTGTTTCTGCAGGCTTTCCATGCCAGCCATCTACCTCTTGGGTGACCCCACCTGCAGACGAGCTGGTACAACTCATGGTGCAGCACGCCTGGAGGAACCCTGATCCCTGATTCTCTTGAGTCGATCCCTTGGAGACCTGACAAGATACCCCCCCCCCAAGGAGAACCCACATTGGTCAAGAGGTTTGCCATTCGATGCTATGGTGGTTGCTGCAGCCACAAAAAAAGATCTCGCCGAAGAGTCATACTGTTCATCCACCCAACAGAGAGTCTTGGGCCATGGACAGATTGGGGAAGTGAGTTATGAATTCATCGACTTTTGCCATACAGTTTCTGAATTACTTGGCACATTTTATGAGACTCCAAAGAGATTTGGTTTCCAAACTCTCTAGAACACTCACAGGACAGGTGTCTGATGAGGTAAGGGGCAAAGTTGCCTCGCAACTTGCAACCCTAGAATTGATCTCCAATTTATCCATGAGGTTGCTCTCACATGCAACTGAAGGGGTGGCTAGAGCGGCAGGATCTGGCAGAGTTATGAGACGCCATGCCTGGATGCACCTCTGTGACTTCACGGACCCTTTCAAGTCTTCCTTCCTGAATGCTCCTATCGCAGCACCTTCCCTTTTTGGCCCCCAAGGTAGAAGACACCCTAGCCAGGTGTGAGCAAGACGGTAAGACCCTATCTGCCATAGGTCTGCATTTTTCCAATTCTCAACATTCCTTTTCCAGGAACCAGAGGAGCGGAAAGATGTGGCACAAAAAAATCTCAGAGTCCTTTCCATGCCGCACATGGCGATGATACCCCCTGGGACAGAGGGGGTAACAATCTTGGAAGACACCCCTACCAAGGCAGAGGGGGTCCGTGTAACCAAGGACCCAGGGATTCTTTCTCTGGGCAGCCTTACCAGTGCTTCTGAAGAGCGGCCCAATTGCTTTCCTCTGGAAGCAGTCAGGGGACATTTCTCTCTGCACCAGGCTGCCTGGCATTCAATAACTTCTGACCGTTGGGTGCAGAAGATCATAACCAGAGGCTACACCATTCCCCTCATCACTTATCCAAAACTTCCAACAAAACTTCCCGACATTCCACCCAGTCAAAGGGAAGAAGCAGCTGCAGAAATAAACAAGCTGTATCAAAAAAGAATCATCCAATTAGTCCCACCAGACCAATGCGGATCAGGATTCTACTCAAGATTCTTTTTGGTGCCAAAAAAAGCAGGGGACTGGAGACCAGTTCTGGATCTCAGCAATTTAAACAAGTCTGTTGCCCAAATGAAATTCCGGATGGTCAAGGTTCAGTGCATTCTCCCTTTTCTAAGGGAAGGCAATTGGATGTGCTCGATAGGTCTCCAGGACATGTATTACCATATCAAAATGGGCAAACGCTCCAGGAGTCTACTACACTTTTGGCTAGGAGTCAGTCACTACCAGTTTTGTGCCCTGCTGTTCAGACTCTGTACAGTCTCCAGAGTGTTCACAAAGTGCATGGCAGTGGTTACAGCTCACATGAGACTGCAAGGATTCCGGGTGTTTCCGTATTTGGGCAATTGGCTCCTTACCGCCCCCACCAAGCATCTTCTGGTAACAGCCCTGCAATACACTCTTTTCCTGGTGACACTTTTGGAAATAGTGATAAAGTGGGAGAAATCCAACCTTCTCCAGCTCAGAGCATAGAATTTATTGGAGCAGTCTTCGACACCCATTCTTGTCTGGTTTCGCTCCCAGTTCACAGACTTCAGAGATTGAGGCTGCAGCTCTGGGTGATACTCTGTCAAAACAAAGCTTCAACAAGGGATGTTCTTCTGGTTTTAGGATCCATGGCAGCTTCCATACCAATAGTGCCACTGGCAAAACTGCATATGCGAATACTTCAATGGCTTCTGCTATCTCAGTGGTCCCCGAATTACCACCATCTATGCTTTCAAATTCAGATACCCAATCATTGCATACAGGACTTTCTTTGGTGGATGAGGCCAGACACAGACCTTTGGAGCTGTCCATTCCACCCCCCAACCCAAACTCATTGTCACCACGAATTCTTCCCTGATAGGGTGGGGGGCCATTTCCAGGGAAAGACAGTTCAAGGCGCATGGTACACTTTGGAGGCCAACCTGCATATAAACATTCTAGAACTGAGGGTGGTGCTGTTGGCATTGCAAGCATTCCAATCTGTCCTCCCTTCTGGAACAATCACAATTCAGTTAGACAGCATGTCAGTAGTCTGGTACATCAACAAGCAAGGAGGAACCAAGTCCTATCCCCTGTGTTGAGAGTCAGTCGGTGATAGCTTCCAACCACTTTCTGATAGCAATGCATATCCCTGGGAATTCCATTATGATTGCAGACAAGTTGAGCAGATGTATTCTCCTGCCTCATGAGTGGTCCCTCAATCCCAAAGTAGCGGCAGAAATTTTCAGCCATTGGTGCCAGCCTTGCTGCGACCTATTTGCCTCCCCATCAAGCAGCTGTTTTACCCTACTCTCCTGACAGGGGGAGTCCCCGAAGGACACTGATTCACGATTGGCCCACGGGACTGCTATATGCCTAGCCCCATCTCTCTGATTCCCCGATTCATAAAGAAAGCTATTTGGTTGAAATGCAAAGTGATCTTTATAGCCCCCTTTTGGCCTCGACAAGTTTGGTTCCCCTTCCTTTGGCCTCACCAGTTATGTCGACCATGGATTCTCGACCCTTTTCCAGACTTGATTTCTCATCCCCAAGGTTTGAGTTATCCGAATCTGTCCAGTCTCAAGCTGACAGCTTGGTTTCTCCACTTCCATTAATTGCCAGGCAGGATGACCTTCCCTCACCTGTACATGACATTATCCAGGCTTCTCACAAACCATCCACCAGAAGACTATATCTAGACAAATGGAAGAGGTTCTCTATTTGTTCTAAGAAAAGGAGGCTAGACCCGTACTCGACTCCAGTCACAGCAGTTTTAGAATACCTGGCATAATTCTTCGAAGATGGAGCTGCAGCTTCTACCATACGAGTACATCTAGCAGCTATCTTTAGCTGTCATAATGGGTTGGATGATTCCCCCCTCATCTCGCTTCAATTATGCAAAATCTTTCTTAAAGTGGTCTCTCACATTAGGCCTCCAATCAGACAACCTATAGAGCCATGGAACTTCAAATTAGTTCTTCAGTCCTTAACTCAACCCCTTTTTGAACTTGCAGTGAAGTGTGACCTCAAATTCTTATCTTGGAAGTCCCTTTTCCTGGTAGCCATCACATCAGCCAGACAAATTTCTGGGCTTCAGGCATTATGCATTACAAGTTCCTATTTAATCTTCCACAAGGACAGATTATCACTCCGGACAAACCCATCTTTTCTCCCCAGAGTTGTTTCAGATTTTTCCATCAATCAGACCATTGATTTGCCAGTATTTTTCCCAAATTTTACTAAAAAAGGGGAATACTATCTACATTCTTTGGATGTACACAGACAACTGAGGTTTTAATTAGACAGAACCAAAGCAATACATAAAACTGACCAACTGTTCATCTCCTTCTCTGGGCCTAGAATGGGAAATTTGGTCTCCAAGGTCAGTTTATCAAAATGGTTAAAGGACTGCATATGTTACATCTATTTACTTGCAAAACAACCTATACCATAGGATGTTAAAACCCACTCTGCCAGATCTATGGCAATGTCTGTAGCCTTCCATTTCGGAGCCTCTATAGATGATATCTGTGCAGAAGCCACATGGGCTATTCCCCACACTTTTATTAATCATTACAAATTGGATGTGGTCTCCTGAAAGAGAACTTCCTTCAGCTCAATGGTGCTCAGGAATGTTTTTCCATAAGTGCTGCCCAAGGGACACAAGGTAGCTGGGGATTCTGTCCCATCAGTGATGAATGGAAAGAAGACTAACAACATCAGATAAAGAAGTTATGTCTTACCATAATGTTCCATCTGTGTTGTTGATCTTATTTCATTCATCACTTCCCACACTCCTTCCCCCTCCAAAGGCTCCTGGGGGATACTTTGGGTCGAAGTGGTGAGTTAGGGCATTTTCACAGAAATGGCCTCTGCTTTACTAGTACAAGATGGGCAAACTCAATCTGAGGTGACAGGGAGAAGGGCACTATGGTTAGAAGCTTAGCCTGAGAGTTTTTGGCTGGCATGAGCTTGGAATTAGGCCGACTTGGTTCCGGTGGCTCAGAACTGAACCCATCAGTGATGAATGAAAGAAGATCAACAACACAGATGGAATGTTATGGTAAGACATAACTTCTTTTTATGCAACCTATAGTTCTGTAACTATCATCAATCAGTTGGTTGATATGATTAGAAAAACTCAAAGCTGGATCTACTCATATAACCAGATCCTTAAATGAATCTACTGTTTCAATCATTGTGTGCTGTGTTAAATGCTCAACTTTCAATTTATGTCTCCCAAATCTCATATGCTTAGTTTTCATGTACTTCTCAGCATATTATTCACCTGTGCCCAAATGTTCGATTTAGTCAAGTTCTTTTGCAGGCATGCCCTATCTGTAATGCAAGTCATGTGCATACAGACTGTAGAACACCTCAAATGAAAAATATAGATCTGAAAGATACAGTCTAAACAAGTATGGGCCTAGAACCAAGCCCTGTGGGGCACCCTGACTGTAACCAAGAATTTCAACTGTCCAATTGCTGTATGATATGCATCATGCCCTGTCTGTAAAGACTTGTATTCTAGAGGCATTCTAGAAGCATCAGGTTGGTCCTCTGTACATACTTTTCCAAAGCACCACAAACTAGATTCCTTCTCCAGATCTAGGTCAGGCTTTGCTAGGACCATTCTCCAGGGGCTCCAGGACCATTCCACTTCCATCCCTGAAATACTGTAAGCTATGGAAATCTACCCATGTAGTTTAAGCTACTGCAGCAGAGTTCAGTCATATGAACATAGTACAGTTGTGGATGTAAACTTATCATAACAGTAGGTGTTCAGATTATCACTGCTGCTTTAGCTGCTCCCTCCCTCCATACCCCTTAGTTTTTAGTATTTTATGCCAGGGTGTAGACATTCATATATTTTTAATCCTAGTCTTGTCCTCTCAGGGTTCAACCTCCATCTCTTAGTTGACATGAATGGTCTGAAGGACTTGGCACCTAAACTTGTTTTTAGGCAGCTCAGCTTGAGTTGCCTAATGGTTTGGGTGTGTGAAAGGTGCACTGAAGCTTTGGAAGTTGTCTGACTGTTATTCCCTTTACAGGATATAACATATATAGCTTAAGCTACTGTAGCAGTTATCATTTGAACATCTACTGTTATGGTAAGGCTGCTTTCACAACTGCACTTTCCCTGGATTGTGGATTTTGGCAAGGAGGTGTTCAAATCCATCAATGACTAAATTGTATAAGTATATGCGACTCTAGTGCTAGAAAGACCTGTCATATCCCACTGACCTGGTGTGCACATTTCTACTCAAGAGAAACATTTACCCAGCAGGAGGGATCCCCAACAACTGCAATCCCTTTTAGTGCAAACATCTGCTTTGCAAAACAATGATGATGTCATCCCTTCAAATGTGCCCTTTCTCACATTTGTAGCATGATTTATCCTGTGTTATGATTGACTTATATATAGTTCTCTAGACTGTGGCATTAAATAGCTAGGTGTTCCAATACAGCAATAACTAAATAGACTGAGTTTATGTGACTCTAGTGCTAGATAGGATTGTTTTATACAACAGACCTGGTGTGTACACTTCAACTTATGAGAAACATTTACATGTGGAAAGAACTTCCCCAACAATTTCAATTCCTTTCAGGTCAAACATCTGCTTAGCAACACAATGATGATGTCATCTCTAAAAATTGTTCTATCTCACATTTTTAAGATTTCTACTGTGGTATTCATAGTTTATATGATGTTCTCTAGGTTGTAGACTTAGACAGGTGTTCAGCTATAGCATTAACTACCTTGTATGAGTGTAAGCAACACTTGTACTAAGTAGGATTGGTTTAGCCAACTGATCTGATTGGAAACATTTATACAGAGGGAGGGCTCCCACAACTCATTAACTCATTAAGGCAAACATTTGCCTTGAAACGCAGTGATGATGTCATCCCTTCAAATGTGTTATTCACTTACAGTTTAACATCTCCTGTGGTATGATCAGTTAATACATAGTTCTATAGATTTTGAACCTAGGATAAGCAGGTGTTTATATCCAACATGGACTAAATAGTATGAGTGTATATGATTCTAGTGCTAGGTAGGACTGCCTTATCAAACCAGTCTTGTGTGTACATTTCTTAGGTTTATAGGTTTGTACTAGACTAATGACCATAAGGGCCTTTATAAGCCCAGCCATGCAACCCAAATCTCTGACAAGTTATGGTATCCCTGATAAGTGTAAGCAGGGGGGTTGGCAGTCGAAACATTTATAAGCAAGGGCTTGCTCATGAGAACCATTTACACAAGGAGAATGTTCCCCTAAAATTCCAGTACCTTTTAGGCCAAACATCTGCTTTGCAACACAATAATGAAAGAATGACTTCAAATGTGTTCTGTCTCACACTTGTAGTAAGAATACTCCTGTGGCATCAGCAGTTGGTACATAGTTCTCTAGATTGTGGACTTAGATATGCTAGTGTTCAAATCCAGTAATGGCTAACTAGTATGAATGTGTGTGACTATAGTGAAAGGTAACAGTGTTTATTTTTCTAACTAATATTATGTATACAGTTCCACTTATGGGAAACATTTACATATGGAGATGGCTCTCTCAGCAATTTCATCCACTTTTAGGTCAGACATCCTCTTTGCAATACAATGGTGAGGTCATCTCTTCACATGTGTTCTGCTTCACACTGGTAGTAAGGCTTTTCCTGTGCATTAGCAGCTAATGCATATTTCTGTAGAGTGAGTACCTAGATAGGCAGGGGGTTCAAATCTTCCAGTTCATAAGTAATGTATGTGTGTGACACAATAATGAGAGATACTAATGGCATACCCAACAGATGCTGATATGCTTGACTCACACTAATGTGCAGGATTTTTATCCATCAAATAACAATTTTTTAGTCATCCCTTCAAGTGTATGTGTTCTCTGGCTACTCTACTTATGTTTTTTTTTCCTCTGGCATCATCAGATTATAATCAGCTCTATTGTGTGTGGCTCTAGATAGGCAGTGGTTTAAATCAGGTAATGCATGTGTGTAAGATAATACTGACAGACAGGACTGGCTTACCCCACAGATGGTGATATTGTACACTCAGACTCATGTGAACAGTAACAGGGCTAACAGATTTTTCAGCACCAAAATACACTTCAGGGGAGGCATAAATACTAAATCAGATTGTTGATGTAATCCCTTTAGTTGTGTTCTCAAAGGCATTTCAGATACGAGTCTTTCTGTGGCATCAGTGTTTGATATACAGCTGTATGAACTATGAACTCAGACAGGTGGGTATTCAAGTCTGGCAAGGTGTAACTACTAAGTGTGTAAAGGAATGGTAATAAGCAGAGTTGGCTCCTCAGATATAGCTAATGTTTACAGTTCGACTTCTTGTAAACATTTGCAGTTATAGAAAATCTAACTTTTGCAGTCCCTTGAATGGAAGCCAAACACATTCAAACACAATACTCAGATTATCTATTTCAATTTGTCTGACAAGTATCATACAAAATGTTGTGTGATATAATGAGTTAATGCACTGGTCAAGAGGAATTTAAATTATATTGCACATGTTCAAATCCAGTTGTGTATGCTTTTTCATTTTTTTGTTCATAATGTAACAGTTACAGGCAAGAATGGCTTATTAAATAGATGATGTCTATCATGCTACATAATGCTAACACAAAAGTGTCATAGAACCTGTGATATATGTGTTATATTTTTGTGAGGGGTAGGTATGTTTTTCCAGCAATTGCTGTACTTTCTGAGAATGTACAGTATAATGACGGAACTGACTCAGCCATTGTAACAAGCTTGTGCCAGCCAAAAACTCTTGAGCTAAGGCTACCCATAGTGCCTCTCTTCCCTTCCCCTCAGATCTCATTTGCCGCGTAAAATTTTAGGACACATCAGCTGTGTTGTCAAGCTAAGTGCTTATTTTTTTATATATTTCCTTCATTATAGCTTTCTATAGTCTATAAAAACTTTATTGTTAGTTTACTGTATTGCATAAATTGCTATTTAGTGTGTGCAAGTGCTGTTTTTTCCCCATTCTTACCTTTTTTGGTATTTCTTCTATATCATCACCGGTATAGGCCCTTCCCTTCCATTTTACCTTTGGTAAATCTCTAATACCATTGTTGGTATTCTCTTTCCCTTCCTTTACCCTTCTGGGTATCTTTCTCTGTTACCATTGTTGGTACGTTTAAAAAAAAATTGTTCTTCTTCTGTTATCTTACTACTGGTGTGTGTGTGTGTGTGTGTGTGTGTGTGTGTGTGTGTGTGTGTGTGTGTGTGTGTGTGTGTGTGTGTGTGTGAACTGTTTGGTTAACCTTAATTGGTCATGGCAGCAAAACAGAAAGGTACCACTGACTTTAAGCAATGTCAGGATGGTGGCAGAAAGACGCCCAACGTGAACAGGCATCTTTCCTGCATATACTGTTTGGGGGTGCCACATTTGGAAGTCCAACCACCTTGTGAGCTCTGCAAGGGTGTTAGTGCCTGGACCCTTGCAGAGCACCATAACAAATTAATCCTCAAGGGTCTGTTAATATACTCTTTCTCAGAGGGTTTGTCTGAGGCAGAGACGTCAAAGTCTCCTAAGAAAGAAATAAAGAAGAAGAACCAGTCCTTTCCAATGTCTCCTCGAACTCATGACCCGAAATCTTCCAGAGGCCAGTTTTCTGCTTCAGAACCCAAGCCTAAACAATCAAAATTGACTTTGACTACTGTTTTGGCACCAAAAGCTATGGCTCCTTCCACGGTGCTGACAAATCTTCCAGAACCGACAAAACTTACCATGGTGCCGACCCCTTCATCGGTACCTCTGACCCTCTCGGCACGAAAAATAGTTTCACCCACACTGGTTAGCTCTCCTAAAACACAAACAATTGGTCAGCTGTCCATGGTGCTGAAGGTCAAAACCCTGCCCAGGACTCGGTACTCCCAATCTATTGATCCCTTTTACGGTCAACAGTTAAGCCCCTTCATAGAACATACAGAATCTCCCTTGGGGATGTCTATTCATTCCACCAGGAGCCTTTCAGAGTTCAAAGTAGTCAGGTTAGTAGATCAGCTCTTGGAGGCCAGAGGTATTCCAACCCCCTCTAGGACCTCCCTCCCATCCTGAACTGAGGTCTGTTCTCCAAGGACTCCATTCTATCTTCCTCTTTCAACCTCTCCACAGGTTTTGGAGCCCTTAACTTCAAAGCTGCTCCTGGTTCCAACTGCTTTGGAGCCAATGGTGGACCTCATCTCAGCTCCAAAGCTGACTCTGTGATCCTTGGCTCATTTGGAGCTGGCCAACCCTCGGGATTGTGACTTGTCTGCTGGCTCTGGGATCCCTAGTTCGGTGCCAATTCTTTCCATGGCACTGTCTACAGTTCTGGGTGCTTTGATAGTTCTGGGTCCTCTCAAGGTTCCTGCTATGGAGATGGGATCATCAGATCAGGGTTTGATGCCGATTCTGAGGTTGTCTTTCTCGGTTCTGGGCTCCCATCCCACTTCAGGCAGGCCTGCCTTCCAGGTTATGGAAAGAGCTCTTACCTCAGCAAGCTCTCAGTTGGCACCATCTCCATCAGAGTGTCACATCTACGTACCCTCTGGCTCACAGCTCTCACAACCTCCTACATCAGAGCAGTGGGCACATGAACAGCAAGATACCCTGCAGCAGTGTACCCTCTCTTCAGAGTCTTCCTCAGCTCTTCCCCCTGAGGAGCCACGCCATAAGAGGTCATGCAAGAGGAAGCACATAGATTCTCCAGAAGAATTTCTCACTGAGGATACAGACTACGATGAAGGGGAATGGTCCCCATGGTCACTCCCTGAAGATGTCTCCTTTGGAGACATCCCGAATATCTCAAAACAGAGGGGTGATTGGAAGATCACCAACATTTCCTCCAAGGAATCTGTCTTCTTGCAGGCTTTTAGTGCCCAATCTTCTACTTCTTGGGTAACCCTATCTGCCAATGATTTGGTCAAGCTCATCACACAGCATGCTTGGAAGGCCCCTGACACTACAGAGCCAATTCCCCAGAGACCGGACAAAATACTTAGTGCACCAGAGGACCAGCCCTCCTGGTCTAAAAGCTTAGGGGTAGATGCTATGGTGGTGGCAGCTGCCACAAAGAAGGAACTCGCAGAGGAGGGTCCAACTGTCCATCCTTCAAACCAAGAATCTCGGATGATGGACAGATTTGGGAAGTGGGTCTACGTTTCAATGACCTTTGCCATATGGTCATTGAATTTCTTGACACATTTCACTCATCTTCAGAGAGACCTGATTATTGAGCTCTCAGGCACCTTGGCAGGAGCAGTGTCTGATGAGGAATGTGATAAAGTTGTCTCTCAGCTTACAACCCTAGAATAAATATCAAACTCATCCATGTGGCTTATTGCTCACACAGCCGAAAGGACAGCCAGGGCAGCGGGTACAGGCGTTGCCATTAGGTGCCATGCCTGGATGCGCTTGTGTGATTTTGCAGACCCCTTTAAGTCTTCCTTCATCAACACTCCTGTTGATGCTACCTTGTTGTTTGGCCATTAAGTCAAAGACACATTAGCCAGGTGTGAAAGAGACAGAAAGACCCTTTCTACTGTGGGCTTATATTTTTTGACTCCTCAATGACCTTACTCCAGGAATCAGAGTAATGGGAAGATGTGGTTCAGAAAATCCCAAGGGCCTTTTTGGGACACAAGTGGTGAGTTTCTCCCTGGGGCAGAGGGGGGAACTCATCCGGAAGACAACCCTCCAGTGGTAGAGGGGGCCCACATAACCAGGGTTCCAGGGATTCCTTCTCTGAACAACCCTACCAGCACTCCTGAGCGGTGGCCCAATTGTCTACCTCTGGAGGCAGTCTGGGGAAGATTCTGTCTATACCACTTAGCCTGGCACTCAATAACAGATTACTGAGTGCAGATGATAATTACCAGAGGTTACCATATCCCCTTCAATCTCTATCCAAGACTGCAAAGGCAAATCCCCAATGTTCCAGCCAGTCAAAGGGATACAGCAGCACAAGAAATTTAAAAGTTTCTTCAAAATAGAGTCATCCAAACAGTCCCACCAGACCAAATAGCATTGAGATTTTACTCAAAGTTCTTTTTAGTGCCAAAAAAGATAGGGGACTAGAGGTCAATTATAGACCTCAGTGTTCTGAACAAGTTTTGTTCAACATACAAAATTCCAGATGGTCACAGTACAGTCTATCCTTTCTTTTCTGGAGAAAGATGATTGGATGTAGTCTATAGATCTTCAAGATGCATATTACCACATAAAGGTGGACACGTGCACCAGAAGATACCTCCGCTTCTGGCTGGGAGCCAGTCACTACCAATTTCGAGCACTGCCCTTTGGTCTCACCACAGCCCCAGGGTGTTCACAAAATGCATGGCAGTGGTAGCAGCTCACTTAAGGCTACAAAGATTCATGTGTTTCCCAATCTAGATGACTGGCTCCTCACTGCCCCCACCAGGCATCTACTGCTTTATGCCTTGGGCTCCTTCCTAGACCTTGCAGAATACTTAGGCATTTCAATAAACAGGGAAAAGTCAAAGCTATCACCCACGCAAGAGATAGAATTCATCAGAGCAATATTCAACACAAATTCTTATATGGCTGCTCCACTTCTTCACAGGCTGCAAAGGTAACGAGCACAGCTTCAGGTTATACTGTCTCACAACAAAGTTTTGGCTCACTTAGTCTTACAACTTCTAGGGTCAATGGCTGCAATAATCACTCTAGTTCCATTAGCAAGGTATCACATGAGGTTGCTCCAATGGCTCCTGGCATCACAGTGGTGTCTGTTAACACACCCGATGTCTTACCTAATCCACATAACCAACCAATGTAAACAGGATCTTATGTGGTGGATGAGGTCAGAACAGGAATTATGGAGTTACCCTTTCACTCCCGCTCAGCTCAAGGCCGTAGTGACCACGGATTCATCTCTGATAGGGTGGGGAGGGCATTTTCAAGAAAAGACAGTCCAAGGCACTTGGTCCCCCTCAGAGGCCAATTTCCATATCAACATCCTGAAATTCTGGGCTGTGCTTCTAGTGTTACAGGCATTTCAATCAACCCTCCCTTCAGGGACAATTGCTATCCAATCAGACAACATGTCAGTAGTCTGGTACATCAACAAACAGGAAAGAACCAGATCTTACCCTTTATGTCAGCAAGCCCTAAGAGTGTGGCAATGGGTGATAGTATCCAACTTCTTTTTGATAGCAATGCACATTCCAGGGAATACCAAGGTGATTGTGGACAAACTGAGCAGATGCAGATGCGTTCTCCTGTCTCAAGAATGGTCTCTCAATCCCAGTGTAACGATGCTGTGACCTATTTGCATCTCCCATACATGATAAATGCAGCAGCTACTTTGCCCTGCCCCCCCCCCAGGGAGAATCTTCTAGAGATGCTCTCCTACATGACTGGCCCCCAGGACTGCTTTCCACCTTTCCACCTTTCCCCTGATCCCCCAGTTTTTGAAGAAAGCCCAATGGTTGAGAAGCAAAGTAATCCTCATTGTGCCTTATTGGTCCTGGAAAGTCTTGTTCCGCTTCCTCTGGCCTTACCTGGTTCACCGTCTGTGGACTCTGGACCCAGCCCATACCTGTTGTCTCATCTGCAGAGGCTGGTCCATCACAACCTACACAGTCTCAAGCTGACAGCTTGGTACCTCCACTTCCAGTAATTGCCAGCCAGAAAAACCTATCTTCCTCAGTACAGAAGATTCTTCTGGATTTCCATAAACCATCCAGCAGGAAATTTTATCTTAGTAAATGGAACAGATTTGTGCTTTGGTCTCTTGCAGAAAAAACTGACCCTTTTTCAACCTCTATTGATAAGGTATTAGAATATTTGTCAACTATTATCCAATCAGAAGCCTCAGGTTCTCATATGTTCATAGATTCATAGGTGGGTACTATGCTAGCGGCTCTGTGGCCTATATAAGCCTAACCAAAAATGTTCCCTGGCTTTTGCCACCCAAGAAAGTTATTTTCCTGCTCCCCTGTCTAGCAGAGCCACAGAAGTGCTCCCTGGGGTGAATTTCCAATTTCCCATCCAGTTGTCAAGATTTTTCTTAAAGAGGGCTAATGAGGAGCTTTGCTTGATATGAATGGGTAGTCTGTTCCAGGACATGGGATGTCTCTGGGACATATCATTGCTGGAGCCTTCCTGTGTCCTGACAGAGTGCTCTTCAAACTATCTGGAGATATACAGAGCTGAGTATATTTTTCTGGCACTTCAGAGTTAGTGTACTGTTAATTGCTGTTTGACTAATTTTATATCATTGCTGGCTGACTTCAGAGTTGTGCACTGTTATTTTTGCTTCACTGTATAGTTTTTCAGATCTCTGCTGAAGGTGTTGGTTTTCCCATACCCACCCTCTCTATTCCTGTGTTGTTTAAATTTGGAGGTCTTTGCAGTTGCCTGCCCCCACTGTAGATTTGATCTGAGACATTCCCCCCAGTCCCATCTCTTTACCTCATTCTACCTAATAGACTCCTTCTACACTTGTTTTTAGTCATTTTTAATTTAATTGCATTTTTTAAACTGTTTGGTCTAACATTGCTACATACTCAAGTGTGCTAACTTGCACTGCATTTGAAATGTTTTTACTGCTGTTTGAGCTACTTTTCTGTATATATAAAAAAAAATACCTTTCCTGTAACTAGTGTAGTCCAGATTCATATTTGCTGTATCCAGGACTGTATGTAAGCTTCTGAGCCCCCCCAAGCTTTCTGTGTTGGAGGGAAGCCTTCTAGCTTATCAGTGGGAGTGGTAAGCACTAGGTAACCTATCTACCACATAAGGAATGGTTCTGGCCCAGAAATTGTAGTTATTGGCCGTTTGGGCAGTTTTTCCATCTCTCTCAACTTTCTGATTTAAAAGCCCACATTTGCACTTGTTTCCCCCCCTTTCCTGTAACTAGTTTAGTCCAGATACAGATTCTTAGTTTTAGCACTTGAATTTGCTTATTCGTGATCAGCACTTGTTCAGAACTTGTAAGCACTAAATAACCTACTAATTACTACAGCACTCAATCTTCCTCATTACCTAGAGGAAAACAGTTTTGGTACTTACTTTCTTCACTTGCTTAAAGAAAAACAGCTCTTGTACTCACTTTCCTCACTTATCTAGAGGAAAATAGTTTTTTTATTCAGGCATGTCCAAGGGTCAGCTCCCAGTGTTCTCTCCTGTCTATCTGATGAATCTGGGCATCTTGGGGCAATGTAGAAATTGCCTCATGTACACAGACAACCCTCTCCTACAACCCAACACTACAACCTGTGAGAGATGCACTTATCTAGCCAAACTGGAGGTAAAGCTCTCTTCAATCAAGACTGAACTTGACAGTCAAGAGGGGAAGGTAAACACTTGCACCACACCACACTCATCACATAGTCTTAGTAAATCTACACCACCAAAATCCACACATAGAAACACAAAAACATTTGCGGAGGCTCTCAATAATAATCTGCTCAAGCAACAGAGACCTCCAAAGCAGAAATGCAAGCAACCTCCACCCCCCAACACAACATAAATGACACATAGCCCACATACTCAGTGTGACACTCAACCACAGCCAATAAGGCAAAACAACGTACCCAACACACTAGTCATAGGTGACTCTATAGTCAATCACACTGATGTCCCACTCACCAGGCTAAACAAGGAGAAGGTTACTGTTAGCTGCCTGTCTGGTGCCAGGATCCACCACATAACCCACGCACTTAGGTCACTCCACAAGAAGTACAAATATGACTCTGTCATTGTCCATGTTGGTGTGAATGACCTGAGAGGTACCTCCCTGGACTACACGAAAAGAGACATGGAATAGCTCTCTGATCTTGTAGCCCAGGCAGGTATGACTGTAGCCCTGAGTAGCATTCTGCCATCACCCAGAATGATGCCACAGTACAAGGACAAAATGATTGACTTCAACAATTGGCTAAGCTTCTGGTGCTATTCTAAAGGGATCTAGTATCTGTCTGCCTGGGATGACATGGTCGACAGACCGCGATGCTTTGCCAGAGATGGCCTGCACCTGTCACCTCTGGGATTCCAGATACTGGCTAAGGTTCTTGCCACTCCTATAGTGCCTTTTTTAGGCAAGGTTCAAATGACAAATTCACCACCGTAATAGGAACAGGCAAGCAAAAACTGAGGGTGATGCTACTCAATGCTAGAAGTCTAAATCTCAAAATGCACTCACTCGAGGCACTCCTTAAAATGGAGAACATCGATATCTGTGCAGTGACTGAGACCTGGTTCAAGGCTCCAGAGAGCACCCTTGCACTACCAAGCTATAACTCATACCACACTTTTCAGCCATGTAACCTGGACCGGAACACCAAAGGTGGAGGTGTGTCCATATTCATTAAGGATATCCACCCCTCCAGGCTAGTTGCTCAGCATAATGCAGCCGAGGTTATCCAAGTGCAACTAACTCTGGGCAAAACTGCAATCCAAATTGTAGCTTGCTACAGATCACCCACCATGCCCCAGGATTCCCACTCTTTTTTTGATGTACTGGAAAATATTAGGGTTCAAGCAAACACCTTAATAATGGGCCATTTCAACTACCCCACCATTAACTGGGAAAACTACTCATGTACCAACTCTTTCGCTCAACGCTTTCTGGAATTCATAAACTCCAATGCCCTGGATCAACTTATCCACACCCCCACCAGGGGCAACAATATCCTAGATCTAGTCATTACCAACATGAGTGACCGGTGTTCCACACCTGAAGTAAACACCTCATTGGTCCGATCCGACCATAAGATAATTACCCTAGATATCCACATCCTGCCCCCAACCCCCCATTAAGGAAACCATGGTAAAAAATTGCTCCAAAGCCAACTTCAAGCTTCTTAAGATAGAAGTGGGGAACTTCATGACACACATGCAGATGGACAATACAGTTACAACTACTGAATCATACACAATTGCACTTTATAAGCACTTACATGAGTGCATGGATCGTGCTATCCTAAACAGAACCAAGACACTATCCTCCAAGAAAAGGAAGCCAATCTGGTGGTCCCCTGCCATAAACAAACTGTACAACAGAAGGAAGAAACTGTTGCAAAAGAGAGTAAAATCCCATGAGTGGAGGAGCTCCATGGTCAGCCTCAGTAAGAAGCTGCGATCCCTGATAAAATCCTCCAAAGCTAGTTATGAAAACAAAATCACCACTGATTCTAAAGACAACCACAAAGCATTCTATAGCTATGTCAAGAATCTCAATGGCAGCACTCAGATCTGCTCTGAGTTACAGCACAATGGCACTAAATATATAGACCCAACTAATATTGCCAACATCCTGGCAATAGGTTCAGTGCTAACTTTACCCCCCTCTCACCCCCTAAAGAACCCATCTCTATACTGGAAGAATGCAAAGTTCCTGTAATCACGGCTGCACAGGTAAAAACCACACTCTCCAAAGCCAAGAACACAGCATCCATGGGACCAGACAACATCCCAGGCTGCATTCTACATGAACTACAGAATGAACTGGCACCCAACCTAAGTACCATGTTCAATCATAGCCTCACCTCAGGCTTTGTGCCTGCTGAATGGTGCACAGCGATGGTTATCCCACTCCACAAGGGGGGAGCCACCACGGACCCTGGGAACTACCGCCCCATTACCCTGGCAAGCCTGGTCTGCAAGGCCATGGAACGTATCATCATGGAACTTATAAATAAAGACATTGGTAATCTCCAAACTCTGGACCCCACCCAGTTCGGGTTTGTAAAACGCAGATCATGTCTCCTAAACCTGATAGACAAGGGTAAGGTGGTTCACACAGCCTATCTAGATCTTGCCAAGGCTTTCGACATCTTCCCCCACTCTGGAATTATAGATAAACTCACTAAACTAGGTATAAATCCCTATGTCACAAGATGTTGGCTCACTGACAGAACCCACACTGTGAAAGTAGAAGACTCCAAATCTGACTTCAGACCAGTGACAAGTGGAGTACCACAGGGTTCAGTCCTGGGTCCTCTCCTGTTTGGTATCTACTTCTCTGAAGTACAGGCTAACACAAAAGGTCTTGGGCTAATGAAGTTCACAGATGACTGGAAACTAGGAGCCATAATCAAAACTACTAACGATGTGGACATCCTACAAAAGAGCCTCACTGAGACAGATGTCTGGTGTCAAAGCCATGGCCTCAAGCTCAATGCCAAAAAGTGCATTGTCATCCCCTTTGGTAAAATCTCTGTACCCATGAACTACAACATAGGTGGTAGTATACTTAACACTGAAAGTGTGATAAGAGACCTTGGGACACAGGTGGACATTAGTCTCTTCTTTGATAATCACATCGCCGCAGTAGTCAGGAAATCCTTCTATGTGGCACACCTCATCACAAAAGGTTTCTCATCCAGAAAAAAAGAGGTCATTGTTCCCCTGTACTCATCACTCATTAGACCCATTATAGAGTACAATGCCCCTTTTGGTATGTACCTCTACAACAACTGGAAAGGCTGCAGAAATACCTCACAAAGAGGATTACCAGCCTCAAACAGATGCCCTATGCAGACCATCTCAAAAAACTCCAGCTTTACTCCGTCGCATATCGCCTACTCAGAGGTGATCTCTGCCTAACATACAAAGCTATGTCAAACCCAGAGTGGGGTCCAGAGTTTGGCAGTTACCTATGTCCTTGTTTATAAGCTCCAGGATGACACATTCCATGGCCATGCTCCACATAAAGAAATCCATATCCCTCTGAACTACATGCTCTAGGGACCTAAACCTTTTCACCACAATAAACAGAACATGCCGGAGGGATAGATTCTTGTCCCAGAGACTTCCCATACTCTTGAATAATCTATCTATCTATATCAAACAAAGCTCCTCATTAGCACTCTTCAAGAAAAACCTTGATGATTGGATGGAAAATAGGAAATTCACCCCGGGGATCACTTCTGTAGTTCTGCTCAACAGTGGCGCAGGAAAATAATTTTCTTGGGTGGCAAAAGCCAGGGTACCTTTTGGCTGGGCTTGTATAGGCCCCAGGGCTGATAGCCTAGTACCTACGTATGAACCTATGAACAGGAATCTATCCTTCCAGCATGTTCTGTTTACTGTGGTGGCAAGGTTTAGATCCCTGGAGCATGTGGCTCAG
This sequence comes from Protopterus annectens, assembly GCF_019279795.1. Lineage (NCBI taxonomy): Eukaryota > Metazoa > Chordata > Ceratodontiformes > Protopteridae > Protopterus > Protopterus annectens. Next base: position 226,902,330 of record NC_056732.1, on the reverse strand, counting down.
AGGGATTGGGGTTTCTTTAAGTGTAGCATGTCCAACAGATGTGGGTTTGACATGGCTTTGTATGTTAGGCAGAGGTCACCTCTGAGTAGACGATAAGCAACGGAGTAGAGCTGGGGTTTTTTGAGATGATCTGTGTATGGCATTTGTTTGAAGCCAGTAATCATCTTAGTGAGGTATTTCTGTGGCCTTTCTAGTTGTTGTAGATGTCTTGCGAGGTACATGCCAAATGGGGCATTGTACTCTATAATGGGTCTGATGAGGGATGAGTAGAGAGGAACAGTGACCTGTTTTTTTCTGGAGGTGAACCCCTTGGTGATGAAGTATGCCATGTAGAAGGATTTCCTGACTACTGTGTCGATGTGATTATCAAAGGAGAGACTACTGTCCACCTGTGTCCAAAGGTCTCATCATACTTTTGGTGTTTAATAGGCTACCACCTATGTGGTAGTTCATGGGTACAGTGTTTTTCCCAAAAGGGATGACAATGCACTTTTTGGCATTGAGCTTGAGGCCATGACTTTGATATCAAGCATTAGTCCCAGTGAGGCCCCTTTGTAGAATGTTCACATCTAGGCGATTCTATTGTGGCACCTAGTTTGCAGTCATCTGCGAACTTCATTAGCCAAAGACCTGCTGTATTAGCCTGGACTTCTGAGAAGTAGATGCCAAACAGGAGAGGACCCAGAACTGAGCCCTGTGGTACTCCACATGTCACTGCTCTGAAGTTGGATTTGGAGTCGGCTACTTTCACTGTGTGAGTTCTGTCAGTGAGCCAGTTGGCCACCAATCTTGTGACATAGGGATTGATGCCCAATCTAGTGAGTCTATCTATAATTCCAGCGTGGGGGATGGTGTCAAAAGCTTTGGCGAGGTCAAGATAGGCTGTGTGCACCACATTACTCTAGTCCACGGCTCTGGTGACTACTTCAAAGAAGTCAATCAGGTTTAGGAGATGACCTACCTTTTACAAACCCAAACTGAGTGGAGTCCAGAGTTTGGAGGTTACCTATGTCCTTGTTTATAAGTTCCAGGATGATACATTCCATGGCCTTGCAGACCAGGCTTGTCAGGCTAATGGGGTGGTAGTTCTTGGATCCATGGTGGTGCCCCCTTTGTGGAGTGGGATAACTGTCGCTGTGCACCATTCGGTAAGCACAAAGCCTGAAGTGAGGCTATGATTGAACGTGGTACTTAGCTGGAGTGCCAGTTCCTTCTGCAGTTTATGCAGAACGCAGCCTGGGATGTTGTCAGGTCCCATCGATGCTGTGTTCATGGCTTTGGAGAGTGTGGTCTTTAATTGTACAGCCATAATTACAGGGACTTTGCATTCTTCTGGTATAGTGATGGGCCCTTTGGGGGGGTGAGGGGGTTGAAGTTTGCAGTGAACCTATCTGACAGGATGTTGGTAATATCAGTTGGTTCTGTATATCTAGTGCTTTGTGCTTTAACTCAGAGCAGATCTGAGTGTCACCATTGAGATTATTGACATAGCTGTAGAATGTTTTGTGGTTCTCTTTAGAATCAGTGGCAATCTTATTTTCATAACTATCTTTGGAGGATTTTATGAGGGATCTCAGCTTCTTATTGAGGCTGACCAGGGAGTTTTTGAAATCAGGGGATTTTACCCTTTTTTGCAACAGCTTCTTCCTTCTGTTGTAGAGTTTGTTTATGGCAGGGTACCACCAGGTTGGCTTCCTTTTTTTTGGAGGATAGCATCTTGATTCTCTTGGGGGTGGCACAATCCATGCACTTGTATATTTGCTCATACAGTGCATTTGTAAAGGATTCAGCAGTTGTACTTCTATTTTCCGTCTGTATGGGTGTCATGAAGCTTGCCACTTCTGTCTTAAGAAGCATGAAGTTGGCTTTGGAGAAGTTTTTTACGGTGGTTTCCTTAATGGGGGGTGGGGTGGGATATTGATGTCTAGGGTGATTAGCTTGTGGTTGGATTTGACCAGCAAGGAGTTGACCTGTGGTGTGGAACATCGGTTGCCTATATTGGTAATGACCAGGTCCAGGATATTGCTGCCCCTGGTTGGGGTATGGACAAGCTGATCCAGGGTGTTGGAATTTATGGATTCCAGAAAGTGTTGAGCAAATGAGTTAGTACATGAGTAGTTTTCCCAGTTTATAGTGGGATAGTTGAAATCGCCCATTATTAGGGTATTGAGCTGTACCTTAATATTAACCAGTATATGAAGAAATGTGGAGTGGGCATCCTGGGCATGGCCAGTGTAAGTTGCTATTGGATAATTTCAGATGCATTATATTGAGCAACTAGCCTGGACATGTGGATATCCTTGATGAATATTGGCACGCCTCCTCCTTTAGTGTTTCGGTCCAGGTTAGGTGACCGAAAGGTGTGGCATGAGTTGCAGCTTGGTAATGCAGGGGTGCTCTCTGGAGCCTTGAACCAGGTCTCTGTCACTGCACAGATGTCAATGTTCTCCATTTTAAGGAGTGCCTCAAGTGAGTGCATTTTGAGGTTTAGACTTCTAGCATTGAGTAGCATACCGTCAGATTTTGCTTGCTTATCCCTGCTATGGTGGTGAGTTTGTCATTTAAACTTTGCCTAAAAAAGGCACTATAGGGGTGGCAAGAGCCTTAGCCAGTATCCGGAATCCCAGGGGTGACAGGTGCAGGCCATCTCTGGCAAAGCATTGTGGTTTGTCGATCATGTCATCCCAGGCAGACAGACACTGGATCCCCTTAGAATGACACCAGAAGCTTAGCTGATTGTTGAATTCAGTCATTTTGTCCTAGTATTGTGGTATCATTCTGCGTGATGGCAGGATGCTACAAAGGACTAGGGTCATATCTGCCTGGGCTACATGATCCAAGAGCTCCTCCATGTCTCTTTTCATGTAGTCCAGGGAGGTACATCTCAGGTCATTCACATCAACATGGGCAATGACAGAGTCATATTTGTACTTGTTGTGGAGTGACCTGAGTGTTTGCATTATGTGGCGGATCCTGGCACCCGACAGGCAGCTGACAGTAACTTTCTCCATGTTTAGCCTGGTGAGTGGGACATCAGTGTGCCTAACTATAGAGTCACCTATGACTAGTGTGTTGGATACGTTGTTTTGCCTTTTGGGCTGAGGTTGAGTGGCACACTGATTTTGTGGGCTGTGTGTCATTTGGGTAGTGTTCGGGGTGGTGGTTGCTTGCGTTTCAGCTTTGGAGGTCTTTGTTGTTTTGGCAGATTTTTATTGAGAGCCTCACGAATGTAGGTGTGTGTACTGCTGTTAGAGTTCATTTAGCTGCTATTTCAAATTTTCATGACCTTTCCTTAATGTCTCATCACCTTTGCAAAACCTTCCTGAAAGGCATTATGCATTTGAAACCACACTTTAAAGAACCCACTGAACCTTGGAATTTAACATTATTTTTTGCAAAGTTTAACCCATCAACCCTTTGAACCAACAGCCACCTGTGATATCAAATTCTTATCTTGGAAGACCTTTTTCCTGATAGCCATCACATCAGCTAGGAGAATATCAGAATTACAGGCTTTGTGCGTGAAACATCCATAAATTATTTTTCACAAAGAGAGTATTTCTTATAACCAACCCATCTTTCCTTCCTAAGGTTGCATCAGACTCAAATATTAACCAAGCCATAGACCTACCAGTTTTCTTTCCAAACTTCTTAAACAAGGGAGAATATTGTTTACATTTGTTGGATGTGCACAGACAATTACATTTTTACTTGAGTAGAATAAAATTATTTAGAAAATCAGACCAATTGTTTTTGCCCTTTTCAGGCACTCGACTGGGCAAACTGGTTTTCAAAGTTACCTTATCAAAATGGTTGAGAGATTGCATCACCTTTATTTATCATCAAAATAAACTGCAGCTATCAACAAAGGTCAAGGCTCATTCTACCAGATTAGTTTCCACTTTAGCAGCCTTTCATTGTAGAGCCTGCATTGATGACATTTGTGCAATGGCCACTTGAGCTACCCCCTATACCTTTATTACTTATTAAAAATTAGATACGGTCTCCAGGGGAAGAGCATCCTTTGGCTCTATGGTGCTCACGAATATCCTTCCATAGTGCCTCCCGGACATAAAGTAGCTAGGGACTCTGTCCCACAAGTCAAGAATGAATGAAGATTGACAACATCAGATAAAGAAGTTATGTTCTTACCATAATATTCCATCTGTGTTGTCAGTCTTCATTCATTCTTGAGATCTCACACTCCAACCCCCTCCAAAGACTCCTGGAGATTTGGATCTAGTCCTGGTTTTGTAGTAGGGCAGTTGCTCAGACAAAGCTTCTACATATTTTTTCTATAGGAAAAGCTCGATCTGAGGGGAAGAGAAGAGAGGCACTATGGCTAGCCTTAGCTCAAGAGTTTCTGGCTGTGCAAGCTTGTTACAACAGCCCAGTCGGTTCCGTGGATGGAACCAAAACCTACAAGTCAAGAATGAATGAAGATCAACAACACAGATGGAACATTATGGTAAAAACATAACTTCTTTTTACATGCATATCTGTTCAGACATAACAATTGATTAATTTTAAATACTTACTCCCTGTGTTTATTTCCTAATATATATGGCAATTTCAATGAAGTTCCTGCATGTCCACTACATGAATTCAATGCAATTTCCAAGTGTATCAACTTTTCTTGTCCACTGGCATTATTAGGCTTCCCCTATCTTGTATGTATTCCAAGTTGTCAGATCTGTTGTTGTGCCATTCACGAGTAGTTACTGATCTCAGGCCTGTTATATTCCTGTGGTTACATTGTCTACATGAGCCCTGCTATATCTCATTGTGGCTCTGAGCATGTGTTGTGGGCTTGATCAGGGTCTTCTTGACATGTAGAGTAGCTTGCAATCTTACATATTTGTTTATTAATGCTGTTTGTCATGCACAGATGGACGAACGAGTTCACTTTAGTATGATATGTATGGGATTTTAATAGATCCCAACATATAGTTTTCAGTGTTTGTTATCTCTCTTTTGTCTCAATCAAATCCTGATTTTGCCAACTCTGACCGTAATTAAACATCTGTGAAGGTGTGCATTACTGGCATTTGGGACATTATCCCTACCTTTTGAAAACAGTCAGGAAGAGAATTCTTAAGAAGAAAGGGTAGAAAATGCTATTCCCAAGCCTTTAATGGAATTCACACAACTAAACAATTCTTAGAGTCCAAATAAAATTAAGATCAATAGAGTTTAACCAGGAGCAGTGAAGTATGAGGCTTTTAAGTTTAAATATGAACTCAGAGCTGATTGGCAGAATCTGTGGGCACTAGACCTTTTGACAACTCTGCATTAAAGATTAGTTTCAAACAAGATATTTTAACAGTGTTTTCTGGAACATATTATAAAATAATCTAATCATCTTCTTACAAGAGGGCTACTGTTAAAATTCAGGAATGTTCAGGGAAAATATATTCATACCATTGGCAGTGTAAGGAAGCAAGTTTATTGTCATTTCAAGTAATAGTAAATGCAAAAGTCACAGACATCTTGCAGTGTAGAATTCAAAGCTTTTATTGTACAGTACAGCTCAACTTTTGTTGTGCTTCACTTGCTTGAATTTTTGGTTATAGAAGAGTAGCACCTCTTGTGCATGATTTTATAACTCACACAATATCTCAACCAATTGCATTATTATATATTACGGTGGCATTTGCTTACATGGATAATAACATCTTCACTTTGCTCAGGTCATTACTCTTAGAACAGCTGGCTGTGAGGTTAGTAGCACTGGTTACCTGAATCCATCTCTAAATATTTACAGAACCCTGACAGGATAAATTGTGCTCTTTAATCTACATCAGAATGTAAAAAAAAGATGGAGAGAGAGAGACTGCAAAAATGTTAAGAAACTTACTGCCTAAACATTGAAATGTAACGGTAATGTTTGAATGTAACAGTAATGATAAGTACCTGAAGAGTATCTGTGGAGCAAAAAAGATGCAGTCCTTTAGAAAAGGAAGTATGTAAAGAATAGGCAGTCCTATCTGAAGCTACAAGCTGTATAATTAAAGAAAAAACAATAATTTGACCTTTACACAGGCATAATGATAGATGACTGAAAATATCTTTCTGAGTGGGCAATAAGATAAAAATAGTGACAAAATCTAATACTGGATTTAACAGACATTAAACAGTTCTTATGAAGGGGAGAGATATTAAGTTAGTTAAAAAGGATCATCAGCTTCTCAAATGGAAGAGCAATGATCACTGTATCTTCTGGCAATATGTCAGTGGGAGGAATGTGTCTGAGTCCAAAAAATGCATCTAATGTCAATCATCTATGCAAGTGTTGAAACTGGTAGTTGCTGACAGAAGCTGTGGAATAACGAATGGCACTAGGCATACTGATGAAACATGCATCATAGGAAGAAAATCATTTATTGTACTTACATCTGTGTATCTTATGTCATCATTACTGCTTCTAATGCTTTGTAAGTTCAAAATGTACAGTTTGTGGTTTGTGCATTCAGCTACACTTATTTGCTTTTCCATACCTGTGTACATCATATAAAACGTGCATGATATAAAAACAGAAAACTTCACAGAACAGCAAGTCAACATACAGTAAAACAGAATCTGCAGATTGACTAACAGACTGTGCAAATAGTCACATTCTATGTATCACACAGTAGTACATTGCAAACTAAACTTTCTATTCAGTTCAGTGACTGCCTTTTAGATTTTAAGTAAATTATTCAGACCCGGGCACTAAAAAATGGCTTTCTTATCTATTATGTTACTCCACGTGACAGAAGAATGGTGCCTGATAAATGTATTTTTAGAGAAAACATGCTATAGCATAAAAAAAAAAAAAAACATAAACTATATGTTGCATTGGCCACAGTAGAACAAAACAGATAATTTTCATGCATTAAAAATGGAAAAAGATGCCATAAAAACTAATGATTTTTCCTTTCTGGTTTACCAGAAAGGGAAGCACACAAATAAGTGTGAGTCCATACACAAAGACACAACATACAATCCTACATACACACACACACACACACACACACACACACACACACACACACACACACTTAAATGTGTATGTTACACAGATGTTTTTGTTCTTGAGCATTGAAGAAACACGCCATTTTGGCATTTTATAATCGGTTTTATAAAACGTATATTCATAGAGTGTGTTGCATTCTGATACTGTTTTTTTTCCCTGTTGATTTTGCTACTGTTCTGACTGATGTGCCACATCCTTTTACTAGCCATTGCTGCTTATCTATTCATTAGAAATTATCAGGGTTGCAAAATAGTTACACTGATGTAGTGCTACCATAAATAAGTAGATGCCATTTCACCCAAACAAAATGTGAAGTCTGTTAAATAATCATTAAAAAAATGAATTGATGGTGCACTAAGATGTCCAGTCAGACTACACAACTTTCTCAGATAGTTAATGTGCTTCTTATTTTGCTACAATACTCAAATCACAAAGAAATTTCTGTCAGAGTTAAGATCTATCATTGGAATTAAAAAGATAAAGAACATATGCTTTTTTATAGTCCTAAAAATTGAATGAGAGGCCCATGAACTGAAAACAGTCCAGGGTCCAAACTACATTTAATCTGTTTTTGTTTCCTTCTGTCTGCTCAACTTGTGAAAGCACCTCATCACCAGTGACATGCAGAGTACACAGCAGGGCCAGACTGTCTGGCCTTAATCCTGGTACAAATGGTTAGGAAATACCCATAGTGCTACACAAAGGCAATGAGCACAAATTCTCCATAAAGAGAGCTACTTTGTCTGCCTCACAACACACTAATACAAGCTGTTAGTGTCTGTTGTGTTCTCTGATGCTTAGAGTTAAAACATCTTCTCTGATGTTTTGATGTC
>NC_056732.1:226741982-226889482 GCF_019279795.1 Protopterus annectens | reverse complement strand
TTAACCTGAATTTTGTACAGATATTTGTTATTTCTTTAGCAACTGTGAAATGAAGTAAACAGGGGGAACATGTTATACAGGCTGTTTGCACTGGTGAATGCTTAGTTTATTACTTATTACAGCAGCCTGACTAGGGAGTCTAAGACTGTTAAGTTATCTTTTACTATGGACTCTACGCTAGCCATAGACCCAGTTCAGCCAAGCAATCTATTAGCACAACAGTTACACTTAAGATATAGACCTTGCATTCCTTTTTCTTAGTGAGGGACAGTGCAGAAAAGCTTTTCTTTTAGTTTTCAAGATGACAGTTTCTTTTCAGTACAGATTGAGCTATTCAAGGTAAGAACAGGTGGGGTGGAAAGACCTGGTTAGGTACAGAAAGTCAGTGCATGGATTCTATATGGAACATAGCTAACATAACAGTATGCAAACAGTATTATACATTCAGGCAGGGCATTCATTAATATTAGTAGTACCACAGCTTCTGCATTACTCTATACTCAATTGCAACTATCAGTCAGAGCAGTAGTTTACAGCACAGGTAGGTTCAATGAATTTTACACAGCTTTTCCTATGTGGTTTTATGCTATCAGTAGTTACAACATTCAGGCAGTATAGCTAAATCCACTTGCTAAATGCTAGGAAACACTTCTGTTCATGATTCTTGAGCCAGCATAATAGTATATCACAGCAAACTATGTCACCAAGCTTATAATGTTAAAATTTCCACATGCAGTCAATAAATATGCTTAGAAAATCACTCCTGGCTAACAAACTTTACAGGTAATTCCACTCATTTTTCTGAACATTCTACTAGTTTGATGAATTAGAAAATCATTGCTATGTGCACCACTTTATTTTATTTTATTTTACATTTGTAGACCGGGCTAGTCTAGCTGGATACATATCCATTTTCAGTAGAGGCCCGGGGAGAAAAGCTCAACATAGTAATACATATTTAATAGATGCTAAAAGAATAGAAGTTATACAGTATTGTTAAAAACAAATCAAAAAATTTAAGATAATACAATAAAAGGTTTTCTTTTTGTTTTTTTTTTTTAGAATGGTATTCCAGTTCTGTAAGATACAGAGATACATTTTACATATATATATATATATATATATATATATATATATATATATATATATATATTTGTATGCAATAGGAAAGGTTGTTAATATTTGAGAGGGAGAAGAAATTAGTCAGGGTTAGTACAGGTGCATAGCCAGTGATTATTGAGATATGGTTTTAGATGTTTTTTAAAAAGTGAAAGAGAAGTCTGAGCTGTGATATCGCAAGGAAGTTTATTCCATAATTTTCCTACAGAGTTAGAGAACAAGGAGTCACCTGCTGAGTTGTTGGATTTAATAGTGTTAATAAGCAGTTTGTTTGAGGAACGTAGATTTTTGAGGTTGTTATAAGGTGTGATAAGGCTAGCGAGAATAGGAGTTTTATTAGGTTGATACAGGGTCTTATGAGCTATTGTAAGCTGGTGAAATTGAAGTTGGTTAAGGAATTCAAGCCAGTTTAGATGTTTAAGATTAAGACAGTGACGGGTTCTGAAAGGAGAGCCTGTAGCAAATTTAGCAATATTATTGTAGGAAGTTGTTAGTTTCTTGAGGTTGTTTTTAGCGATATTAGTATAAATGGGAGCGGCGTACAGCAGAGTGGATAAAAGGTGAGTTCTAGCTATAGCAGACCTAGCTTCTGGAGAAAGATAAGGTTTGATTCTATAAAGGGATCCCAGTTTCTTATTAATTAATTTTATTGCCGTGTTTATGTGTGTATCAAAGTTTAGGTTGTTGTCAATTGTTATTCCTAGGAGTTTAGTGGTAGGGTCAGGTGAGATAAGTGTACCATTATTAGAAGTGAGATTGAACTGTACAGGGGTGGACTTTTGTGTTGGGGTGAAAAGTAGCAATTTAGTTTTTTTGGTATTTAGAAGTTGGCAGCAGTAAGAGAACCATTGTTCAACAGCGTTGAAGGCTTTTTGGGTAAGGGATTGAAGTTCGGTTGGTGAGGTAGCTGAGCAGATTAAGGTTGAGTCATCTGCATATTGAATACAGGTGGAGTATGGAATTGCTGATTGCAGGTCATTGATGAAGATAGAAGACAATAGTGGGCCTAAGATAGAGCCTTGTGGGACACCGAGTGAGATTGGGAGGTGATTTGATAGTTCATTTTGCCAGAGTACAGCCTGCTGACGATTACCAAGGTAAGATGAAAACCAGTTCAAAGAAAGAGAATCAAGTGAGAGAGACTTAAGGGTATGCAGTAGAAGTTGATGGCTGACCATATCAAAAGCTTTGGATAGATCAATGAAGACTGCTGATGATAGACAGTTGTTGTTGCGGTTGTTGTTGATATAATTTGTGAAGGATAGCAGGGCAGTGGTGGTACTATGGAAAGGTCTGTAGCCATGTTGGCAGTTAGCAAGTAGGTTATTTTGGAGAAGGTGGTTGAGTATCTGTTTGTGGATGCATTTTTCCATAATTTTAGCTATAGGCGATAGTAAAGCTATGGGACGATAGTTGGAAAAATCATTGGAGTTTCCCCCTTTATGAAGTGGGATGATATGGAAGATTTTCCAGACTAATGGGACATCTCCTTCACTTATCGATCTATTTATCAGAATAGAAATAGGGTAGGCAATGGCCTTAGCACTTTTTGCAAGAATTCTGCTGGGAGTTTGTCAGCTGATGGGGAGGTAGGTTTTAACTTTTGGAGAAGGGAGGAAATGTATGATGTAGATACAGGTTGGAGGTGAAATTGTGGGGGTGGATTATTAGAAGAAGTGGGCAAGTTAGATATATCAGGTGATAGGTGGCTAGCTAGAGTTTGGATGGTATCTGTGAAGAAAGAATTAAAGGCATTTGCAGTTTGTTTCAGATTCTTGGGGTTAGATCCCTGGGGATTGGGTGTGATCAATTGGCCTGGGTAGAGAAGATTATTAATACCAGTCCAGAATTTTTAGGTTGTCTGATAGATGTTTGTTGTAGTTGGAGATAATAATTCTTTTTATCTAGCAGGATGGCTCTTTTTGTGCTGTTTCTATGTTCTCTAAAAATTTGACGGTCTGTCTGATTCTTAGTAGTACGCCATTTTGCCCAGTATTTATTTCTAAGTAGGATTTTCTGTTTAGTATTGTTAGTAAGCCATGGGGCTTACTATCACTTAGCTTTTTTAGTTGTTTTTTTACCACATAATCAATGAAAAGCACAAAAAAAAGTTCTAGCATATCGTTTGTGTAGAAAAACAGCTGACTGGGTCCTTATGCACTAGGGGTTTGAAAATGGCGGCCAAAGCAGTCCTAGAAGTAATTTCACATCATAGGGTGGGAAATCAAGCTTTTTATTGGCTATACTAAGTTACAAAGATTTCCAGGGTCTGTGGGGCTATACCAAGCTACAAGGATTTCCAGGGTCTGTGGGGCTATACCAAGCTTCAAGGATTTCCAGGGTCTGTGAGTATGCAGGTGTAAAGAATAAACTTTACAGTGTTTTTATCAGTTCTTTTTAAAGTGAGCTGCAATGTACTCAATTTTACTTAATTCTTTTGAAAGTGAGCTGTGTTTTACTCAATATTGTATTAAACAAAGTTTGTAGTTTAGCCAGACAGTTTTACTGACTGTTGGGAGTAAGCAAGCTTTTAACCTGAATTTTGTACAGATATTTATTTCTTTAGCAACTGTGAGATGAAGTAAGCCGGGGACCGTGTTATACAGGCTATTTGCACTGTAGAATGCTTAGTTTATTACTTATTACAGCAGCCTGACTAGGAAGCCATCCTTTTTTCAGTATAAGACTTCCTCAGAACTCCAAGTAAACATTTAATTAGGTTTATATAATTAATTGATCAAATATTATGATCCACAATGTCCAATCACAAAACAAAAGCAACATTTAATTGCTTAACATGCAATTAATATATGCATCTAAAAAAACAGAAAATCAACATGAAGACATCAAAATTAACAGGAATATACTGTCAAAGCGTAACATCAGTCATAAGGTTTTCAGACTTATATTATTTCTTTAATCAAAGTTAATTAATCAGTGTCTACCAAGTATAAATACAAATCTTTTTGGTGTTGGCTGTTGTATTTATCAAACTGCAATTTAGTGGCTCTAATTTCTAGAGCCAGAAAAATTGATAACTGTTCTTTAAGCCCAGGGAGTTTAAGGCATTCAGTTTTACTTGCCATACTAGTTCTCTGTACTCAAGGAAAGTTTCTCATTATCCTCTGCCATTGACTGCATGGTACAACTCCTAAAATACTAAATCTAAACTTCATAAAGTTAATACAACTTAGTGTGAGTTGAAAAATGAATTATTCATATTCTTTCTCAATATATCATAATTATATCCATAAATTCTCTACAAAAGTAACTCTCAGTTTTTCCTACATAGAAATATGTACAGCTGGAGCAAACTGCAATGTGTACTACCTCCTTTGTAGCACAATTGCCCTTAACTAGAAAGACTTTAGGGTTGTCTAAAAAAAAATCCACTCATCTACTAAAATAAAAGAACATTGACTATATGCTCCACAGGTTTGTGTACCTTGTGTTAATATGATCTTATGTGGGCAATCTTGTTTTTCACCTAGCCCTTTAACATTTTTTTCTGTCTTGTAAATAAATTCTGGAATTTCACCTACTAGTTTAAATAAGTCAAAATCTATTTTTTTTTAAATATTCCAATTGTTCTTAAATATGTCCTTAATCTGTTTAACATTACTACTATATTTGATAACTAGAGAAGTAGAAAAACTCTCCATCCTTTTTTTTTGTATTTGTTGATGGTATCTTATGCTCTACTCCACAGTCTGATCCTAATAGGGGGTAATATTTTGTACCCCATTCCTTAGCTACCTCATCTCCTATCGTCTGAAGCAATATATAAGGCTAATCTCTTTCTATTAATATCTTTGTCAATTTTCCAAGTTCCACTCCAAAAATAGAGCACATTCTAGCTGCTCTCACTAGTTGGTCTTTGAACACATTTCTTTTACAATGGTAGGGGTGCCAACTCTTAAAGTGCAGGTATGTGTTGGAGAAAGTCAATTCAGAACATTTTAATCTGGTGTTCTTATAAATAGTTATATCCAAACATTTAACATTATTGGTGTTATGCTGGTAGGTGAACTTTGCAAAAAGTCTGAAGTACTATTAATGTAATTCATAAATTTACAACGTTTTTCCTCAGAAGCCATCCAAAAGACAAAAATATCATCTACATATCATAAATAGGTTTTCCAACAATCTGTGTATATCAAATTCAAAATAAACTTTTTCTCCCAACTATACATAACCAAGTTTCAAAAATAGGGGCACACACTGTGCCCATTTCCATCCCTTTTAGCTGTCTAAAATACTCTCCTTCAAAGCAAATGAAATTATTATAAAGGATTAGTTCCATCTGATCCAAAAGAAACTTAATTAAACAATTATCAAACTCAATAAGTTGTAATAATGCTAAGCGAAAAAAAATTAAATCCTATTTTGTGTGTTATACTCATAAATAAGTTTATTACATCTACTATTAAAAAATGTTTTCTTCTGTATAAAAACAATGTTTGATCTTACTTAAAACATCCCAAGAGTGCCTCAAAATGTGAGTGGTAGATGTAGGAACATTCATGAGAGTCTATTCCACAAAAACAGCTAAGACATAAGTTTTCAACTCCTGTGCTGCTACTATCAACCTATATGGGAGTCTAAGTGATCCTTGTTGAGCTTTGGAATCCCAAAAAGAGCTGGTATTAAAGGGTTCTTCAAGTAAAGGAACTTTTATGAAAAAACCAATGTAGACCACCACTATTCAACAATAAAAACTGATTTAATAAAAGTAATAAAACATATACAGGCAATGTTAAACACAGATAAGGGCTTTCGGGCTCTGCCCTTCTTCAGATGAAAAGGAACAATTGTGACCACATTTAAATATCTAAATTAAAATCAGTTTAACCAATCAAAATTTGTATTGGACCCTCCTTTCTCTGAGGGCGGGTTTCATGGGAACAAAATCATTTAACCCTGGTGTCCTATGAACTAACAACTCAATTATCCACCTTACTTCTTCTCTTTCTGTAGCATCAGCTAGGTTACCCCTTCTTATACTGGGAAAAACATTACTTATTGCTCTAAATTTAAACTGATGGTCATTATTTATCTCAATATGTTTATAAAGTGTATTGTGCATATTCTTATTTCGTATGCATGAAAGATGTTGCAGAATCCTAACCTTAAACATATTGTTTGTTTTTCCTACATAAAACGCTGTGCATTGCTGACACTCTGCTAAATAAACTATGTTCTCAGTCCTACAATTGGCTTTTGCTTTAAAATAAAATAGTTTTCCAGTTGTCGGATGCCTAAAAACAATCTCTTTGTTAATGTAGTGGCATGCTTTACATGACCCACATAATTTCGTACCTATTTGATTGATAACCCATTTCTTTTGACTATTCTTTTCCTGTGTTAAAATATCTTTTAATTTTTTGTTTCTTCTAAATCCAAAACTGTGTTCTATCCCTACTATTTCTTTCATTTTATCATCAGGTAGAAGTATATGCCAATTTTTCTTCACAATGTTACAAACCCCATATATATTGTTACTATAAGTAAATGTCATTCTAATGGGTGCACTTTTTTGACCGTGTACATCCTCTGATGGGTTTAACCTAGATGTAGATGTTATTCTTCTATGGGCATTACCTTGACATAATTCTTTTGCTAATAACTTCTCATTATAACCTCTGTCTTTAAAAATATGTTCCATATTCACCAGTTCTTCTTTAAAATCACTATCTTTTGTGCATAGCATTGAGGCTCTACTTATCTGACCTCTTACTATATTCTTATATGTATGTCTAGGATGCATACTGTCATATTTGAGTAAATTATTTCTCCAACATTCTTTCCGGAACAGTGAAGTAATAAAGCCAGATTGTTCCTGTTTAATTCTTACATCCAAAAAATCTATAGCTTCATCTGAATACGTAAGTGAAAATTTAAGAAAGGTAGTGGTATGCCCCAAATATTCTACAAAAAATAAGAGTTTGTTTATTTCTCCTTCCCATAAAATAAAAACGTCATCTACAAATCGTCTATAGAGAAAAATGTTACTTTTCCATCTATTCTTATCACTTAAAACAAATTGCCTCTCCCAAAATGACAAAACTAAATTTGCGTATGTATTGGCAGAGGGGGTTCCCATGGCTACCCCCTGTGTTTGTTTGTATATATTGTTATGGTATAGAAACACATTATTTGATAAAACCAAGTTTAAACATTTTCTTATAATAAATAATTTTCTATCATCTGATTCTCCCATTTCCTTACATAACTCACCAACAACCTTTATACCATACTCATTTTCTATAACCGTAAATAAGTTAACGTCTAAAGTGACCATAAACACCTTCTTGTTGCATATGTCTAAACTTCTTATTGCTTTTAAAAATTGTTGTGCATCTTTCAGTATTTCTGTTATCTTAACTATATATGGTTTTAAGGTGTATTCTAACCATATAGATAGATTCTCAGTTACCCATCTTCTGCCTGAGACTATGGATCTCAGTGGGGGGTCCTTATGGTTTTTATGTAGTTTTGGTAATGCCTTAAAAATAGGTGTTGTAGGATGTTCAAGTAATAGAAATTCATAAAGATCTTTATCTATAATATTATTATCTAATAAACATTTGATATTATTGTGGACATCTTTTATAATCTTATTGAGTTCTAATGGTGAGATTTTTAGATAGGTATTACCTTCTATTAATAAATTATTTTATTTGGAATAATAGTCATCCTTGTTTAACACAACCACCGCTCCTCCTTTATCTGCCTGTTTTATTATAATATTTTCATTGTTTTGCAAATTCATTAAATCTTGTTTTTGTATATTGGTTAAATTAAAATACTTCTGGTTTCTACCTTCTTCTAACTATTTATATAAATCTGTTTCACATATTTTAAGAAACATTTGCATGGTGGAATTAAATGGTGGTGTAAATGTGCTTGGTTGTCTCAATGTATGTTGTCTTGATTGTTTATTAAACATACTTTGCAGCATCACTTTATGACCATAAAACATCATATCCATAATTATTTCAGAAGAAGGTAGAAACCAGAAGTATTTTAATTTAACCGATATACAAAAACAAGCTTTAATGAATTTGCAAAACAATGAAAATATTATAATAAAACAGGAAGATAAAGGAGGAGCGGTGGTTGTGTTAAACAAGGATGACTATTATTCCAAATTAAATAATTTATTAATAGAAGGTAATTCCTATCTGAAAATCTCACCATTAGAACTCAATAAGATTATGAAAGATGTCCACAATAATATCAAATGTTTATTAGATAATAATATTATAGATAAAGATCTTTATGAATTTCTATTAATTGAACATCCTACAACACCTATTTTAAAGGCATTACCAAAACTACATAAAACCATAAGGACCCCACACTGAGACCCATAGTGTCAGGCAGAAGATGGGTAACTGAGAATCTATCTATATGGTTAGAATACACCTTAAAACCGTATATAGTTAAGATAACAGAAATTCTGAAAGATACACAACAATTTTTAAAAGCAATAAGAAGTTTAGACATATGTGACAAGAAGGTGTTTATGGTCACTTTAGATGTTGTTAACTTATTTACGGTTATAGAAAATGAATATGGTATAAAGGCTGCTGGTGAGTTATGTAAGGAAATGGGAGAATCAGATGATAGAAAATTATTTATTATAAGAAAATGTTTAAACTTGGTTTTATCAAATAATGTGTTTCTATGCCATAACAATATATACAAACAAACACACGGGGTAGCCATGGGCACCCCCTGTACCAATACATACGCAAATTTAGTTTTGTCATTTTGGGAGAGGCAATTTGTTTTAAGTGATGAGAATAGATGGAAAAGTAACATTTTTCTCTATAGACGATTTGTAGATGACGTTTTTATTTTATGGGAAGGAGAAATAAATGAACACTTATTTTTTGTAGAATATTTGGGGCATACCGCTACCTTTCTTAAATTTTCACTTACGTATTTAGATGAAGCTATAGATTTTTTGGATGTAAGAATTAAACAGGAACAATCTGGCTTTATTACTTCTCTGTTCCGGAAAGAATGTTGGAGAAATAATTTACTCACACATGACAGTATGCATCCTAGACATACATATAAGAATATAGTAAGAGGTCAGATAAGTAGAGCCTCAAGGCTATTCACAAAAGATAGTGATTTTAAAGAAGAACTGGTGAATATGGAACATATTTTTAAAGACAGAAGTTATAATGAAAAGTTATTAGCAAAATAATTATGTCAAGGTAATGCCCATAGAAGAATAACATCTACATCTAGGTTAAACCCATCAGAGGATGTACACGGTCAAAAAAGTGCACCCATTAGAATGACATTTACTTATAGTAACAATATACATGGGTTTGGTAACATTGTGAAGAAAAATTGGCATATGATGATAAAATGAAAGAAAATAGTAGGGACAGAACCCAGTTTTGGATTTAGAAGAAACAAAAATTTAAAAGATATTTTAACACAGGAAAAGAATAGTCAAAGGAAAGGGTTATCAATCAAACAGGTACGAAATTATATGGGTCATGTAAAGCATGCCACTACATTAATAAAGAGACTGTTTTTAGACATCCGACAACTGGAAAACTATTTTATTTTAAAGCAAAATCCAATTGTAGGACTGAGAACATAGTTTATTTAGCAGAGTGACAGCAATGCACAGCATTTTACGTAGGAAAAAAAACAATATGTTTAAGGTTAGGATTCTGCAACATCTTTCATGCATACGAAATAAGAATATGCACAATGCACTTTATAATGATATTAAGATAAATAATGACCATCAGTTTAAATTTAGAGCAATAAGTAATGTTTTTCCCAGTATAAGAATGGGTAACCTAGCTGATGCTACAGAAAGAGAAGAAGTAAGGTGGATAATTGAGTTGTTAGCTCATAAGACACCAGGGTTAAATGATTTTGTTCCCATGAAACCCGCCCTCAGAGAAAGGAGGGTGCAATACAAATTTTGATTGGTTAAACTGATTTTAATTTAGATATTTAAATGTGGTCACAATTGTTCCTTTTCATCTGAAGAAGGGCAGAGCATGAAAGTGCTTATCTGTGTTTAACATTGCCTGTATGTGTTTTATTACTTTTATTAAATCAGTTTTTATCGTTGAATAGTGGTGGTCTACATTGGTTTTTTCGTAAAAGGACTTTTCTGTACTTTGTGGACCTTTAGTTGGTTACCCCATTTGGTTTTCTTTGCTGAAGTAAAGGAACTTGTAGGCCTTCAAAGGAATTACCCCTGCATGAGAAAGACTTCAAAAATAAGTCATTATTTCTATATGCAATGTAAAGTTTGTTCTTGGATAGTGTTGTATATTTATTTGTATCTTGTAAAATATTAAACATTTTACTCAATCAATCCTGTCAACAAGTACAATTCCCCCACTCTTATCAGATTTCATCATTTTAACTGAGTGTTTGTTCCTTAAGGTCTTTAAAATTTGTTATTTTTCTCTATTGAAGTTGCAATAAACTGAATTCTTAGATTTGATCAGTTCATAGAAGTCTCTTTAACAGCATTTTTCAAAAATAGCTATAGTTATTGAGAGAGAGAATATAATAAAGAATCCATGGAACTAGTACCTGTATTTTGTTCAAAACATTGTGTTGAAAGATTGATTTTACAGGTAAGTAGTTTTAATTGTAATAGTAGGTCCGAGGTGTCCAAATGGATCTTAGGGACAAATTTAAATCATTTATTAAAAAGTGAAAAGTGACAATTGTAATTTCTAAATTAATGTTGTCAAAAATGTTAAACTGTCTATAACTGAATACTTTCCTATCATTAGTTATATTAATTTCAACCGTTGTCAAAAGAAGTCAGTTGTTGTTCACCTAGTTGTAATTCTCTTTTGTTTTCCTCTCCCCCTTCCTCTGCCTCTTTGTCTTCCCCTTGCATAATTCAACTGATTTGGGGGGTAGGGGGCCATCACAAAAAAATTTAGCTCAATAATCCTTAGATCTAATTTCTACTCAGTAGGAGTGAAACTCATCAAGGTTGTTCTCAGTTTGCTCAGAAGGAGGTGTGTTCATAACCTGTCCTGAATTACAGTAATATAATTCATTTGAATTATACCATCCATTATGCTCTTGTTCACTTAAATTAATCATATAAACATCAGAAAATTGTACACTTTTGGGTAAATGGTATGCTGTATTATTTATATAATCATTGTGATCTTTCAACAGTTTTTTCCTTTTTCTATTACAGATTTACATGTTTTTATCAGTTCTAGAAAACATCTGATTATATCTATTTATTTTGTAAATAAATAACAAGTCGTAAAGAATTTTTGTTATTGAGCAAAGTAATTTCATCATATAAAGTATTAATTTGTGAGTTATTCCACTTAATTATAAACCTAATCAGTTCAAACTCATGCCGATCAAACGTAAAAGTCAGTTCTTTATATTTATCACTGTTCATGAATAGTCCATTTGGAAATTTAAACAATCTAAAAGAATTGCCCAGTTGTAAATTATGCAGCTTTAGCAGTCTTTTTTTCATAGCTCCAGTCAGTGTTACTAAATTTCCTTCAGAGATGACAGTTGTGTTCCTAAGATGTACATTAGTAAATCCCAGGTCTTGATTAAACCAGTCATTTAAATTTTTAGTGTCCCGCTTACAGATATCTGGAGCATTCATTGAATTAAAATATGCTGTAGCTTGAGTCAAAGTAGAACTGACTAATTGAGTTGCATCCTGTTTAAAATGATGAATGTCTTGTGTCTTTGTCCCTACTTTGCAACATACCATGTTTGGGCCATTAAATGTAGAACTGTTTGAAGCAATCTTTTCTAAAGTATTGTTTAAATTAACGTATTGTTGAGAAAGCAGTGAAATTAGTTGAGAAATATTTCCCTCTTGTGGCAAATCTTTACCATTCATAATTCCTGTTGCTAAACTGTAAGGTGGAAAGAACATATTAAAGTGGTTAAAAGATTTCATTTTTGAGTTAGAAGCCCTGAGAAAACATTTCTATGCTCTTAAACATAAAAAACTGAAATCCAAAAGAAAGCATGCATCCATGTAGCTCAGTGCAACAAAAACTTGTAAAAGAAGAGCTTACGTAGTGTTGAAAACCCCAGGAAGAGTGAAACTAGAACCAAAAAGCCAATCAATCCCTCCATATAAAATCCACTCGAACCAATAGGTAATACAAGAAATAAAATGAGTAACACTAAATACAGTAAGAACATTAAATTAACGTTGGGTTAAGTGCTTTCATCCTTTTTCCAGTATAGAACTTCATCAGAACTGTGAGTAAACATTTAACTGAGTTTATATAATTAATTGATCAATCATGTGATCCACAATGTCCAGTAACAAAGCAAAATGAACATTTGATTGCTTAAAATGAGATTAATATAGATATCTAAAAACAGAAAATCAACATTAAAAGGAATATACAAATAACAGCCATCATGTTTTCAGATTTGTATAATTCCTATAATCATAATGAATTAATCAGTGTACTGTATTTTACTGAACTGTTGATTCATTTTTACAATTTTTGCTGCTGATACTGTTTCATTCTGTACTTTGTATATTTACTTCTACTGCCTTAAATAGCATAGACTATATTCAGACTTGCTTAATCTAGACTGTTTGCCATCACTTGAGCACTAAACCAGACATCTTTCATTAAGAGGGCTCCCTGCACTCTTGTGGCAGATGTGTGTAGCTCAAGACCCATCTAAGTTGGAGATTGCTGGAATAATGGCTCTGTGAGGGGCTTTTCTATTGGTAGATTGTGTTAGAACTGTTTAAATTTGTTTGTATTTAAGAGTCATGTTTGAGTGCAGCTGTGTACTGTGCAATGGGGGGGGGGGGGGTAGTGGTGACTTGAACAGACACAACCACCTAGAATTAAAATTTTTTCTCTGAACACCACTCAGTGAAACTCTCTCAGGCGTCCCTACTGTTCCTCGGGCAACTCACAGCAGGCAGCTCAGCAAAGCACTGTCAAGTGTCACTCCACTTTTTATGCTAATTATATATAGTTTTAAGTCCCTTTGCTAATCCCAGAGTAATAGCTGATCTTTTGTCCTTCCGCAAACCAGGAATTACCTGCTGCCATGGACAGTCAGTTTCCTAACATTTCCCAACTAGCCTGATTGACCCGGGCATCCTGATGTAATGTAGCCTCATATATACTGACAACCGCCTCTCCTAAATCAAATAAATACAGTATTTGAGAGATGTCACTATACCATGAAACTTAAATCAGTCCTCTCATGTAACAATAAACCAGCCATCAAAAAGGTTGTCAGCTCACATACTTCTCCTCTTACCCAAGGTAAAGTCAAGACACATAAAACAACTTACGTGGAGGTACTCACCAAGAGCTTACCAAAGGACCAGAGACCTCCCAAGCACAGACAACCCTCACATACTGGTGCACAAACAGAATCCACCTGTACACATAACAACATGTAAGACAGTGTCTCAGCAATCAAGCCCTTAAGGCAAACCACTTCAAAATCACATTTCCCAGTCATAAGCAACTCAACAGTGAGACACACAGATGTCCCTGTCACCAGGCTGGACAAGGAGAAGATCATCGTCATCTACCAGTCAGATGCCAGGATCTGCCAAGTCATGCACACACTCAGTCACTCAGCAACAATTACTATTAGGACTCTGTCATAGTACATGTTGGAGTGAATGACTTGAGATGTACATCTCTGGACTATATAGGTTCATAGGTTCATAGGTTGGTACTGGGCCATCTGCCAGAAGGCATATATTAGCCCAGTCGCATTGTGCAGTATTCACTGCCCCTTTAGTAGTTCCCTAGACCCTTGTACTAGCAGCTAGTACCCTTGGCCCCTATCTAGTAGTGCTGTTGGTGTGATCCCCGGTGTTATCTTTCTGTTACCCATCCACTCATCAAGGTTCCTCTTGAAGAGTGATAGTGAGGGGCTCTGTCTTATGTAGATCGGGACCCTGTTCCATAGTAAGGGAAGTCTCTGCAAAGGGAATCTATCCCTCCAGCATGTTCTATTCATTGTTTTGTTGAGGTTTATATCCCTAGAGTGTGTAGCTCGAGTAGATTTGGTTTTGTTAAGATGGAACATGTTCAACAATTCTGGGTTGGACATGGCTCTGTACGTTAGACAGAGATCGCCTCTGAGAAAGCAGTATGCAACAGAGAACAGACTTAGCTTTTCAATTATGCTGCATAGGGCAACTGTTTAAGGCCAGTAATCCTCTTGGTTAGGTACCTCTGTGGTCTCTCCAGCTGCTGGAGATGTCTAACCAGGTACATTCCAATTGGTGCATTGTACTCAATAATGGGTCTGATGAGGGAAGAGTAGAGGGGCACCATTACATCCTTAGATCTTGATTCGAACCCTTTCGTGATCAGATGGGTCACATAGAAGAATTTTCTAACTACTTTGGCAACATGGTTATCAAAGGAAAGCTGACTATCTACTTGGGTCCCTAGATCCCTTATTTCTTCTTCAGATTTCAGGGGATTACCTCCTATGTTGTAGTTTGCGGGTACTCTGTTTTTTCCAGGGATTACTATGCATTTTGTTGCATTTAGCTTGAGACCATGGTTTTGACACCATGCATCAGTCTCATTTAGGCCCTTCTGGAGGATCTCCATGTCGGCCGGAGACTCTATTATAGCACCCAGTTTGCAGTCGTCCACAAACTTAGTCAGCCACAGCCCTTCCATGCTTGCCTGTACTTCTGAGAAGAATATGCCAAACAGGAGGGGCCCCAGGACAGAGCCCTGAGGCACACCACTCATTACTGGTCTAGATTCGGACATAGATCCTGCTACTCTTACTTTATGGGATCTGTCTGAGAGCCAGTTTGCGATCCATCTTGTGATGTAAGGGTTTATGCCTAGGCTAGTGAGCTTATCAATAATACCTGAATGGGGAATGGTGTCAAATGCTTTAGCAAGGTCAAGGTAAGCCGTGTATACCTCCCTTCCCTTATCTATAGCCTGAGTAACTGTCTCGAAGAAATCCACCAGGTTCAGGAGGCATGATCTGCCCTTGACGAAGCCGAACTGTGTGGGGTCCAGCGACTGGAGGTTCCCAATCTCTCCATTTATGAGTTCCATAATGATTTGCTCCATAGCTTTACAGATCAGACTGGTCAGGCTTATTGGCAAAACAACCAAGCAAGCAGAAAACGAATGTAGACAAACCAACACAGAGACTGGAGAAGCTGCAACGCTTTATTCTGGTACTACCAAATGCCTTCAAAGGAATAAATGCATAGTGCTGGTTGCACCTTAAATATTTTTTATAAAATCAATTAGTGTAATTAACAAACACCTTAATTGACCAAAAAGATTTAAAGAGACACAAGCTATATAAACCCATGTGAAAAAATACAAAATTTAAATATCAAAATTTTGTACAAAATACAATAAAAAGACAACTTCAGATATACAGCATCTAATATTGTATATAATCCTTCACCTAAAAAGATTGACTAAATAACATACAATTAAATAGTAAGATTGACTTCCAGATTCATGCCCCTGGGTTTTAAAGTGCTAAATTTCAGAATGAATCTACTTTCAAGTTTTAACAAACTGTGTAAAAAATTTCCATTATAATGAAATTCTGGCTTAGCCAGAGCACAAAAAAATAATGAATCAGAAATACCATTGTGAACTACATAAAGTGCTGGGAAACTGGGCTATCATTTCTGACATTACGAATGTCACCTAAGTGTTCCAAAATGCGAATTTTTAACTGTCGTTTGGTCTGACCAATATAAAATTTGGGTGGGACACAATCACATCCAATCAAATACACTACACCACATGATTTGCAATTAAAAAAACTATGTGCGGTGTAATTGACCCCATTAATGAGACTGTCTGTTAAATTTCTTACCTTAGGACAAACCTTACATGTTCCACATTTAAACATACCAAAAGGTAACTTATTAATGTTACCGGACCTGTCACACATTGTGACTTTATGTTTCAAAATTTCCTTAAGATTGGCATATCTGCCATAAGAAAAAGAAACATGTTCCAGAAACAAATGACTAATCTCATCATTGTTGCAAACAATGGGCCACAAAAATCAACAATGTTCTTTAACCACACAGAGAAAGGGGAAAATTTAGTCACAAAAAACAAACTATCCCTGTCTTTACAACCAACCTCATCATCTCTAGATTTAGCCACATATATTTTACCAGAATGATGGTTTTCTATTTGAATTAAATAATCTATCTAAACTCTTGCTAATTAAATTTTCAGAGTAACCCCTAACTAACAGCCTTTCTCTTACATTGGTCAGGCTTATTGGTCAGTAGTTCCCAGGGTCAGATGTGGCCCCACCCTTGTGTAGTGGGACCACCATTGCCGTGCGCCATCCTATGGGCACATATCCTGTGGAGAGGCAGAGACTGAACAGGGTATTAAGATGCAGGGTTAATTCCTTTTGGAGCTCGCGTATGACACAGCCTGGGACACCATCTGGTCCCATGGAGGCAGTGTTTTTAGCTTTAGATAGAGCCTTGTTAACCAACGTATCAGTAATAATTGGACTTACACAATCCCCTGGAATGGTAATAGGCTCTGTAGGTAGTGAGAGGGGGGAGAAATTTGCACTGAACCAGTCAGCCAAGATGTTGGCAATGTCAGAAGGGTCAGTGTATTTTGTTCCATTTTGTACTAGCTTAGAACAGACCTGAGCGTTACCATTTAGGTTTTTGATGTAGCCATAGAAGGCCTTATGGTTATTCTTGGCATCCTTGGCAACTTTCTTTTCAAAATTAGCTTTAGTTGACTTGATGAGGGCCCTCAATTTCTTACTAATGCTGATCAGGGATAATTTTTCTACTTGAGATTTGGCCTTTTTTTGTATAAGTCTCCTCCTTTTATTGTAAAGTTTGCTTATGGCCGGGGTCCACCAGACTGGTTTCTTCTTGCTTGAGGAAGGAGTCTTGGTTTTATTTGGGATAGCACAGTCCATGCAATCCTGAAGATGCATATAGAGTGCCTTGGTGTAGGATTCCGCATCCTGGATATCATTATCCTTCTGCAAGGGAATAGTGAAGCTTTCCACTTTGGATGCAAGTAGTTTGAAGTTTGCTTTGGAAAGGTTTTTGACTATGGTTTCTTTGACTGGGGGAGGTGGAGGGGTGAGGATGTCCAGGGTTATCAGTTTGTGGTCGGATCTGACCAAGGAGGGAGTGATAATGGGTGTGGTACAATGGGCGCCCATATTTGTGATGATTAAATCCAATATGTTGTCCCCTCTAGTGGGGGAACATACTAGTTGTTCAAGGGCATTTGAATTTATAAATTCTATGAATCGCTGAGCATAGGAGTTGGAACATTGGTAGTTCACCCAGTCTATACCAGGGTAGTTGAAATCACCCAAGATTATGGTGTTGGGTAGGACCTTTATATTTTCCAATGTCTCAAGGAATGCAGAGTGACCATCTTGGGACAATGAATTTGAAGAGATTCATGACTGAGATCTCAGATTATGTGTGTCAAGCAGTTATGTCCCTAACCCTAAGCAGCATTCTACCTTCACCTAGGATGATGCAACAGTACAGACAAAAAATAATTGATTTCAATAATTGACTTAGCTTCTGGTGTCACTCAAAGGGGATCCAGTATCTGTCAGCCTGGGAAGACATGGTCAAAAGAGCTTCACCAGAGTTGCCTTCACCTGTCTTTTCAAGGGTTTAGGATATTGGAAAAGATGCTTATCACCCCATAGAGCCTTTTCTTAGCTATGTAAAAACATCAAAATGTCCAATGTAGAAAAATACTGTAGAAACAAACTCAATGTCATGCTGCTTAATGCTAAGACCCTAAACAGTAAGGTGCACTCTCTGGAAGCATTCCTCACCTTAGAAGATGTTGATGTTTCTGCATTCACTGAGACTTGGTTCAATGTCACAGAGTACCCCAGCCGTGCAGGGCTACAATGCCTTCCACATGTTCAGACCCCAAAACAAGCGTGAAACAACCACAGGTGGAGGTGTATCCATTTTCATTAAATCCAAATACACCATGTAACTGGTGAAACAGTAAGACTCTCTTGAGCTACTCCAGGCCCAAATAAATATAGGCAAAATACCCTACCACATCATAGCTAGCTACAGGTCCCCCACCATGAACCAGTAGAACCACACTGCCTACCTGGACTTGCTTGAATCTCAGTATACAGCCAAACAATTTGGTCATGGGAGACTTCAACCACCCATCCATTGATTGGGTGACTTACATGAGCACAAACACGACTACACTGAGGTTCCCAGACTTTGTTAACACAAATGCACTGGAACAGTTAGTCTGCACCGTAATAAGGGGCTCAAGTGTCCTAGACTTAGTACTTACGTATAGGGGGCTGCTGGACTACCCCCAGTGTGCTGCCCACCCTAGTTAAGTCAGACCATAAATCTGTCTCGTTTGAAGTAAAAATCAAACCTGACACCCCCACAGGAGCAAAAAAAAAAAATTTCCCCAAAGCAAACTATCGCCTCCTAAGCGATGGCATAAATGGTTTCAAAGTCCCTGCTAACACAGGCAATGCTATGCGGAGAAGTACATAAACACCTTATATAGCCACTTAAGCAAATGTATTGATTCAGCAGTACCTGACAGGACTTAAACTGGGTCCTCTCGCAAAAACAAGCCACTCTGGCGGACTGAAAGTATAAATAAGCTATATAACAAAATAACTAAACTGGTATCTAAGAACAAGAAAGAACATACTCAGCAAAGGAAAATTACCCTACACAGCCTAAATAAGCAAATCATAAAGCTTGTAAAGTCCTCTAAAGCAAGTTATGAGACTAGACTAACATCCCTAGCTAAAGACAATCATAAGGCATTATTTAGCTATGTCCAGAACCTCAAAGGGAATACCCAGCTGTGTGCCAAACTTGTAGTGGATTCCACCACATGGAACATAAAGAAATTGCCCACCTGCTGGCTGACAGATATGGTGACAATTTCACCCCCATGTCCACACCAGCCATACCCCATAGCATTCCTGACACCTGTCCTTTACAGTTTATCTCCAAAGAACAGGTCATTCAAACACTCTCCAAGGCCAAAAATATAGCCTTTATGGAAGCAGATAACATCCCAGGCTGCATACTAAACAATCTAAAACAAGACCTAGTGGAGCCACTTAGCTCTCTCTTTAACCACATCCTGAGCACTGGTTTTGTGCCAGAGGAGTGGAGAACAGCAACATTAATTCCCTTGCACAAAGGGGGTCTATCAACCAACCCTGGTAAGTATAAACCCATTAGCCTGACCAGCCTTATCTACAAGGTCATGGAAAGAATCATCATGGACCTTGTTAACCAGGACATAGGCAACTTTCAAATTCTTCACCCAATATAGTTTGGTTTCATCAAAGATAGATCTTGCTTATTAAACCTGGTGAACTTCTTTGAGAAAGTCATCAAAGCCCTGCATGAGGGTAAAGCTGTACACACTGCCTGTCTTGATTTATCCAAGGAGTTTGACACAATTCCCAACTCTGGGATCACTGAGAAACTCTCCCAGACAATTACAGGCCCATTTGCCACTAGTTGGGTAGCAAATTAGTTCACAGATAGAACCTACACTGTTAAAGTTGGGGAATCCACCTCCACCAGTAGACCAGTTACCAGTGGTGTGCCACAAAAATCTGTACTGGATCCTCAACTATTTGGAATGTATTTTTCTGAAGTACAGTCAAATGTTAATGGCCTCTGTCTTACTGTGTTTGCAGATGACTGTAAACTGGGTGCAATTATAGAGCCCTTCAATGATATCAAAAAATTACAGAAGGGACCAACACAGACAAGCGATTGGTGCCAGGGCCATGGACTGAAACTAAATGCAAAAAAATTCCTCATTATCCCCTCTGGTAGAGAAATAGCCCCTGCTAGTTGTGGTATAGAGAACACCCCTCTAACCTCAAACACAGTGGTGTGAGACTTGGGAATGCAGGTTAATAGCAATCTAAACTTTGATCACCATGTGTCCACAGTAGTGAGGAAAGCCTTCTACACTGCCCATCTCATAAATAAGGGCATTGCATCCAAGACCAGGGAGGTCATTACTCCTCTGTACTCAGCCCTTATCAGACCAATGATTGAGTGAAATGCTCCCTTCTGTATGTACCTCATTATACACCTGCAGCAGATGGAGAGACCACAGAGTTTTCTAACCAAGAAAATTCAGGGCCTCCAAAAGATGACCTACATGGAAAGACTGAAAGCCATATTACTGTAGTCTGGCTGCTGAGAGGTGATCTGTGCCTGGCCTACAGAGCAGTCTCTGACCTTACCCTAATAAAAATGTTGCACATCCACAAGTTGAATAGTGAAGTTGTCATTTGCTCCAGGGATCACCAGGATCTCAACCTGTCCTGTGACATTAATAGAACTTGCGCAGGAGACAGATATGTCTCACAGAAATTGCTGCTCCTCTGGAATAAGCTCCCACTTCATGTGAAGCAAAGCTCCTCAATGACCTGTTTTAAGTGCAGCCTTAACAATTGGATGGGAAATCACAAATTCATCCCGGGGTGGCACCTATAGTCCTCATGGACAGGGGCACTCTGTGCTGATCTTAGCATCACTCTGCAAACCCCAACTATCTAACTATAGTCACCTAGGGTACTCACGATTTTTATATGGCTAGGTTTGTAAAAGCCCTAGGGCCATTAGCAAATAACCTCCTATGAACCTATGAACCAAGCATAAATACAGATATTTTCATGTTGGCTGGTGTATTTATCAAACTACAATTTAGTGGCTCTAATTTTTAGAACCAGTAAAATTGACAACTGTTCATTAAGCTCAGGATGGTTGAGTCATTCAACTTTAGTTGCCATACTAGTTCTCTGTACTCAAGGAAAGTCCCCCCTCCTCCCATTCATTGTGTGGTATGTCTAAAATAACAAATCTTAACTTTGTAAAGTTAATACAACAAGGGAATTATTCTTATTCTTTTTCAATATATCATAATTATGTTAGTAAATTCTTCTACGAAAGTGCCTGTCAGTTTTACTCATGTAGAAACATGTATAGCTGGAGCAAATGCAATGTATACTACACCCTTAGTAGAACAAAGGTCCTTAACTAGAAAGACTTTGGGTTATTAGAGTTTTCTAAAAAAATCCATTCATCTTTTAAAATAAAAGAACATTGACTATGACACAGGTAAAAAACACACTCTCCAAAGCCAAGAACACAGCATCCATGGGACCAGACAACATCCCAGGTTGCGTTCTACATGAACTACAGAATGAACTGGCACCCCACCTATGTACCATGTTTAATGATAGCCTCACCTCAGGATTTGTGCCTGCTGAATGGCACACAGCAACGGTTATCCCACTCCACAGGGGGGGAGCCACCACCGACCCCGGGAACTACCACCCCATTAGCCTGATGAGCCTGGTCTGCAAGGCCATGGAACGTATCATCATGGAACTTATAAACAAAGACACTGGTAATCTCCAAACTCTGGACCCCACCCAGTTTGGGTTTGTAAAAGGCAGATCATGTCTCCTAAACCTGATAGACTTCTTTGAAGCAGTCACCAAAGCAGTAGACAAGGGTAAGGTGGTTCACACAGCCTATCTAGATCTTGCCAAAGCTTTCGACACCATCCCCCACTCTGGAATTATAGATAAACTCACTAAACTAGGTATAAATCCCTACGTCACAAGATGGGTTGCCAACTGGCTCACTGACAGAACCCACACTGTGAAAGTAGCAGACTCCTAATCTGACTTCAGACCAGTGACAAGTGGAGTACCACAGGGTTCAGTCCTGGGTCCTCTCCTGTTTGGTATCTACTTCTCTGAAGTACAGGCTAACACAGAAGGTCTTTGGCTAATGAAGTTCGCAGATGACTGCAAACTAGGAGCCATAATCGAAACTCCTAACGATGTGGACATCCTACAAAAGGGCCTCACTGAGACAGATGCCTGGTGTCAAAGCCATAGCCTCAAGCTCAATGCCAAAAAGTGCATTGTCATCCCCTTTGGTAAAAACTCTGTACCCATGAACTACAACATAGGCGGTAGTATACTTAACACCAAAAGTGTGATAAGAGACCTTGGGACACAGGTGGACAGTAGTCTCTCCTTTGATAATCACATCGCCACAGTAGTCAAGAAAACCTTCTACATGGCACACCTCATCACAAAAGGTTTCTCATCCAGAAAAAAAGAGGTCATTGTTCCCCTCTACTCATCACTCATTAGAGCCATTATAGAGTACAATGCCCCTTTTGGTATGTACCTCACAAGACATCTACAACAACTGGAAAGGCCGTAGAAATACCTCACAAAGAGGATTACCGGCCTCAAAGAGATGCCCTATGTAGACCGTCTCAAAAATCTCCAGCTTTACTCCGTCGCATATCGCCTACTCAGAAGTGATCTCTGCCTAACATACAAAGCTATGTCAAACCCAGAGCTGTTGGACATGGTCCACTTAAAGAAATCCCAATCCCTCCGAGCTACATGCTCTAGGGACCTAAACCTTGTCACCACAATAAACAGAACATGCCGGAGGGATAGATTCCTGTCCCAGAGACTTCCCATACTCTGGAATAAACTACATATCTATATCAAACAAAGCTCCTCATTAGCACTCTTCAAGAAAAATCTTGATGATTGGATGGGAAATAAGAAATTCACCCCGGGGATCACCTCTGTGGCTCTGCTCGACAGTGGCACAGGAAAATAATTTTCTTGGGTGTCAAAAGCCAGGGTGCCTTTTTGGCTGGGTTTGTATAGGCCCCAGGGCCAATAGCCTAATACCTACCTATGAACCTATGAACTAAATGTTCCACAGCTTCGTGTACTTAGTGTTAACATGTTCTTATATGGGTGATCTTGTTTTTCACCTAGCCCTTTAAATTTTTTTTCCTGTCTTGTAAATAAATTCTGGAGTTTCATCTACTTATTTAAATAAGTCAAAATCTATTTTAAAACATTCCAATTGTTTTTAACTATGTCCTTAATATGTTTAACATTATTACTACATTTGATAACTAGAGAATTAGAAAAATTCGCCATCCCATTTTTTTTCATTTATTAACAGTATCTTATGTTTTAATCCACAATTTGATCCTAATAGTGGGTGATATTTTGTATCCCATCCCTTGGCTACCTTATCTCCTATCTTCTGAAGCACATCATAAGGGTAATCTCTTTCTAAGAACATCTTTGTCAATTTACAAAGTTCTACTCTAAAAATTCACAATTAGAATTGTGGTGGTGGCAGAGGTACAGTGGCAGTCGCATTAATCTGCATTTGTCAATTCCCCTATTACAATGTCATCTGTGGTCACAAAATCTGCCTTTCTGCAGGGAGATAGAGGTTGCTCTATGGATGGTTACCTGGAGGAGGCACTGGTAGCCTCCACGGCCATTACTCAGGATGGGAATGGAGGACTCTCCTCTGATAATTGCCCAGAGGTTTCCCCTATGGTCTTCCTGAGACAGTTGCATAGGCTGTGGTATAATGAAGTCTGCTAATAGTTGGACACCTGCTTGACAACATAGGAACACCTTCCAGCATGGATGGTTGAGTTGTGTGACAAGCAGGCCCCAACAGTCTCATACAGAGGTACAGCCTTAGTCTGACATCAGCCACAAAATGACCGATATCTATGTGGATTGAGCTCTGGTCTGGTCACATATCTGCCATGTGTCCTGCCTTACATTCCATCCATCTGTTCCCCTGCCTAGTTTGACATTTTCCATAACTTCTTTGTTGTCAAATCCTTATCATTGTCACTTCTTCACCCTCTGTCTTGTCCATCCACTGTTGTCCCCATTTTTTGTGGCAATGCTGTAGATCATTGTGTGTATTGTAGCTAGTCAGCCACTGTAGCTAGATAGTACGTGCATATAAGTTACTCAGCACGCGCAAAATCAGTGCCATTTTGTATAGTCAGTCAGAGTGAGTGCAGGCATGAATGGAGATGCACATGCGAGTGTGTTTGAAGTAACAAGTCAGTCAGTAAGCTTATGAAGTTTGAAGTGTATGTTCCAGTTATAGCTCCTGATGTGTATATGTACAATAAACAACTTAAATGAACACCCAGCCTCAGTCTTTCATTTGATACACGAGGCATGCAACATGGTGTCAGAATGGGATCCATAGCTGAAGCAGCTCAGAAACCATGAGGCACACAGTTAGAATAGGAGAAATATACAGGAGCCATCTTGCAAACAGGTCAGTGGTTAGTCAAAGATACTTAAAATCATTTAAATGATTTTTCAGTCACCAAATAAGTGGCAAAGCATTCAAAATGTTTGAAATAATTACTGAAGTAAAAGAAATGTCCAAAGTAGTGACATAATGGTAAAAGTATTAAAAATAATTACAAGTGTTCAAAATAATTTCTGAAGCGTTTAAAATGTACAGAAAAGCTAAAACAACCACATTTTTCACAATGTACTACTTTTTTGCATTAACTAAAACTTTTCGAAGTATCGTAATTTTCTGGAATGTTCACAGTGTTTGCAGTGTTAAAGTAAAGCCTTTTCAGACAGATTGTTGTGCAATTGGGCATAATTACAAAGATCTGGTCTTTGCTTATATTTAAATGAATTTAGTTGTTATGGTAGAGGGATTTCACAGACCTGGACCACTGGTGTTTTATAATAATATTTCTGAAAATTGGCGAGTGTTTGAGCAAGAATATGATATTTTCATACAGGCTGCATTTTCTGATAAAGATGCATGCACAAAGGCATTCATACGTCTTAATTTAGTTAGGTTTAGAAGCCATTGAAAGGGAACATTCATTTGTACATGCACCTGGCTTGTATGCAGGGGAGGGGGCGAGCCACCATATTGTGATACAGGCTGAAATGCGGGAAGACCCTGACTGCTTAAAACGTAAATTTAGACAAACGTGTAACCCTCAATGGAAAGGCACATGTTTTGCATAAGAAATAAAAAGCCAGGTGAAACAATACCAGAATATGTCACTGACGTAAGAAATAAAGCAAAACTGTGCAGATTTGGTGATCTGAGAGATGAGTTGATAAAAGACAGGTTTGTGTGTGATGTTAATAATGATGCAGTGAGAAAGATTTTGCTTCAAGATAGTGATTTAACATTGAGTAAAGCCACTGAGATTTGTCAAATACATGAGCTTACAGAAAAGCATATGAATTTGCGGCTCCCTATCAGACGATCGAAACTCCATTTCCGCGAATATGAAATGATCGACACATATTGCGTGAACTACATAAACGCCAAACATCCAAAACAGCGAAATTCAAAATGTCGAAGTGTTTTGGTTGGCCCGTCTGTGGGATAGCTCCATAAGGTAAGTGTGCGATAGGTATGGACCTTAGGGTAGGGTGCGGGTTAAGGTAAGTGTATAGACAGGTAATGTATGTAAGATTTAGTGTAGTGTTAGAAGTAGGGTTTTGTTAAATGTATTTATGTGTATTATTTATTTTGTTAGGGTATATCTACGTAGGGGAAGTATGCGGTAGTTACGGACCTTAGGGTTAGGGAGGGGGTAAGGATAGTGCATAGATAGCTGTGTATGTGGGGTTTAGTGTAGGGTTAGTAGTTGGGTTTTGGTGCTTTACTTTAGGGTTAGGAGTAGGGTTTGGTTAGTGTATGTATGTGGTTTATTTATTTTGTTTGTGTACGTAATATGTAGCGGGTGGTGGGGTTGGCCAACTATGACCGTTCAATGTTTTAAATTTCGCGGTTTAGTGCATTCGGTCTATTCGCGGTTTGATTAATATGTGTCGCTCTTTTGGTATTCGCTGAAATGGATTTTCGTGGAACTGACATAGACCCGAATTTGCTTATGAATAAGGAAAGCATGCATGCAGTATCTGCCAGTGCGAATGTCAATAGTGTACAACACGAAGCTAAGATGAAAAAGAAATATAAACTAAAGGTGTGGCAGCAAACAACCTCATTGTTAACTGTCATAACTGTGGATGCAGTCATGAACCTAGCTTAACTTTTGGTCAGCAATGTCACAAATGTTAAAAGTGGAATAATTTCAAAAGGTTTGCAAGTCTAAAGTGGCACATACTTTTATTAAAAGAAAGCATCTGAAGAAGCAAGTAGATCAGATAGAGAGCTATGAGCAAACTTTCTATGTTGATGGTGTTTCTGTGATTGATGAAACAGTTGACTCTGTAGATTATAAGTTGGCAACAAAGAAAATATTGTGTACTATATGGATTAATGGGAAACCCATAGAGCTTAAAGCAGACACTGGATCTAAGTACAATGTTATATCAGCACAAATGTTTGCTAAAGTAAAAACTGGTAAGAAACTTGATTCAGCAAAGTGTGGAAAACTACTTGCTTATGGTGGTGAAGAGATTCAAACTGATGGTGCAGTAGTTCTCACATGCCTTTCTGCTGGTAACAGCAATGACTTGCAGTTTTACATAGTCAAAAGACATGTGCAGCCATTGTTAGACCTCAAAGATAGTTTGAGAATGGGACTGATTTCATTTAATAAAGAGGTCCACCATATAAGTCTGAGCAACAACAACGATAGTTTTACACAGAATATTTTTAGTGAATATGCTGATATTTTCAAAGACGAGCTTGACAAACTTCCAGTCACATATTCCATGAAGTTAAACCATAAAATAATCCCAGTTGTCAGACCAGCTAGGAAGGTTCCAGTAGCAATGCAGAGCAAAGTAAAAGTAGAACTTGAAAAAAATGGTGACTTTAGGTGTCCTTACTCTAGTAAAAGAACCGACTGAATGGGTATCCTCCATGGTCATAGCTCATAAGAAAAGCTCAGATGATATTTGAATATGTATTGATCAGAAAGACTTACTTAAACAAAGCACTTAAACATCCTCATCATCTGATGCATACAATAGAGGAAGTAGCCTCTCTCATGTCAAATGCCACTGTGTTTTCAGTCTTAGATGCAAAAAGTTCCTTTTGACAAATTTCGCTGGATCGCAAATTTTCATTGTTAACCACTTTCATAAACCATTTGGTTTATACAGATTTTTGAGAATACCATTTGGGATAAATTCTGCCAGTGAAGTCTTTCAACATGCAATGGAGCAAATTTTTTCTGGTTTTCCATGTGCTATTATAGTAGATGACATTATCGTAGGGGACAACAGTGAAGACGAATATGATAGAAACCTCAAGAAAGTTCTAGACCATGCACGTGAACTAAATCTTAAAATGAATCCTCAGAAATGCAAATTCAAACTGAAAGAAGTTACTTATGTGGGTTATTTGTCTACCAATTCTGGCTTACAACCAGATCCATCTAAGCAAGCAGCAATTCTTGAGATGCCACTTCCAAATAATGTCACATCTTTACAATGTTTTCTTGGTATGGTTAACTATTTAGGGAATTTCATCCCAGACCTGAGTGAGCTTTCACCACCATTATGTGAGCTGACATGCAGAAATGTAAACTGGTCCTTGTTGGAACACCTCCTAAAAGGATTTGACATTCTGAAATAGAAAATTGCCAATCCACCCATGTTGAGATATTATGATGTTCACAAACCTATAACTCTTTCATGTGATGCTTCAAAGTATGGTCTTGGTGCAGCATGTCTTCAAGAAGGCATACCAATAGCCTATGCATCCAGAACTTTAACCCAAACTGAAATGCAGTATGCACAAATTGAAAAAGGCTTTTGGTAGCAGTGCTTGCATGTTTGAAGTTCAATGTTTATATTTATGGCAAACCTATCCAAACAGATACTTATCACCAACCTCTAGTGACAGTTCTGAAAAAGCCAATACATACAGCCCCAGCACACTTGCAATGCATGATGTTAAAATTCCAAAAGTACAATTTCAATATTGTCTATATGAAAGGCAAATTTATATACCTTGCTGATACTTTGTTAAAGCAGACTTCAAAGTCATGGGAGTCAAAAGTTTTTCCTCATCACATCTTAATGAGCTTAAAAATCATACAGATTCAAACTTAGTTCTCCAGAAGATGAAACATGTTATCAGTCAAGGATGGCCAGCATAAGAAGCCAGTTTTCCATTTGACATACATAAGTATTTTCCTTATAGAGATGAGCTTCTGAGGGGAGATGTAATCATCATGAAAGGTCATAACCTGATAATTCCTACAGCATTACAACAGGAATATATCCAGATTTTGCATCATGGTCAGCCGGGTACTGATTCAACCAAAAGAAGGGCAAGAGGCATAGTATTTTGGGCTTCTCCGTCAAAAGATTTACAGAAGGAAACTCTAGCATGCTCAGTTTGCAAAAGTACCAAACCACACCAACAAAAAGAACCACTTCAGCTAAACCAGATTCATGAATTACCATGGTCGACGGTTGCTACTGATCTTTTTTGAATGGAATACTCAAAATTATTTAGTGTTAGTAGACTAACTGCAGGGATGGTGCTGTGGTAGCATTGTTGCCTCACAGTAAGATGTTGTCCTGTTTGATTCTCAGAGCATCTTCTTTGTGGAGACATGCGCGAATGGGCGTACCTTCATTGAAGGTTGTGCGTCAGGGCCGGCAACTCGGCACGTAAAAATCTACTGCCAATCATTAGCAGACCGGAGTTCCGCTGTGGTGACCCCTAACCGGGAAAAGCCGAAAGACACAACAACTTAGTGTTAGAAGACTCTTATTTGAATTGGTTTGAAACTGAACTTCTTCATAACTTAACATCTAGCAGTGTCATTACAAAGTTGAAGGAACCTTTTCTGTCCGTGGTAGTCCGTATAAAGTTGACAATGGTGCACCATTTACAAGTGAGCAGTTCAAGAAATTTGCTGAGTCTTGGGACTTTGCCCACATTATTAGTAGTCCTGAGTATCCACAGTCCAATGGATTGGCTGAGCTTGCAGTTCAAAGTGAGAAGTACTTGTTGGAGAAATCCAAAAGAGATGGTTCTGATGTTTTTCTTAACCTACTTAATCTCAGAAACATTCCTCAAGATAATTTGCTTGGTTCATCTATTCAGAGATTGATGTCCAGACAAACCAGAACTACTCTTCTGATCAGTAAACAAGTAGTGATACCAAATGCAAAGAAAAACAGAATGGTCAAGGCTCAAGTATTGAGAAAACGCCAGTCACAAAATTTTTACTACGATAAATCCAACAAACCTCTCAGACCATTAAGAAAAGGACAGATTGTGAGAATACAAACATTTAAAGGATATGGAAGAGTAGGAATCATCAAAACTATTTGTGATGAACTGATATCTTACATCGTACAGTCTGAAGGAATGGATTTCAGAAGGAATTGAAGACACATACTATCAGTTTCTGAACCAGTGACACAGCAGATTGCCTGTGCCAATGATTCTATTTCTCAGAGTGACTCTAGACTTGTTCCAATTCCAGTGGACAGTGTAATTTCTTCAAGTAATCCTGATGTAATCCCCAAAGTTCCAATTGTAAAATAATTCCCAGAAACTGTCCCTGTTACTAAAGCTAATCAAAGTTTTTATGTTTACCAGATTGGATAGAATTTCCAGACCCAATCCAAAATACACAGCAACTTGGACTTGAATTAATTTGTTGTTAAATGCTGATATGGCATCTAGCTTGTAAAACATTTTGTTCTCCTATTGCATGTTGAACAAATCAAAGAGGGAGGATGTAGATCATTGTGTGTATTGTACCTAGTCTTTCACTGTAGCTAGATAGCACGTGTATATAAGTTACTGAGCACGTTCAAGATCAGTGTCATTTTGTATAGTCAGTCAGAATGAGTGCAGGCATGAATGGAGTTGCACATGCAAGTTTTTTTGAAGTAACAAGTCAGTCAGCTTAAATATATGTTCCAGTTTCAGCTCCTGATGTGTTTATGTACAATAAATGACTTGAACGAATACTCAGCCTCAGTGTCTCATTTGATACACGAGACATGCAACAAATACTACCCGTCTATTGGTGTCTGCATTTTGTGTTTGTTTTTTCTGCTTCTGTAGCATTCCATTCTCCCCCTGCCTCTTCTACATCCATTCCTCATTATCTCCTCCAACTGCCTATACACTTGTTAGATGACAAAATAGGGATCTTTCCCACAAGAACAAAAAAACTTTTTTCTCCTTATAAGTCATTCCATATGGATATCTTTGTATGTTTTTCTACACCTGCTATTACCCATTTTCTAACTTTGCAATCCTTCCCTTTCTTCCCCATTAGCATGATAAACTGGATTGGCACATTGCCGTTCTGGCCCTTCTTGGCCTGCCTGTCACTGCCCATTTGACAAACATGGAGAACTTCATTGCACACATGAGGATGCATAGTCGTGGGTGTGTTTGTGCATGTTAATGCATACTTGCCCACATTTCCATTACTCCTGTCAAGTGCATTTTGCTAGCATGTCTCTTTCTCTGATCCTGCCTGATGCCACTTGTCCCCATAATTTACTATGCACTCCTTTCCTCAAACTGCAGGTGCACTATGCAGCTGTAGAGTACTTATCTGTAAATCTCAGCCTTTTCTTTTTCACAGTAAAGTTTAATTTATCCATCTCTTTACAGCTAGATCAGCATGGACACTTTCCTAGCAGGTTATGTTCTCTGATTGGTGGCATTCATTTCAAATCAAGAACAAGTTAACTTCATCAGCTACAGCCTTCATAACTGGTAGACTGTCCCAGCTCACCTAAACAGTGGGAGCCATTTTAACAAAATGGATTTCTCTGAAGCTTGGTTGTGGATGCATTACCTGGATTCAAAATCTGAACGACTCAAATAGTATACTAGCGAAAACCACCGCTAATTCAAAAGCCAAGAACTCAACTCAGGCCAGTCCAAAACGTAAAAAACATGAAAAACAACAAATTTTATTAAGCCACTATAAAAGCTTTTCGTTAGTACCTTGCACTAACTTCTTCAGACAAGCAAAACATTCACACCATTACAAGTGAGTTTAAATACCAGCATTGAAGCACTTAACCATGCCCCTTGCTCTCCCTTTAGCTCCTTAAAGGTACAGATCACAGCTAACTAAGGTGCATTTGTAATTCTCTATTAACATAATAAAAAATTCATACACTGAGACTGTAATAATAGCAGGCTTTGAAACTGAAAGAAAAAAGCCCAATATTTTGATTATTAAACTGTATGAAGTAGATAAATGTGTAAAATATATAAAATAACATAAAAATAACGGTGTTCAACCTACAGCATAAATACTAATACTAATAATGGAAGCGCAACACTTCCTAATCAAAGATTACCTATGGATACATTGTATCTTGCCTGCTTTCAAGTAAAATAACTAATATAATGAATATAATAAATGTAATGAAATTAATACATACTGTAATAAGCATCTAAATAACTAGAACAGATACCCAAAAAAATAATATTAATCATATCTCACTAAATAATAAAAATAATAAAAATAGAGAAGTATAAAATATGACATGTAACATATAATATAACATAAATTTAAGTTACTCTGTACAGGTTTAATACTGTCATTGAATAAAACAGGTCTAAAAGTTAGCGTATCTAGACCTAAAATTACTAAATAATAAAATATAAATCAATAATATATATTGTAAAATAATAATCATGATGTATAATCATAGCAAAAACTAATAACTATTAACCCTCCACCACTGTCGACTAATAAAGAGTTATGAAACCATTAATTTGTCGACTCTCATTTTTCATTTTTTAACTCTCATTTTAAAAAAAATGTGAGAATAAACAGCTCGTCACCTCTTCAAACTTTTAAGTTTTAAAAAACAACTAATGGATAACGAGCTGTTAAGACCAAGGGGGGGGGGGCAATATGCTTCCAATCTTAATTGCCAAAGAAGCTCTTTACATTCTAATCTATATGTCTCAGGTCCATAAGAATTGGTATTATACAGTTGATCTATAACCATAAATGTAAACTCATGGTTTGGGTTGTTCTGGATGTGCATAGCCAAAGCATTGTCCATTTTCATTCTTCTTATGGCATACAAATGTTCGTACATTCTTTCCTGGAGTTTACTCTCAGTCTTGCCAATGTAAAAACTGGGGCATGATGAACATTGAGCAAGGTATACCACTTGTGTACTGGAACAAGTGAAACGTCCCCTGATGAGGAATTTCCTGTTCTTGACTGTAAAGGCTGTACCTGCCTGGACAAATCTGCAATACTTGCACATATTACATTTATACATCCCTGATCTTGGTGTTACTAAATTTCGCGTAGATTCCAGAATATTTTTGATGTTAGGGCCCCTTCTATATGTTATCAATGGGGCTTTATCAAAAATTGGACCTCCAAATAACTCAGGGGATAGTAATCACCAGTTCCTCTTAATTATAGTAACTATGTCATTGGCATATGTATTAAAAGTTAAAATAAAGTTGGACCTGGACATGTTTCCCTGAAAATCAGGGCACACAGGTGATGTTGAATGGCTCAATTCAGAAACAACATGACTCAAGATAGAAGAAAAATAGCCATTAGCTCTCTTGGTCTTAACTTCAAGACACAACTCATCAATCAAGGTTTCTGGATAACCTTGATTCATAAATAAATTGGCTATGAAATCACACTCTTCCAAAAAATTCACGGTCCAACCAAGGCCTATGTATCACATTCCAAGTACTTATAATCCACCTTTGGCCCCTTGCTTGGGAGTGTTTGAACACATGTGTGATGTGGACATTAGGAATTTGCTTAAGTGTAAACGACAGACCCCCTTCAACATTTCTAAGATTGAATTGGACTCATTGGAAGCTCTCAGGTCTTCTTCTATCAGAATAATGAAACCTGACAAAGGAGGTGGATTAGTAGCTATGGAACAGGATGAATATATAGATAGACTTTTAGCGATACTTTCTACAGAGACCTATAGAGAAGTATCTAAGAATGAATTGAATATTAGTATGAACCATGTGTGGTCATACTTTGAAGACATGTTCATTAGTTGGTCTCTGGATATGGACATTTACAATTTTATTTCAGTACCCTCACCACGCATTCCAGCATTATTTGGGAATCCTAAGATTCATAAAAGTATTGGTGATCCCCCTATGCGCCAATTAGTGAACGTGAGGGGTAGTATTACCTATGCAGCAGTGAAGGTAGTAGACACCATCCTCAAGCAATATTTATCGCAGGTACCACACATAGCCAGAGATTCTTGGTCCTTTTTGGAAAAAGTTGGACTAGCTACCTTTGAAGGAAATGCCTATTTTCTGACCATTGATGTCATTGATTTATATTCTTCAATTCCCCATGAGGTAGCACTTGAATGGATGCAATTGGAGATGATTTATTAACAAGCTCCACTCAAATAGATATCTATGGTGAGCGAATCGTTGAATATTATTTTTACATGTAACTATTTCACATTTAATAACAGATGGTTCCATCAGTTGATTGGTGTTCCTATGGGGTCTCCGTGTGGCGCCAGTGTAGCTAATTTGGTCATGACTCATTGGGAAAGAACATTTGCCTTTCCCAATAATATTATTCAAGAGAAAGTCGTTCTGTACATAAGATTCTTGGACGACATTTTTATCTTGTTTAATGGCTCACTGGAAGAAGCCCAAGACCTAGTGATCGGCTTCAATAATTTGTCTGACTTTTTGAAATTTACTTGTACAATAGACATAGAGAAGATATCCTATTTGGATGTGGAACTTCATAAAGACAGAAGTCTAGGTCAGTTTGGAGCCAGAATCCATCGGAAATCAACTTTCTCTAATTCTTATCTACATTATGATAGTGACCATCCGCTTCATCAGAAAAAGGCTATAGTCAAAGGACAACTTGTAAGAGCAGCTAGGATGGTGTCAAGGGATAGTGAATTTTTGGAAGAGTGTGATTTCATAGCCAATTTATTTATGGATCTAGGTTATCCAGAAACCTTGATTGATGAGTTGTATCTTGAAGTTAAGACCAAGAGAGCTAATGGCTATTTTTCTTCCATCTTGAGTCATGTTGTTTCTGAATTGAGCCATTCACCATCACCGGTGTGCCCTGATTTTCAGGGAAACATGTCCAGGTCCAACTTTATTTTAACTTTTAATACAGATGCCAATGACATAGTTACTATAATTAAGAGGAACTGGCGATTACTATCCCCTGAGTTACTTGGAGGTCCAATTTTTGATAAAACCCCATTGATAACATACAGAAGGGGCCCTAACATCAAAAATATTCTGGAATCTATGTGAAATTTAGTAACACCAAGATCAGGGATGTATAAATGTAATATGTGCAAGTATTGCAGATTTGTCCAGGCAGGTACAGCCTTTACAGTCAAGAACAGGAAATTCCTCATCAGGGGACGTTTCACTTGTTCCAGTACACAAGTGGTATACCTTGCTCAATGTTCATCATGCCCCAGTTTTTACATTGGCAAGACTGAGAGGAAACTCCAGGAAAGAATGTACGAGCATTTGTATGCCATAAGAAGAATGAAAACGGACAATGCTTTGGCTATGCACATCCAGAACAACCCAAACCATGAGTTTACATTTATGGTTATAGATCAACTGTATAATACCAATTCTTATGGACCTGAGACATATAGATTAGAATGTAAAGAGCTTCTTTGGCAATTAAGATTGGAAGCATATCACCCCGGTCTTAACAGCTCGTTATCCATTCGTTGTTTTTTAAAACTTAAAAGTTTGAAGAGGTGACGAGCTGTTTATTCTCACAATTTTTTTTAAAATGAGAGTTAAAAAATGAAAAATGAGAGTCGACAAATTAATGGTTTCATAACTCTTTATTAGTCGACAGTGGTGGAGGGTTAATAGTTATTAGTTTTTGCTATGATTATACATCATGATTATTATTTTACAATATATATTATTGATTTATATTTTATTATTTAGTAATTTTAGGTCTAGATACACTAACTTTTAGACCTGTTTTATCCAATGACAGTATTAAACCTGTACCGAGTAACTTAAATTTATGTTATATTATATGTTACATGTCATATTTTATACTTCTATATTTTTATTATTTTTATTATTTAGTGAGATATGATTAATATTATTTTTCTTGGGTAGCTGTTCTAGTTATTTAGATGCTTAGGACAGTATGTATTAATTTCATTACATTTATTATATTCATTATATTAGTTATTTTACTTGAAAGCCGGCAAGATACAATGTATCCATAGGTAATCTTTGATTAGGAAGCGTCACGCTTCCATTATTAGTATTAGTATTTATGCTGTAGGTTGAACACCGTTATATTTATGTTATTTTATATATTTTATACATTTATCTACTTCATACAGTTTAATAATCAAAATATTGGGCTTTTTTCTTTCAGTTTCAAAGCCTGCTATTATTACAGTCTCGGTGTATGAATTTTTTATTATGTTAATAGAGAATTACAAATGCTCCTTAGTTAGCTGTGATCTGTACCTTTAAGGAGCTAAAGGGAGAGCAAGGGGCGTGGTTAAGTGCTTCAATGCTGGTATTTAAACTCACTTGTAATGGTGTGAATGTTTTGCTGGTCTGAAGAAGTTAGTTAGATTTTTATGTTGGTCATATGACTTTGTGCTGCATGTCATGTTACTATTTCATTTGTATTTAAACTCACCTGTCTTTAGAGTTTGTATTTGCATTGAGAAAGGGTTATACCCAAAAGCTTTGCTGTTTGCTTTTCTATAAAACGTGGTTTTCTCTACAATTGTGTCGATATTTATTAATTTGTTGCAGCCTCTTTATTTCTATTTTGCGTTGGTATTTTGCTGTCTTTGGAGAATACCTAGAGAATTTGTGCAGCCCGTTTATCCATTAATAGCATGGAGGTTCTGAAGAATACAGGTTCTGTTAAGTCTCTTTTGGTGAATGAGACTAATCCGTTGCTGCAGTTTGTTTCTACTACATGCCCTGATGCTGGGAGTGATGGTTCTCTTAATATTGACAGTACTGTGGACTTTAATATGAAATTGCAATTGCTAGAGAGAAAGATGGGTGCTTTTAAGCGCTTGCAGTGGCAGCGTTTCAGTTTTTCTGCTTATTTAGAAAGGGGTATTGTTCCGAGGCTTGAGAATTTTAAAAATGCCCTTGTATGGAAATGTATATCCGGACTTACTTAAGCGGTGGCAACAGTTAAACATCAAGTTGAGCCTTGATTATATGGCTCTAACGAATGACTTTTTTTCTGTTAGTGAATGTGAACTGAAGGAAGAAATCATGTCTATGGAGAATACTATCATGTCTATGTCTTGTTTTACTAAAATGTTGAATGTTTACCAACAAATGATCGACAGAATACAAATCCTAGATGATAGGCTGGAAGCTGCTAAAAAACGTAAGCTTTTTCGTGATATTAATGACTTTCAAAGAGGTCTTATCTTTTCTTGGCCGAAGCATGACTCGAATAAACATTATAATATTGCAGCACGTGTAAATCCCGTTCATCTAGATACTCTGGATGA
The DNA here is from genome assembly GCF_019279795.1 of Protopterus annectens. Taxonomy (NCBI): domain Eukaryota; kingdom Metazoa; phylum Chordata; order Ceratodontiformes; family Protopteridae; genus Protopterus; species Protopterus annectens. The sequence goes on along the minus strand of NC_056732.1, from coordinate 226,852,984 downwards.
TTTTACTGATTCTCTGCCAGCTAGTCCTTTGCCTCAAGGTCTGACACTCACTGATTCGCTGAAACAGGTGAATGAGAATACGCCTACTACAATGACGTTGGATGTGGCTGGTGTGAGTGTGTGCTCACACAATGGTGACTTGGACAAGCAGAATGGCAATAGTGATATATCCGTCGGCTTAAAGAAAACATATCAGTCAACTCTAAACTTGTCACACAAGCGTTTTCAATTAGTTCAACCTGAGAAGGTTTTGGAGCGTTCTGGATTGAGGAATAATTCAACAGCAAGACAAACTATAGCTCCGACAAAAAGAAAAAGCAACAGCCCTTTAGGGCAAGGGAAAATAAGCCGAAAATAATCAAAGGTACTTTGAACTTATCTGTTTTTGATTTGACATATTTGCATTATTCCCTGCTACAAAAGGGACTTAGCTTTATTCCTATGGCTAGTGATGATATTACCACAGCTTTGACAGATCTTAAATTATTTGTGAGAAACATTAATCTTAAAGTTTTGTTTGGTAATTCTACCTTCCCTCAAACTTGTTGTAAAAGACGCAGTACATTCATTCCTGTTAGTAAACCTGTACTAACAGCTTTTCATGATGTGAAAGAGAGCTGAGGGACATATATTCTAGAAATTTGAAAAAGAAAATGTATAATTTTAATTATGATGAATATATAGCTCTGAGATCACTACAAGAAAGGGATGACATTATTATGAAACAAGCTGATAAAGGTGGCGCTGTAGTGTTAATGGATCGTGTCAGCTATGTGCAGTCCATGATTTCTTTATTTGAAGATGAAAATGCTTTTAAATGCATTACACACTTAGATGTCAAGAAATGTATAAGTGTGGTGAATATGTCGATATATGATTTACAAATCAATGGTGACATTACCTTTGATCTATTTCATTTTTTCAGTGTTCCCTGTCCTAAAATTCCCCAGCTTTATGGTCTCCCAAAGATTCATAAGTCATTTGAAAATCCTCCCCTGAGACCCATAGTGTCAGGACGTGGTTGGCTCACTGAGCCTATTTCAATTTATCTTCAGACACAATTACAACCATTCTTAGTACAATGCAGCAATGTGTTGAGGGATACCACGGATTTTATATTTAAATTATGCCGTTGGTATAATAGTTTAAGTATTACTTCCATTAATCAGGGTGATTTTTTATTTGTTACTCTAGACATTTCATCTCTCTTTACTGTTATACCTAATGAGTAGGGCATTAATTCAATTAGGGATTTACTGATGTCACAAGCTAATATGTCAACAATCCATATAGAGAATATCTGTTTTTTGTTGGACATAGTGTTATCCAACAATGTTTTTGTGTTTGATGAACATATATATTTACAATTAACTGGTGTGGCTATGGGCACATCAGTTGCCAATACTTATGCCAATTTAGTCTTGCACCAATGGGAGAAAATGTATATTTGTAGCAACACTCATCCTTTGAATAAGTATGTATGCTTTTACCAACGTTTTGTGGATGATTGTTTTATGATTTGGAAAGGTTCCTTGTCTCAGTTGGCTGACTATGTGCAATATTTAAACACGACTACGAGTTTTTTAAATTTTAAGATGGAATGTTCAGACCACGCTATAGCTTTTCTTGATGTTAGGATACAACTAGTTGAAGGATTTTTGCAAACTAGTGCTTATAGAAAGGATGTTTATGCTGGTAGATATATTCACAGTAGTAGTATGCATGCTCCACATGTTTTTAAAGGTATAGTAACATCTCAGTTTAGTAGAGTAAGTAGGTTAAACACAGATGATATGTGTTTTATAAAACAGTTGGATGATATGATGGAAGATTTTTTGATTAGTGGATATGATTTTGATTTCCTTTCATATCTAAAGGAAAGGATTATTGTTGACAGAGGGACAAAATTTAAACCTACTTTTTCATTGGACCCTGAGTCCAATTCTACCCTAAGAAGTGTAAAAAAAAAAGACACTCAGGTTAGATATGTTACTACATACAATGTTAGGACACACTTAGTTAAGAAAGTGATAAAAAAGAATTGGGTTATTCTGATGTCATCAGATGATGTTAGAGCTGTCCTAGATGACAGTCTGCATTTTTCATATAGGAACATGAAAACTTTAAAAAATAAATTATGCTATAAGGATTTTAATAGCATTTCTAAATCACATATTAATTCAAAGTTAGGTACATTTTGTTGTTTGAATTGTTCTTGTTGTCTTGATATTTTTAATGTTGATAGTAATGTGTTCAAACATCCTACAACAGGTAAAATTTACAAATTTAATTTGACAGCAACGTGCATTACTAGCAATGTTGTATATTTAGCAACTTGTGTGTTATGTCCAGCATTTTATGTGGGAAAAACGTCAAGGAAGCTTAAAGAACGTATTACTGAACACAAATCAGAGATCAGGAGAATGAATGATAAAAATGCTCTGTACAAACACATAAGTGCTTGTGGTTCTAATCACAGGTTTAGATTTAGAGTTATAGATAATGTGCATACTAATATAAGAGGTGGGGACATTAATAATTTAATTGAGACTAAGGAATATGAATGGATACTTAGATTTGCTGCAGATCGTTCACCAGGGTTAAATTCCATGGTTACATTAAAACCTATTCTTATAAAATTTCAACAAACTAAGTTACACTGTTACCAAGAAAGGCTGGCAAGGCAAGCTAAACAAAACCAAAACCAAAGACAAAAAGCTTGCTGTGGAATCCAAATAAAGGTACGAAACCTGTAGATAAATCTTGTTTATTCAGGACAAACGCCAAGTAGCAAAATCACTAACGCCACAAAACTGGATACGTTTTCGACCTCTAAAATCAAGGTCTTCATCAGAAGTAATACAATCCACCCAGTAATTGTAACTTTTATACATGTGGTTAAACAATTAAAATAATTTAATTATTCAATAAAAAAGCTGTATGGTTGATTAAAAAAACATCAAATAATTTCCATGGATACAAAAAGGTAATACAATACAAGTATAGTTAAAATTTTTATATGCCTGGGGAATAATTTTGATTAAAAGAACATTATTGTGTGTGTATAAAAATAATACTAAAATAGTATTGTAAAAAAAAAAAAAAATCTTTAGTTAAAAGGTCCTTGGTTAACCAAGAAACCGTCCAATATTATACAACATTGCCACCCAGTGGCATATTTAGATATCACAATTTGGCTGCTCTAAGCTTGAGCACAGAAGAAATTGAAAGTGTGTCATTTAAACCTGGAAATTTTGTGGAATCTAACACTATTTGCCATAATAATCCTCTGTATTCAAGTTTTGCTTCCCACATACCACCCCTTAGTTCTTTTGGAACAATTTCCAACACAAAAAACAAAAACGAAGCCTGGGGACATTTTAAAGTATGCCTATATAATGCGTTTTTATTGGATTGTTTTCTAATTTCATAATGATGTTCATATATACGGCTCTTCAATTTTCTTTCAGTTTTCCCCACATAAAATGAGTTACAAAAATTGCATATTGCAATATAAACAACACCCTGGGTGTTACAATTAGAAAAACTATCACTCACCAAATTCCTGTCCCTAGATGGGAGGTAAATGTTAGTCCAATTGGCTATAAAGGTACATTGGGAACAAGCTCCACATTTGAAAGTCCCTGGCCTTCTTCCCACCCCCTGAATGGGGTTAGATCGATTAAACTCAAAAAGTTGTTTAAAGTTTTGGTCCTTTCTATAAATAAATCTTAAAGACTTGTTCTTAAAAAATTCTAAATCTGAGAGTTCAACAAATTTGTCCCATTCCCTGGTAACAGTTTCTTTTATGACACCTGAATCACCGGAATAATCAAATATAAAAGCTTCACCAAAGTTGTCAAATCTTTGATTCAACGTATTTGTATTCGTGGTGTCAGGGGGTTCTTGTCCTAAAATAGGGGCAAACCTATCCTTTCTCCCCTGGACCACTACATCCAACATTTCATCTAAAAGACTCTGGGGATATCCCCTATCCCTAAACATCACTAAAAGCTTATTACTTTCAATGAGAAAATCATCATCTTTAGATATCATCCTGCTAATACGTACAAGCTGTCCCTTAACAAGGTTCTTTTTCTGAAAAAAGGATGACCACTTTTAAAATGAAGATACGAGTTGGAAAAGTGTCTTTATGAAAAATGTTGGATGAAAAATCATTGTGAGTTTTAGTAAGGTTGACATCCAGGTAATGAAGAAATTGTAAACTGTAACTATAGGTAAAGTCCAAAAATGTAGTGGTACCTTTTAAATATTCCAAAAATTCCAAAAATAGGTCATATGTGCCCTTCCAAAATATAACTATGTCCCCACCTATGCAAATATTATTTTATCTAGATGGGAGGAACTATATGTTTTGAATTGTCCCTTTGCAACACATTGGTGCTTATACAAGAGATATTTAGATGACATAGTTATATTTTGGAAGGGCACATATGACCTATTTTTGTCAGTGAGCCCGTTGGCAACTCATCTTGTGATGTAGGGATTTATACCTAGTTTTTTTACTTTGGCTATAATTCCAGAATGCGGAGATGGTGTCAGAAGCCTTGGCGAGGTCCAGATAAGCTGTGTGAACCACCTTACCCTCATCTACGGCTTAGGTGACTGCCTCAAAGAAGTTGATCAGGTTCAGAAGGCATGATCTGCCTTTCACAAACCCGAACTGGGTGGGGTCCAGAGTTTGGAGGTTATCAATGTCTTTGTTTATGGGTGTCATGATGATACATTCCATGGACTTGAAGACCAGGCTCATCAGGCTAATAGGACGATAGTTCCCAGGATAAGTGGTGGCTCCCCCTTTGCGGGGTGGGTTAACTGTTGCTGTGTGCCATTCAGTTGGCACAAAGCCTGACGTGAGACTATGATTGAACATGGTGCTTAGGTGGGGAGCCAGTTCTTTCTGAAGTTCATGTAAAATGCAGCCTTGGATGTTGTACAGTCCCATGGATGGTGTGTTTTTGGTTTTAGAGAATGCAGCTTTTACTTGCATAGATGTGATTACAAGGACTCTGCATTCTTCCTGTATAGATATGGGCCCTGCAGGGGGTGATGGGGGGGGGGGTAAAGTTAGCACTGAACCTATCTGCCAGGATGTTGGCAATATCAGTTAATTCTGTAATTTTTGTGCTGTTGTGCTGTAACTCAGAGCAAATCTGGGTGTTGCCATTGAGATTCTTGATATAGCTATAGAATGCTTTGTGGTTGCCCTTGGAATCAGTTGTGATTTTGTTTTTATAACTAGCTTTGGAGGATCTTATAAGGGATCTCAGCTTCTTACTGAGGCTGACCAGGGAGCTTCTCCACTCATGGGATTTTACCCTCATTGACAACAGTTCCTTCCTTCTGATGTAGAGTATGTTTATGGCAGGGGACCACCAGATTGGCTTCCTTTTCTTGGAGGATAGCATCTTGGTTCTGTTTGGGATAGCACGATCCATGCACTTGTATAAGTGCTTATAGAGTGCATTTGTGTAGGATTCAGCAGTCATAACTGTATTGTATAAGTGCTTATAGAGTGCATTTGTGTAGGATTCAGCAGTCATAACTGTATTGTCCATCTGCATGGGTGTCATGAAGTTTGCCACTTCTGTCTTAAGAAGCATGAAGTTGGCTTTGGAGAAATTTTTTACCCTGGATTTTTTAATGGTGGTTAGGGGTGGGATGCAGATATCTATGGTGATTAGCTTATGGTCGGATCTGACCAATGAGGAGTTGACTTCAGGTGTGGAACACTCATGCTGGTAATGTCTAGGTCTCTAGGATATTGTTGCCCCTGGTGGGGGTGTGGCTAAGTTGATCCAGGGCATTGGAATTCATGAATCCCAGAAAGCGTTGAGCAAAGGATTTGGTACATGAGTAGTTTTCCCAGTTAATGGTGGGGTAGTTAAATCACCCATTATTAGGGTGTTTGGTTGAACCCTAAGATTTTCCAGTATATAAAGAAAAGAGTGGGAATCCTGGGGCATGGTGGGGGATCTGTTGCGAGCTACAATTTGGATTGCAGTTTTGCCCAAAGTTAATTGCCCTTGGATAAGCTCGGATGCATTATGTTGTGCAACTAGCCTGGAGCTGTGGATATCCTTAATGAATATGGACACATCGCCACCCTTGGTGATCTGGTCCAGGTTCGATGGCCATAAAGTGTGGTATGAGTTATAGCCTAGTAATGCAGGGGTGCTCTCTACAGCCTTGAACCAGATCTCAGTCACTGCAAAGATATCAATGTTCTTCATTTTAAGGAGTGCCTCAAGTGAGTGCATTTTGAGATTTAGTCTTCTATCATTGAGTAGCATTACCCTCAGTTTTTGCTTGCTTGTTCCTGTTACAGTGGTGAATTTGCCATTTGAACCTTGCCTAAAAAAGGCACTATAGAGGCGGCAAGACCCTTAGCCAGTATCCGGAATCCCAGGAGCGACAGGTGCAGGCCATCTCTGGCAAAGCATCGTGGTCTGTCGACCATGTCGTCCCAGGCAGACAGATACTGGATCCCCTTAGAATGACACCAGAAGCTTAGACAATTGTTGAAGTCAATCATTTTGTCCTTGTACTTCAGTATCATTCAGGGCGATAGCAGGATGCTGCTCAGGATTAGGGTCATGCCTCCCTGGGCTACAAGATCAGAGAGCTCTTCCATGTCTCTTTTCATGAAGTCCAGTGAAGTACATCTCAGGTCATTCACACCAACATGGACAATGACATAGTCATATTTGTACTTGTTGTGGAGTGGCCTGAGTGTGTGGGTTATGTGGCGTTTCCTGGGACCCCACAGTCAGCTGACAGTAACCTTCTCCTTGTTTAGCCTGCCGAGTGGGACATCAGTGTGCCTGACTATAGAGTCACCTATGACTAGTGTGTTAGGTATGTTGTTTTGCCTTATGGGCTGTGGTTTATTGGCACACTACGTCTGTGGGCTATGTGTCACTTGGGTTTAGTTGTGGGTGTGGAGGTTGCTTGTGTTTCTGCTTTGGAAGTCTCTGTTGCTTGAGCAGATTGTTATTGAGAGCCTCTTTGAATGTTTTTGTGTTTCTATGTGTGTATTATGGTGGTATAGGTTTAGTGGGACTAAGTGATGAGTGTTGTTTGGTGCAAGTGTTTACCTTCTCCTCTTGACTGTCAAGTTCCATCTTGGTTGTAGAGAGCTTTACCTCCGGTTTGGCTAGATAAGTACATCTCTCCCAAGTTGAGGTGTTGGGTGGTAGGAGGAGAGGGTTTTCTGTGTACATGAGCAATTGCTACATTGCCCCAAGATGCCCAGATACATCAGATAGGCAGGAGAGAACACTGGGAGCTGACCCTTAGACATACCTGAATAAAAAACTACTTTCCTCTAGACAAGTGAGGAAAGTGAGTATAAGAGCTGTATTTTTCTAAGCAAGTGAGGAAAGTAAGTACAAAAACTGTTTTCCTCTAGGTAAAGAGGAAGGTTGAGTGCTGTAGTAATTTGTAGCTTATTTAATGCTAACAACAAGTTCTGAGCAAGTGCTGAGCACGAATAAGCAAATTCCAGTGGTAAAACTAAGAATCTGTACCTGGATCTTGTGGGTAGATAGGCTAACTAGTGCTTACCACTCCCACTAATAAGCTAGAATGCTTCCCTCCAACACAGAAAGGCTTGGTGGGGGGGGGGGGCCTCAGGAGCTTACAAACAGACCTGGATACAGCAAATCTGTGTCTGGACTAGACTAGTTACAGGAAAGGTGAAATAAGCACAAACATGGGCCTTTAAACTAGAAAGTTGAAAGAGATGGAAAAACTGCCCAAACGGCCAATAAACTAAAATTTCTGGGCCAGAAACCACTCGTGATAGATAGGCTACCTAGTGCTTACCACTCCCACTGATAAGCTAGAAGGCTTCCCTCCAACACAGAAAGGCTTTGGGGGCTCAGAAGCTTACAAATATTCCTGGATACAGCAAATCTGTATCTGGACTAGACTAGTTACAGGAAAGGTGGGAAACAAGTGCAAACGTGGGCCTTTAAACCAGAATGTTGAAAGAGATGGAAAAATTGCCCAAACAGTCAATAAACTACAATTTCTGGGCCAGAAACTACTCTTGTGGTAGATAAGTTACCTAGTGCTTACCACTCCTACTGATATGCTAGAAGGCTTCCCTCCAACACAGAAAGGCTATGGGGGCTCAGAAGCTTACAAACAGTCCTGGTTACAGCAAATCTGTATCTGGACAACAAGCTTAGAATTTGTTTTTTGGAAAGTGGGAAGGGAGAAAGGAGAAACAGAAGTTAATTCAAAATTAAGGACCTAAGTGGCTTGCCCTTCACAAATTTTCTGTCTGTATTAGGTAGAATGATCTAGTGACACTAGACTGGAATAGAGCTGCGATAGATCTGAACAGATGGGACTGGTTGCTTGCAGTAGCTTTCCTCTCTTTTGCATTTTTTTTTGCATAGTTTGCTGCTAGTTCCATCTCACTGCTCAACAATTTCAAAATAAGATTTTTTCCTGGTTTGGAATGCTTCCTGCTGTTCTGTTAGTGCTGAGTCCTTTGCACATTTGCAAACTGATTGATTCATTCATATGTTTTCCTGCCCACTTCACTCCCCTCCTTCACCCCGTTCCCCAGCCAACCCGTCAAACTCACACCATTTATCCCATCCCATTTTTGCTTACATCATAATTACACTTTAAAGGAGAACAACATTTAACTACACTAGCAAAAGTGCATATCCCCTGACACCACTCTTCTCTCATGCATAGTCCCTGTCTCCCAAGCACATTTCTACCTCTCACTGCACCTCTCAACCTTTTCAGTCTCTTCTGTGTGTCACAAATACCATCAGGGGTTTCATCTCTTTGGAAATGTCCACCCCTCTATTCATACCAATTTACACTCTCATGCTCCTTTCATACATCTCTTAAAAATCCTTATTTCTCTTATCTCAGCAATTTCCATTCAAATTCCCTGTTCGTATACCCAAGTATGCACATTCCCATCCCTATTCCCTCCCTCACCCACTTTTTATTGCAAGTCACATCCACTCTCACTTGCTTATGTTACCAACCCGTCCCTTATGAGACACTCCCTTAAACTACCCAGTTTCCTCTATAAGTTCACCCCCATAGTAGTCCTCCTGCTCCTGTGCAGGAACATTGAACCTAACCCTGCACCATCTCTTTCATCTTGTGTCTTACATAATGCCCATAGTGTCAAGAGAAAAACTGGTCAACTAAACAGCTTTATCACCCTCCACCAGCTTGACCTTGGCCCAGACCCACTGATCTTTCCATCCACCACCTTTCCTTGGGAACAACTATTATCTTGATGGGAGACCTGGTTCTAGACCTGTCAGAAGAGCACTACTGCTTTTAAATCTGATTTAAATGTCCAACTCTTAGCAATACTACCTCAGACTGCCTTCATAAATGGCTTTTTTATCATGTACCCTTCTCCGACAACTTCTCCATTCATCTTGCTGTCACTTACCTACCTTCTCTCACCTCCTTAGCCAAATTCAAAACCTTTCTTCTTGAAATAACATCCTCAATACAAAATCTCAGAAGCTTCACCCTACTACAGAATCTCAAACTCATTGGCCCTAATCAAAACAATATCTTGGAAAACCTGAATGACTTCAAACTCACATAACTGGTCACCAAATTTTCACCTTCATCTAGAAAAATACAGAAGAAAATTAATTCTCTCCTATTTTGGTCCTATAAAATTTCCCCCTTTCTTTCCAGACATTTGTAAATAAATGTAAAATACAGGCATGTTTCTTGAGAGTAAAGAATACTGTGAAATGTGGAACTGCAAAATATGTGACAACATTGCACTCTACTGGCCCAGTGAAGCATGTTTTGATCCTTTCATGTTAGAATTCAGCTCCAGTGTGGCTGGATAGAGGTTTCATGCCCATTGTTTTAAGGCTTAAGGTTATGACTAGAATTTAGATGTGGAATGTGCTTTATTGCTCTAGTTTCTGTTAGACTATACATGTGAAATGCCTTCTATTGTTGTAAGTTTCTGTCCAGGTGTTAGATTGCTAAATAATGCAGTTTGTGGCCTGAGAACTCAGACCAGGTGTTAAGATGATGGAATAAATACTGGGAAAACTTAAGTGTCACAAATGATGTAATTTGGGAGGGCCTAGGAGACATGTTTGTTAATAATATTTAAATACTCTTTCTCACAAGAGACTGGAAGCATTTTGATCTTGATATCCAACTTATCAGCACTCTGCCTTACACTCACATGTAAGTTTTAGCACTGTGATTTCTTGTAGGCATAGTTAAAGGTAGTAAAGATTAATTAGGTATTTTTCTTTGAAATCAAACCTGTCTTACTGTATTATTTTAAGTTTCTGTGTGATCTCTGAACTCTTAGATATCTCTGTGGTGTAGTAGTTTTGTCTTGTGTTTTAATTATTTATTAGTAAATATTTTAAAACCTTCTACCTGTGGCTGGTTTGTGTAGAGATAAGCTCTAGAATACATTGCATATTTATAGAGGTTATTGTAATAGGCCACTCTAAAATAAGCCTTGACTGTTAGTCATACTACCATTGGATAATAATATTGCACAGTAATAATTGGACACCCTTTTAAGGGCCTTTTAGGAGCTGATATTATTAGTTGGGTGGTGGCAGTAATTACTACCATATAGTCGGGGTAAAGGAGCACAACTGGAGAATCTATGTCAGCCTTTCCCAAGAGTGTCTGTGAAGTTGTATAAATAGTTATCTCAAAGTGTGTGTGTGTGTGTGTGTGTGTGTTATGTCAGCTACTTGGGCAGGGACACGAAGCATTGGTTGGGCAGAGAGGGTACTGGTTTTAACTTGCCCAGCTAGGCTGAGACCTGGACCCTATAGCTGTGCTAGTGGGGAGTCTTATTGGGGACCTGGTGAGCAAGGGAGCAACCAGCTCCAGACTGACTGTGATCTATGTGTGCACTTAAGGGAAATTGTACTTTACTATGTGTATTAATTATCCTTTCCTCTCTTCTATGAGACAACGTGAGGATTGAGGCTCCTTGATTGCTTGGCCAGGGCATGGTCATCACAAGTGTTTGGCAGTGGTGGGATCTACTTCACACACTAGTTGGCTTGTAGTGATGTGGGTAGAGTGAATTCCTGTAGCTTATGTACAGTTATCTCTAAAAGTGTTTTGTACTCTAAAATAGTCATGCAGTGTATACTCAGAGTTCAGATCACAATTGTTTTATTTCTTTTGTTAGCTTAGTGTTAGTCAGGGTGAGCAGGCAGCATGTCAGCAGAAGAGTATGGAAAGCTGACAAGGAGCCAGCTGGCAGAGATGTGCCATGCTGGGAGACTGGTGCATGGAAACTTGACTAAAGCAGACCTGATTGCAGCCTTGGTTACAGCTGCATCAGAAAACAGCAGCCTGGAGGATAATCAGACTGACAGTGGAGATACAATATCCTCAGAGAATGGACAGCTCAACCTTTCTGCAGTGGACTTAAAAATCCAGCTGGAGCTAAAGAGACTTGAGTTGGAGGCCAGGCATATGGAACTAGAAGCAGCTGAGAAAATGAGGAGTCTACAAGCTGAAGAATATGAACGGTAGAGGAGGCATGAGAGGGAAATGCTGAATCTTTGCCAGAATCATAGATATAATGGGGAAGGGAGTAACCAGACCCCAGAAGCACAAAACGTCAGTAAATTTCTTTCACAGTTTAAAGAGGGAGATAATTTTGATAGCTTCATTCATATGTTTGAGCGGGTATGTAAACAGTATGAAGTTGATCAAAGGCTCTGGGAACTGTTCCTGACCCCCTTACTCCATGGTAAAGCTGTAACGTCTTTAGCAAAAATGCATGACACTGACTGTTTTGATTATACTGCTGTAAAAAGACATTTATTAGAATGTTTTAAGCTAACACCTGAAATGTATAGGAAAATGTTTCGTGAGCATAGACGCAAGGCAGATGAAAATGTATGTGAATATGTTGCTGAACTGAGCACTTACTTTCATAGCTGGGTGTGTGGATGTCAGGTCACCACTTTTGAAGGGCTGGCAGACCTTTTGGTAAGGGAACAAGCCCTTAGAACTTTGCCTGAGGACATGAGGATCTGGTTAGCTGATAAACAGTGTGCTACTTCAGAGGAGTTGGGGAAGAAGGGAGACCTATACCTAGCAAGCAGGGCAGCCCTGCACAGGAAAGGGATCCCCAGTACTGCTCATGGGACTAAAGGAACCCATAGTGGGCAGCACAGACTGTCCCAACAGAATCTGCAGGGGAAGCCAATAGTCCATGTACATATCCAGGAGCTATGGTTAAATGTTTTGAATGCAACCAGTGGAGCTATGTGGCATACAGATGTCCACAGAGGTAAGGTGGGGAACCAAAAGTGAGGGAGCGAGTAAGTGGCAAAGACAAAATGGCAATAGTAGGTTGTCTTGAGACAACAGGGGTATGGAACTACCATCCTGCAGATGTCCTGAGAGGGAAGGATTTGGATGAGGCAGTACTATGTACTTATGCAGTTACATGCAGTAAGGCTAGGAGACAAGCATGTGGGTCTGGTAGCTTGGGGGAGACCCAGACTGACTACATACTGGCAGCCAGGACTGCTGAGGTGGTTATTTCAGGGAGTGAGCTACGCTGTAGCAGTGAGACTGAATGTGAGTCACAGCTGCTTGTGGGTACTGATGGCCCCTTGGACAGGGTAACTGCAAAGGTAGAGGTGAGTAGTAGTACCCAGGCTGATAGTGAGGCACCACTGTCAGAGGATGTCCAACTTCCTGTGGAAGGGGAGCCAGGAAGGGTTACAAGGAGAGAGCTGAGACAGGCTCAGCTCTCAGATCCTACACTGCAAGACCTGAGGCAGGTAGTTAGGGAGGCACCTGATTCTCAAGGGAAGGGGAAATCTGTATACTGGGACAAACAGTTACTATACAGAGAGTTGACCCCTGAGGGAGGGCTAGAAGGTGAGAGAGTACAGCAGTTGGTAGTGCCTAGAGCTTACTGTCTGGCACTTCTAGCCATAGCCCATGATATTCCCTTTGCAGGTCATGTGGGCATAAAGCATACAAAGAGGCATATTATGCAAAGCTTCTATAGGCCTGGAATTTCCAGAGATGTAACAGGGTACTGCAGGACCTGTGATCAGTGCCAATAGGTAGGCAAGGCAGGAGACAAGGTGAGAGCTCCTTTGATTCCTTTGTCTGTGATTGAGGAGCTATTTCAGAGGGTAGCTATGGATATTGTGGGTCCTCTGAGTACCCTATGTTCCACAGGGAAAAAGTATATCCTAGTGATAGTAGATTATGCTACACGATACACGATACCCTGAGGCAGTGGCTTTGTCCTCCATTGAGGCAGAGAAGGTGGTAAATGCTTTGCTAGAGATTTTCATCAGGGTAGGTTTCCCAAAGGAAATACTGTCTGACAGAGGTGCCAATTTTATGTCAGACCTGCTGGCTTGTCTGTGGAAGTCCTGTGGGGTGAAGCACATGAAGACCACCCCCTACCATCCCCAGACTAATGGTCTTGTTGAGAGGTTAAACTCTACAATCAAGTCCATGCTATGGGCATTTGCAGATCAGTTTAAGAGGGAGTGGGACAAATATTTGCCCCATCTGTTGTTTGCTTACAGAGATGTTCCCCAGGAATCCACAGGTTTTTCACCCTTTGAGTTGCTGTATGGACATAGGGTGAGGGGACCTCTAGATTTAATTCGAGATGAGTGGGAAGGTGAGTGCAAGTCTCATAAGGAGTCTGTTGTGGCATATGTCCTGTACCTCAGGACAAGGCTCAGGGAACTCATGAGCCTGGCCCAGGAGAACCTGGCAGAAGCCCAACAACAGAAAAAGGTGTGGTATGACAAGAATGCTCGAGCTAGAGAGTATGCTGTAGGGCAGCAGGTGATGGTTCTCATTCCTGTCAGACACAACAAGTTGCAGGCAGCTTGGGAGGGACTCTACAAGGTGGTAAGAAAGGTAAGCGATGTTAACTACATGGTGAAAGTGCTAGGCAGACAGCAGGGGCACAAACTGTACCATGTTAACATGATGAAACCTTACCATGATAGGGAGGCCCTTGTGCTGGCCATTTGCAGAGGATTGCAGGAGGAGTCCCAGAAATATCTTGTGACTGATCTCCTTAGTGAGGCTCGGGTTGAAACCTCAGTGGAAGGGGTAGCAATGTCCCAGCAGCTATCTCCTACCCAGGTTCAAGAAATCTGAGCAGTGTTGCAGGAGTTTGGGGGCATGTTCACTGGGAAACCAGGGAGCACCCACCTGGTGCAGCACCAGGTGGATACAGGACCCCAAAGGCCTATCAGGCAGGCCCCTTATAGGGTGCCTGAGAGAGTCAAACAGACTCTGAGGGGAGAGGTACAGGAGATGTTGGAACTAGGGGTGATTCAAGAGTCCAACAGTCCCTGGGCCTCCCCAATGGTACTGGTGTCAAAGAAGGATGGCAGCACCAGGTTCTGTGTGGATTACAGGAAATTAAATATTCACACAGAGGCAGATGCTTACCCCAGGCCTAGGACAGATGATGCCCTAGAGTAGCTGGGTGGGGCTAAGTATCTTAGAACCATTGATCTTACCGAGGGTTACTGGCAGGTGCCCTTGACTCCCAGTGCTAGAGAGAAGTCAGCCTTTGTGACTCATTTTGGCTTGTATGAGTTCACAAAGATGCCCTTTGGGATGAATAATGCCCCATCAACTTTCCAGAGGCTGGTAGATCATATCTTAGCAGGAGCAGGAGGGTTTGCCCTTGCTTACATGGATGACATTACTATCTACAGCCATTCCTGGCAAGAGCACCTTCAGCATGTCAGGGAGGTGCTAGGCAGACTATAGAGGGCAGGGTTGACCATTAAGCCGAGCAAATGTCAGGTGGGTATGGCAGAGGTCTCCTACCTGGGACATAGAGTGGGGACTGGTAAGATAAGGCCAGAACCTGCCAAAGTGGAAGCTATTCAGGTATGGCCTGCACCTGTTACCAAAAAGCAGGTGAAAGCATTCTTGGGGACAGCAGGGTACTACAGAAAGTTTGTTCCCAATTATAGTACCATAGCTGCTCCCCTCACAGACCTGATAAGGAAGAACAGGCCAGATAAGGTAGTGTGGACCCCAGCATGTGAGCAGGCATTTCAGAAGCTTAAGGAACCTTTGGGAGGACCCCCTGTGTTAGCCAGTCCAGACTACAGCAAATACTTTGTTGTGCAGGTGGATGTTTCAAACTATGGGGTGGGGGCTGTACTTAGCCAGATTTCTTCAGAGGGAGAAGAGCTCTCAGTAGTTTATCTCAGTCATAGGCTCCAATCCAGGGAGGAATGCTGTGTAGTGGTAGAAAAGGAATGTCTAGCCATAGTGTGGGTGCTACAAAAACTTCAGCCTTATCTGTAAGGAAGAAAATTCACTGTGATGACAGATCACAACCCTCTAACATGGTTAAACAGAGGCATTCAGCAAAATGCCAAGTTGCTAAGATGGAGTCTGGGGTTGCAAGAATATGATATGTCAGTGCAGCACCTCTGTGGGAGTAGCAATGCCAATGCAGATGGGCTCTGAAGACAGGGAATGGGGTGAGGTACACCCAGATAGACCTGACACTCTCAAGCGATGTTTCTCAAGGGGCACTTGAAAAACTTGCTTGAGTTCCCCCGGGGGGTGGGGGGATGTGACGACTGGGGAGAGATGGGCGAAGGCTACCAGCCAAGTTAAATAGAATTTGATATATAATTCTGGCATTTGTAAATAAATGTAAAATACGCATATTTTCTTGATAATAAATGTAAAATACAGGCATGTTTCTTGAGTGTAAAGAATACTGTGAAATGTGGAACTGCAAAATATGTGACAACATTGCACTCTACTGGCCCAGTGAAGCATGTTGTGACCCTTTCATGTTAGAATTCAGCTCCAGTGTGGCTGAATGAAGGTTTCATTCCCATTGTTTTAAGGCTAAAGTTTATGACCAGAATTTAGATGTGGAATGTGCTTTATTGCTCTAATTTTTGTTAGAATATACATGTGAAATGTCTTCTATTGTTGTAAGTTTCTATGTAGGTGTTAGATTACTAAATAATGCAATTTGTGGCCTGAGAACGCAGACCAGGTGTTAAGATGATGCAATATGAATACTGGGAAAACCTAAGTGTCAAAAATGATGTAATTTGGGAGGGCCTTAGAGACATGTTTGTTAGTAATGTTTAAATACTATTTCTCACAAGAGACTGGAAGCATTTTGATCTTGATATCCAACTTATCAGCACTCTGCTTTATGCTCACATATAAGTTTTAGCACTGTGATTTCTTGTAGGAATAGTTAAAGCTAGTAACGATTAATTAGGTATTTTTCTTTGAAATTAGACTTGTCCTACTGTATTATTTTAAGTTTCTGTGTGATCTCTGAACTCTGTGGTGTAGTAGTTTTGTCTTGTGTTTTAATTATTTATTATTAAATATTTTTAAAACCTTCTACCTGTGGCTGGTTTGTGTAGAGATAAGGTCTAGAGTACATTGCATATTTTAGAGGTTATTGTAATAAGCCACTCTAAGGTAAGCCTTCACTGTTAGTCATACTACCATTGGATAATAATATTGCACAGTAATAATTGGACACCCTTTTAAGGGCCTTTTAGTAGCTGATATTATTAGTTGGGTGGTGGTAGTAATTACTACCATATAGTCTGGGTAAAAGGGCACAGCTGGAGAATCTGTGTCAGCCTTTCCCAAGAGTGTCTGTAAAGTTGTATAAATACTTATCTCAAAGTGTGTGTGTGTTGTGTCAGCTACTTGGGCGGGGACACGAAGCACTGGTTGGACAGAGAGGGTACTGGAGGTTTTAGCTTGCCCAGCTAGGCTGAGACCTGGACCCTATAGCTGTGCTAGTGGGGAGTCTTATTGGAGACCTGGTAAGAAAGGGAGCAACCAGCCCCAGACTGACCGTGATCTCTGTGTGCACTTAAGGGAAATTGTACTTTACTGTGTGTATTAATTATCCTTTCCTCTCTTCTGTGAGACAATCTCCCTGGTTTTAGTGGTGAGGATTGAGGCTCCTTGATTGCTGGTCCGGGTCATGGTCGTCACACCCTTGATAAGTGTAAGCAGGGACTGGGGAGCTGAACCATTTACAAGAGGAAGCCTGGGAGAGTAACCATTTACAGGTTACCTGTGTCCATTAATGAGATCGGTGCCAAGCCAGGGATGAATTTCCTGTTCCTTATCTAATTGTCCAAGTTACACTTGAACTATGTTCTGGAAGAACTCTGTTTTACATGGATGGGGAGCCTACCTGGGATACCTACCTGTCTCTCCAGCAGGTCTTATTTATATCACAGGCAAGGTTTAAGTCTTTAGAATGGGTAATTCCATTGCTTTTTCTTTGTGGATATGCATGAGGTCCATCAGAGTGGGGTCTGACAATGCCCTGTATGCCAGGCATAGATCTCTCCTCAGCAGCCATTAGGAGACAGAATACAGGTATAGGGCCTTGAGGTGGACATTTTACTTACATCTTTTTTATTCTTTTAATGAGGAACCTCTGCTGATGTTCCAATTGTTGGATATGCCTGTTTAGGTACATATCAAAGGGTGCATTGTGCTCAATGACAGGTCTAATGAATGCCAAATACAGTGGAACAATGACTTCCTTGGACCTAGATGTCATACCATTGTTTATAAGTTGCACAACATAGAATGATTTCCTAACTATTGTAGATGCATGATGGTGAACGGCTAGATTACTGTGTATGTGTGTCCCTAAGTCCCTGACTACTGGGTCAGCTCTAAGGGGTGTGTTGTTAATATGATAGTTACCAGGGGTAGATGACTTCCCAAAATATACTATTATGCATTTCTTGGCATTTAGTTTTAATCCATAGCTCTGAAACCAGTTTGTCTGTATTAGCCCTTCCTGGAGAACATTTGTGTTGGTGTGGGATTCGATGACAGCTCCTAATTTGCAATCATCTGCAAATTTAGTTAGCCATAGACCATTGACATTGGCCTTGACTTCAGTGAAGTAAATGCCAAAAAAGAGCAGTCCAAGGACTAATCCCTGAGGGACTCTACTTGTGACCGACCTCTTTGTAGAAGAGGACTCCAAGGTACTAGCTTCCTGAGTCCTTTCTATGAGACAGCTGGCTATCCACTGGGTGACATATTGGCTTGTACTTAACCTTTTGAGTGTGTCAACAATGCCATATTGGGGTATTGTGTCAAATGCCTTGGCCAGGTCAAGGTAGGCAGTGTGAACCATTTTGCTCTCATCTATTGCTTTGGTGACCTTCTCAAAGAAGTCCACCAGGTAGGTATGACTTGCCCTTCATGAAACCAAACTGGTTTGGGACCAGTGTCTGGAGGATTACTATATCATTATTGATCATTTCTATGATAATTCTTTCCATGGCTTTGCATATAAGACTAGTTATGGGTCTGCAGTTTTTCAGGGTCTGTAGATTGCCCACCTTTGTGCAGAAGGATGACTGTTGCTGTTCTCCATTCATGAGGCACAAAGACTGTTTGGAGGCTGTGGTTAAATTTAGTGGGCCTGATGTTTCATGTTATTAAGGAATCATCCTGAGACACTATTTGAACTCATTGATGTGGTGTTTTTGACCTTGGATAGCACCTTGAGTACCTAGTGATAGTTAGCAGAGAGAGGGGAGGCAAAAGTTGCTGGCCAGGAAGCTTACTATATCTTCTTGCTCTATATAGGTGGCACTATTTAAAATGAATATAACACATTGCTGTGTGGTGGTGGTGCTGCGGTAGCATTGTCGCCTCACAATTAGATGTTGCCTGTTCGATTCTCAGTTAGACCGTCTTCTGTGTGGGGACATGCGTGAATGGGCGTTCCTTCGTTGAAGGTTGTGCGTTAGGACCAGCAAGCCAGCACGTAAAAATCTACTGCCAATCATTAGCGGACCGGAGTTCGACTGTGGCGACCCCTAACTGGGAAAAGCCGAAAGACACAACATGACACATTGCTGTGCATTGCCTTTGAAGTTACAGACAAAGCAGAAGAAATCTCTGTGATTGTCCTTGGCCTGGGAGGCTAATTTCATCTCAGATTTATTTTTGATAGACTTGATTAGCCACATGAGTGCTTGTTTAGGTTAATGTGGGATGTTTTTAAATTTGCTGGGCATTGCACATCCTAAGTTTTGCAGTGAATTTCTTCTTTTTGTTATACAGCCTGTTAATGTTGGGATTCCACCAGGGCAAGTTTTTTTTCTGATCCTTCGCTTAATCTGGGCAGGTGCATCTGTTTCTATGCAGCTATTAATATGATTATCTGGGGTTTCTATTCTCATTGTTTGGGACAAGGGTCTTGACATTTTTTCATTGTATATCTTAGTAGTAAAGTTTGCTATGAAATAATTCCTACATTTTCCAGGATTAGGCAGTGCTCTTGTTTTTTATCTTTATTTCAAAGGGGGCGGCTTTATGGCCAGACCTAACCAGCAAGGAAATTATACTAAGAAGGGTGCAACATTCTGCCATGTTTGTGAGGACCAGGGCAAGGATATTTGTGTGTCTAGTGGGTGCATAAACATTAGTCCAAGGTGTTTGCATTTACAAAAGTCCAAAAATCTCAGTGTCTGCATGTTAGGAGGTTATGTATTATTCCTAGTCTATATTGAGTAGTTAAAGTCACCCATGAGTATGGTGTTGAGATGAATGCAGTGTGTCTCCAGATCATTTAAGTATGCATTATGGGTTTTCCTGGATCTTACAAGGTGACCTATAGCTTGGAAGAATATGGCATGAGATTTGTCTAAGGTTATTTGGACAGGGAGATGTTCAGGTGATAGACAAGCCTTAAGGACGGTTTATTTTAATTGTAAATGGAAACACCTCCATATTTTGCCCCTTCCTGTGATGTAGTTGGTCTAAAAACATGGAAGGCATTGTAGCCCTGCCATCCCCTGCTTGGGTGCTCTCTATGGCTTTAAGCCATGTCTCAGTAACTGCATAGATATCTACATTCTACTGGGTGAAGAGGGCTTGCAAGGAGTGGAGTTTCTTGGTGAGTAATAACATCTTCAGATTTGACTGGGTTGGTTAAGCTATGTTGGCAGGTTTATCAAGTTGGTAATGCTTAAAAAAATAAGTATGGAGGTGGACAAAGTTTAAGCCAATATTTGAAATCACATAGGTGACATGTAGACCATCCCTGGTAAAGCAGCATGGTCTAACATATTTTCCCAGGCTGACAAATGTTGTGACCCCTTTGAATGATACCATCCACTAATCCAGTTGTTAAAGTCAATCATTTCTGTTCATATCATGGCATCATCCTTTGAGAAGATAGATTGCTGTTCAATGCTAGGTTAATACTTGCCTCGGGCATAGTCCAAGCTCTCCATCTTTTTTCTCTTCAGGTAGTCCAGGGAGGTATATCTCAAGTCATTTATGCCCATGTGGAGCATGATTGAGTCATACTGGTACTTGCAGTTCTACAACCTAAGTGTGTGCATGATATAACAGATCCTGTCCCTTGACGGACAGCTGATCAAGGCTCTTTCCTTACTCATCCTGGTGAGATGGACATCTGTGCATCTCACAATGGATATTTAGTTGTTTAATGGTGTGCCTTATGGACTTCAAAGCTGAGATACTCTAGGATGTGGTTGTATATGTTTTGTTGGGTGCTGATTTTGTAGAATACTCTTGAGGTTGCTGAAGAAACTTTGTGCAATGCCTGGGAGATCTTTGTGGTTTAGGGAGATTACATTTAAGAACCTACAGTAGGAGTACTCTTAAATATTTAATAAAACTGTCAGAAATCAATTTAAAGTACTTATCTGTGTTAGGATGGTACTGGGTACAAACCAAACAATCAGGAAACACTGACATGGACACCAAGTGTTTGTGCGCTCTGTGGAAATGAGCCAATAGCTTTGCAAATGCATTAAACTTATAGAGAAAAACTAAGGCACAACAAATAGCCCTAAGATCAATCAGGCAGTCTCACTTAAAGCCTTCATGTGTGATTCCCATTATATAGGTGTTATGGGCTATAAACAGTCTCACTGTGGTGAATGGATAAATGCTGTCCATATTCCCTTTTTCATTCTGAAGAAATAATTAACTTGATACAGTAAATCAGAGTTCTGCCATCAGAATTTCTAGGAGAGGGTACATAGCTAATCTGCATTAGCTGTTCCCTAAGACTGCTGCAGTTTTGTGTGACTTCCACAGCAAAGCCACTCTCTGTACTACAGCCACCTCTGGGGAAACCAGTGGAGGAAGAGCAATCTCTAAACTGAAAAGGCTTACCTATAGGGGAACTTTCCCAGTTATGACTTCTGCATTGTAGTAAGCCTTTCTGAAGCCACACCAAGAGTAATGCTTTTGTTATGAGAGATATCTCCTTTCTTCGTGTTTGTGTATCTGTGCAGTTGATATATATATATATATATATATATATATATATATATATCATATATACATATATATATATATATATATATATATATATATATATATATATATATATATATATATATATAGTTATATAAAGAGAGAGAGCGGTAGTTGGGGGCTTGCTCCACAAGTGGATACAGGAGACTCAACCCTTGCAAAAGAGGCTTACTTTTGAGTTTCTTCAATAGGATCAGTCTAAAGCAGTTTAACTTGGTAAGTTGAATCCTCAGTGTGTTAAACCTTAGGGATTAGCAGGCAAGGCTATTAATATTCATTGCACATAAAATATGGAGAACTGCTATGGGTAGTGAGGTTGGATAATTAAGCCTTCAAATTTTTCTGAAATTTTTGCAAAATATTTCTACATTTTTTCATAAATATTACACAGATTTCTAGAACTCCTGGTCACAGTATATAGGGCTGACATTTTATATGGAATTAAATGCTGATTAAGACAAGTAAGTCATGGGACTGTTATTCACAGTTCTGTATCTTGGTAGGGATCTGGGACTTAGTGATGTGAAATTGAAAACCAATAGAAAAGGAGTATGATCGAATAAAAGAAATGCTAATTAAATACACCTGATTTCTTTTTCTCCCTGCTTTAACTATGATTGCATTGTTTTATTTGAAATGTTTCTGCTGCTATGATTGTTTTATATATTGCCCTGAACAAAACTTGTTTTTAAACTTATTTCATAACACCTTTGTAATACAATTTTTCTAGGCAACGTCAGCCTGTGATTTGCTAGTTGGAGAGTTGTGTTTATTCACCCTATCATTTAGTATCTGATGTGTGCTTTCTTTGTTAAGAGGATTGTAATGCAATCATTCAGCTTCATTTTTTAACTAAGATATTTTGTTGTATAAGGTACAGTTAAAAAAAGAAAAACATTGAGAAGCAACTGAATCAGCAAAGATGCCAGATGTGGAATGAGGAGCTTGGTGCTATAATGTGTAGGCGACGTGCAGCTATTACTTGCAGCTATTATGTTGGCAATGTTTGGGCTCATTTGACTGATCTGTGGCATGATTATCAAGCTGAGAACTCTGAATTATTCATGCATTATGCAAAATGAAATCAAAACACTTGCACACTGAATCAGAGAAAGGAAAACATAGTGACTTTTATTACACTGCCAGCAGTTTTCAGATAATATCCATAAGTGATTTAAGCAATCGGATGAAAAATGAGTTTTCTGTACAAACACAGTGAAGAGTATTGTTAATATGGAATAGCTAACAATGTTTTCTGTCTGTCTTGCCTTTTTAGGTGATGCCTTAAGCAAGTGCACATATCCTTTCTATACCTTCTCTCCTTGACACCAGGAAAATGTAGCCCCTTATATTTTAGGTTAATCTGATGTTTATCTTGTTCTATGTTCCCTTACTCTTGATTTATCAGTTAAAGCCTTCAAAGCTAAGTTAATATAGTTTGAATGTTATCAGCCCATTAGCAGTGCATCATAATTACAGCCAAATTATCATTGTCCATTGGGCAATATTTTTGTTTGTCTTGAAGAACAAATGTTACTTTAAATTGTAATCTGACTCCCCACCTGCATTTTGATTACCAATATGGTTACTTTTTAAGAGGTGTACTTATTCACATGATTAAATCAATATACAAGCAAAACAATTAGAATAGGAAAGCAAAATAAATCACATCATTTTATTTATTCTAGTCTTAAACAGCACATTAAACAAGTAACAATTCTGAACATTATTAAATTAGAACAATTGTGTGGAAGGCAATTAAATGCATTTCTCTGAGTTAGCCTCTAATAAAAAACAGCAAATTCAATTTCTATAAAGAAACAAGAGAACAGAAACAAATTGAAGCCTCTGGTTTGACCAAGAGAATCTAGGGTATAAACACATTGCCTTATATGGGTCGCCTTAAATCCCTGTCTCTATACTCTGTCTCCTACAGGTTACTGAGAGGAGATCTGTGCCTGGCAAACAAAAAATCCTCAGACCTTTGACACATCTGAAAAATTAAGACATCAGAACTACTAGATCCAAAGATTTAAATTTTGCTTGTGACATAAATAAGATATCTTGGCAAGACAGAGATCCGTCTCATATGATGCTCATGCTCTGAAACAGGCGCCCCAACCATATGAAGCAGACTCCATCTCTAAACTAATTTGAGTATAACCTTAAGCAATGGATGGCAAATCAGAAATTCACCCCAGGTCTGGCCCCCATTTCTCTGACAGAGAAGACAGTAATGGCCAAACAAACATATCACCAAATGCACAAACACATAACCTCAAGAAACTTTATAACTAACATATCCCCATGTAATAAATGCCCATGAAACATAGAGACATAACTGGGTTGAGTTGGTTTGCATGGCTAGGCTTATAAAGGCACTGGGTGGTCATTAGCCTAGTATATACTTAAGAACCTATAAACTTAAATAAAATGTGTACCATTTCCTTTTCTCCTTTGTCCCTACAAAGTCAGGAATCTTATTTCTCAGTAGCAACAGCATTAGACTATGCCAAGCTAGGAGAAAAAAAACAGGGTCAAATTAAATTATCCCTTATCTACAGCTCTAGACATTGCAGTCATTGTATCTACTTACTGTGGAAAGTCGTTGTAAGCTCAAAGTTGGTAATATCTATTCCAGGTTAAAAGTCTCCTTCATTAGACTTCTGAGATCTTCTTGAAGGGGGAGGGGGGAATCATAGCACTTTAGAAGGGAGTAAAGCCTGTGAATAATAGAGCAAGACCATAAGATGTACATAAATGCTGATGGGATCAGAGCAATGTATCACAGTGCTGTGGTCCATTATTTGTGCAAACTCAACTTTATAGAAACTGGTTATATATAGTGTGTTTTCAGGCTAGAGCTTTGCAAAGAATATAGCGTGCAATGATGTGCAATAGAATGCACAAACTCCAGTGGGTGGTTAGTAAATTTTTGTCTTTTGTCAAGCAGTGGATCTTGCAATGCTTCCTCAGGACTGCATACCTTTTTTGTTCATGTTGCTGACCCATTTGAATATATTTCTCTGTTCTGTTGGGTAGACTTTTGGGGTTAAGAAGTGCTGCTACACTTTCCTTTGGGATTTAGCTCAATAGTTTTCATCCCAGTACAGAGCTACCATCTGATGCTACTGACATGATATGCCATTTTCTAACTTGGGACCATATGTTTGCGTGCTGGCTGGCAAACCCTTAATCTCCAGTTTGAATGCAAAACAAAATATTGCTGCCTTCTTTCAGAATTGGTAATAGAAACACACACGGCATTTGATCAACCAGAGATAATGATAGTGAGCTCTCCTACATGTAACTTAGAGATAGAGACATGCAGAGTTATAATAATGCTGAAGTGTTTACACAATGCCTTTCTGTTTAGCACTGTATGTACACCACCCTAGTTCATATATATATATATATATATATATATATATATATATATATATACAGCGGAGGTTGGTAGCCACAGTGTGAAAATAGTCAACAATATGATAGAAATTGTCCTTGTAATTGCAAAGGACAGAATAGTATTACTGAGGGACAATGTAAACATGCTAAGTATTAACCAAAAATGAACAACAATCACAGCTAAGAGCAG
The DNA here is from genome assembly GCF_019279795.1 of Protopterus annectens. Classification (NCBI taxonomy): domain Eukaryota; kingdom Metazoa; phylum Chordata; order Ceratodontiformes; family Protopteridae; genus Protopterus; species Protopterus annectens. The sequence continues at coordinate 226,828,005 of NC_056732.1, read as the reverse complement.
AGCCATTCTGAATCCTTTCTGAGGCATGCTTCTAATATCTGGTTCCAGAATCCTAGCAGATGAGACCAATATTAGACATTATGTGCCTAAGAATGAAGGAAGAGTGGATAATCATTTGTCAATAAGCGGACATCAAACTGCATGAATCATGATAAACTTAACTGCAGGTAAAATCCAGAGAAAAGACAAAATACTTATCTTTAGGAAAGTTGACTCTGACAAATTGATAAAGCGCTCCATCAAAACCTACAAAAATCAGCAAGGAAGGTGGTTATGTTGGTAAAGAACACTGAAAACCTATGAAAATTATTATAAAAATGAGCAATAGGCCATAATACAAAGAGAACACAGGAATCTGAAAAAAAAAACTGTGCTGCAAAAAAACAGATAGCAACAAAGGTAATAAAAGACTCTTGAAGTAACAAGAGACACATAAAGTGAAATGTATGTATCTGCACCAGTTAAATGGAGAGGAAGTAAGTAAGGCTGACAAAAGAGAAATCCCCAAAGAGGGGAACGTTAACCATATTTTTAAGATCGATTTGTTTTATCTCTACTACAGAGCAAAAGAAGAAGGGGAAGGGCAATGTGTTGTGGAGAAGTATACAGTTGATGAAAGGAGAGGGTTAGTTAAAGAACAAGGACACCACATAAAGTCATCCACTCCAGTTTTATTGAAACAAGGAACTGGAAGTGTCTTATCTCATTTAAAAAATGAGTCACATTTAATAGCGGCAGATGATAATGATCCCTGCAGAAGAAAGTGCTCAAGTGAAGCTGCGGTGGTACAGCGGTAGCATTGTTGCCTCACAGCAAGAGGTTCTCCTGTTTGATTCTCGGCTGGAGTGCCTTCTGTGTGGAGTCTACATGTCCTCCCCGTGGTTGAGTGTCCTCTGAAAGACATGCGTGAATGGGTGTGCCTTCGTTGAAGGTTGGACATCAGGCTGGCAACTCAGCACCATAAAAAATCGACTGCCAATCATTAGCAGACCGGAGTTCCGCTGTGGTGACCCCTAACAGGGAAAAGTCAAAAAGACAAACTTTGAATAATGCATGTGGTTTTCAGAAAACATGGTATAAATTGCCTAATAAGAGGGTTGGGGATATCCCGGGAATGTATTAAGGGCTGTGGGATATTATTGTCCACTATAGTTTGAGAAGAACTTAAACAAGACAGTTACTAATCTAGCAGTTTGATTTCAATGGGCTTTAAATAATAGATTTTTTTCTGAAACTGGACCTAAGACAGCAATAGCATAAAGTCATGTTACATGAATTCGCTTCTTTGAGTAATCAAAATGGTATTTCAGATAGAGGATACAATCATGGTATACATAGACTTTATCAAGGCATTTCACAATCCTCCCTACAGATGTTTAACCATGGTACTATCTGATTGACTTTGTTAGTACAGGTGGATGTTAAAGATCTCATGACTTATAATGAAGAATAACAGAAACTGCCCATTGCTGTGCGTAAGTTTGCTCCAGTCAGTATAAACACATTATCTCTACAAGAAAGCAGGTCATAAACTTAATTAGATCAATCTGGTCAAGGAAAAGTAAAGACAGAAAAAAAAGAAAGAACATTTTCCTACACTTATTTGGTATCTGTTGTAGTAAGAATCAGTATGTTATTCTTTTTTCCATTTTTTGAAAACTCATATTATATTAATAGGCACAATATAATTATTATGTTGGTGAAACAGTAGTAGGCTGTTGATTATTATTATTATTATTTTTTTTTGTTACTTTTCAGGAATATTATGTAACTGTGGGGTTAGGATATCTAAACAAGGAAGCATGGGAGACCAAGGCCCACACTTATGGAGAGCAGGTGGCTTGCCCCTGCAAAACTGTTTATTTTTTTTATGAGTAGCATTTTATTTAATATTTACAGAAAGCTTTTTTCATTTGAATGTGGGTGACTGTCATTGTCAGTGGCTCAACAGATAGTACACTCATCTTTTGTGTGGGGAGATCCTAAGTTTGTGGGTTCTATCTCCATACCAGATAACTGGATTAATTTTCCAGTGCTGACACTCGAGTGCAACATAAGCAGGGTTCTGCACTCTGGAGTATACCATCATTTAGAGGAAATGTTAAACTGAAGTCCCATATGCCTGAGTCAGTGGTAGCTGAGCTGGATTTATTAAAAAAAACAGTAGAGAAAGGTCCCTGGTATCTTGGCCATGTTTGCCTTAGTCAGTATGAGCACCACCTCAAGTATCATGGAAAGAAGACCCTGGCATAGTGGGACTAATCTGGTCAACAAAGAGTAAGTAAATAAATATACCTAAATAAATGCATGCCTGCATTTAAATTAGACTCATTTGAGAGCTGTGTAAGATGTATGCATGCCTGCATTTAAATTAGACTCAATTGAAAGATGTACTCATACATGCAAAGAATGTGAGCGTGCATTGAACACATTGTGAAGAATGTAGAGTCACTGTGGTGGTTACTGAAAGGTTAACATTCAAGTTGTAGTCCTTTTAATGTTATCATAAATGACACTGAATTGGGTCTAAAAGGAAATGTGCTTCTGAAAAGATAACAGAAACATCTGTATCAGGAATAAAAAGCATGACAAAGACATGATAAGACTATAGGACAGGACAGGAATAAAGATACAGTTTGTTGATGTACCACAACACTGCTGTCTGTCACACTATATATATTCCCTGGCTTTATAGCTGACTGAGGCAGTATTAGACCAAGATAGATGGATAACATTTTCTTAAAGTTGATGTGGAACTTCCTGTATGATGGGCTCATTGGTCTTAAACATTTATGTTTCCTAGAGGAGATCACAAAGCGTAGCTGAAGCATCTTTTGTTAAGACCTGACCGTGCACTGTAGAGGGCTGTCCTTGACTTGAAAGCAACCTGGCTGTGTTATCTCTTCTGTTCCTTGAGATGGGAATGGGATCAGTAGATGAGAGAATTCTAGTGCAGGGATTTCAGACTTAAAGCTCACTTGCAGCCCTCAGACATGGCTAATATGGCCTGTCAAGATAATTTGGCTAACAGTAAAGAATTCTCATCCTACTCCTTATCTAGAATTTTTTACAGGTAGTGATCTCCTTTTATAAGCATCAGAACGCACCACATTGGAGCAACTTGGGAATTGCAGGCTATGGGGATCCCCTTTAATAGAGGCTGAGTGCATTAGTCTCTCTTCTTTGGACTGGGTAGCTCTGGTGTGCACTACAACAAGTAGACGTGTGGTGGTATTCAGGAACTGGACCATGTAATAGTAAGAATATTAGCATTTCTAGAAGTCATTTAGGGGAATTGCATCTGCTGGCTTGTAAAAACCTTACTTTGTGTACCCAACAGCTGTACAGGTTGTTGTACAGGTGGTAGTTAGCAATTTTGTTTGGGAAGTCCTTTTACGATAGGAGTGAGGGTGAGAAGGAGGAGTACAAGAGGTTATACATTAGACCTTGTCTTCACTTTTGCATTCTAACTTCCCATGCCAGCTTATAACAGTTATTGGAGTAGTTCAGTGCATACTGTTAGTGATTTACACAGTATCCTAGTATTATGTTTTTCAGAGTCTGTTTTTCAGGTAGATACTATGCATCTTGACATGTGTTTGGTAGACTTGTACAAAAAATATCAACATATGAGTTTATAAAGCACTTTGTCTTCCTGGACTAAGACTACTCTCACATTTATGTATGCACTTTTACAAGTTTTGGTGTCTTCAAAATCAGTCCTACATGAGTTTTAATAAGACAGTTACTGAAGTATGGTGGACGAATTTAGAACATACAGTAATACTTCTGTACCAGGAGATTGGTATGGATGGAGGTTTTGATGGAGTGGTTAATGGGCATTCAGCTGTAACTACCATCCCCCTAGATTATTTCACTCTGTATTAAACATTGTGCTACATCAAGAAAAGTCATGTCTATTAAAGTGGGGACACAGCATACCATTTCTGGTAATACTATGGACAGTCTGGTGATTTAAGTAGGGTGTTTAAAATTTATATATTTGCAGCTCTAGAATTGTTTTAGAAAACAATCTGCTGATAGTGACAACTATTATACTTACATCACTGAAAATGTAATTATGTCATTCACATTTAGGAAAAGCAGATTGTATTGAATACCCCCAGACATGTGTGTGTGTGTGACCACACACACACACACACACACACACACACACACACACACACACAAACAGAAGCAAGACTTTCTGTCCCACTGAAGTATAGAAGTTGTAGCTCAGGTCATACTGTTCTGAGTCTTACTGTAACAGGTTGTATGGACTACTTTTCTTTATTGACTGCTTTATTGCCGTCCTGTAAGCAGATGGCTTTTTGAGAATCCTTTAATGTAGTAATTTAGTAATTGTATGTACTGTTCATTCCTTTGGTTAACTGCAGTTTACCACAGAACATTTTTGACATTGTTTTTGGCACATTCCTCTAAGTTTTTCACCAATTAAATGCTTCCTTGGACCTAAGAATGAGGGATACCATTATATGTCTGTTTTCAACATTGAAGAGAGCAAAATGTTTTTATTTTGGAGTGTCGATTTGTAACATATGATATGAGATAACTTTTCTAGTTTGATATATATGCATGATAGATTGGGTTTGAGTTGATTATCATAGGAATCTTTCATACTGAGAGGACACTTGAGTGGCACAAATGGCTGTGGTATTTAAGGTTTACAGATAATGTTAGGAATTCTGCTGCTGTTATATATTTTGGAGATATAGAGCAATAGTACGGCGTCTTCTTTTGTAAGGAAGTTGTAGTCCCCCATTTCCATATGAGACATTTACAGAAAATGTGTGTAATATGATGAACCTGAGTTATGAGGATCTGTTTTTTTTTAATTGGTTTCAGCTACTGCTGACATCAGATCTTTGTCTTCCTTCATACCTTCTTTTTCCAGTGACGTCACCTGTTGGGCACTGAATTATCCCTTCCATGGGTTGGCCTTGTCCTTCCAGGCAGAAAGGACTTCGTCATCATGGGATATGCAATCCCCCTGTACCTAGAAGAAGAACAAGTAAATGGAGATCATCATACTTTAGCTAGCCAGCTTTTCTATAAACCCTCTGACACTCCCCTGTCTGCCAATATTAGCAACTATGCTTCATAATATGTAGTCCAACATTATCTGCAGTCTGATCCAACTTTATATTTTTCTCATTAGCTAAATCACCCTGAATACTTTGGGTTAGATCTTCCATACAGTTAATGAGCTCATCCTGGTAGTGCAGTTTATGGGGATGACGCATAATAGTCCTGACGGCTAAAGCAACAAAGGTATATGTTTTCTTCCCAGTCATGGCCAAGCTTCTAAGATCTTTACTTTTAATAAGATTAGTCAGAGCAGCTGTTTTCTTTAACCATTTTGGACTCTTTCTGTCTATAATAAGAGTCAGATGACAAGATTTTATGCAGAAATTTACCTTGTTCCTGAACCCTATAAACATATTGGGCATCTTTGGGACAGGCAGTTAAGAGTTATACTTCAAAGAAAGCTCTGAAAAAAGAATTCTGTAAAGAATCACTAATAGGGATTGCTAATGGCTTGTGTTTTAACCAGTACGGTAGAAATATACTTAGAAGTGAAAAAGGGGCATATACGTCATTTAAAATGCTGTTTCATAAGACTAGGTATCACCAAAAGAAGCATTTCCTGCTGGTATTTCTTTTCCCAGAATCTACTAAGGTCAGTAGGGGATCTGTTCTGAATAAATTAAGACCTCATTCTCTTCATATTCATCTTTTTCCAAAATGGATGATGGAAGAGGAAGAGGATGTATTCTGCTCTTCTGCTTTACAGCACCTGAGTTTGAAGGTTTTGGTGATGAAGAAACTATGAAATCCATCTGTGCCATTACCACATAATCAAAATGCAAGAATTTCCAGAACTATCTGTGAAACTGATGTCTGCCAACTCTGAAAATGCTCAAGCCTCAAATATCTTGGTATCAGACATCTGCCCTCTGTAAAAATAGGCAAAGACTTACTAAGGCAGTTGCCCTGATCCCTTAGCATCTAGTCCCCTATGTTTGCATTTCAAAATGGAGGGGATGAAAAGAAAACTGAGACATCATCTGAAGACTTAATGGGGTGGGGGGTACACAAATGGTTTATCTCAGCTAAAGTGTCATATTGCTATCATTCTGAGTAGAAAAAGACCTTTTATGATTATAAATGCTTCACTGTGTAGCCGTGATTACAGGAACTTTGCATTCTTCCGGTATAGAGATGGGCCCTTTAGGGGGTGAGAGAGGGGTAAGTTATTTGGGCCAGTTAATTTCCAAGGGAATATCTTCAAGCTCCAGATAAGTCATCTTACTAATGTACTCTTCCCTTTCTAGATCCATCATTGAATATAATACCTGCATTGGTATGTAGAAATCCAATTATATCCCTTGACTGGAAAGGCCCTAATGATTTTTAACCAAAAAAATTAATAACATTAAAACCTTCAACTATCCTGATAAATAAACATGACTCACCTTGTACTCAGTAGTCTACTAGATTATCTGAGGAGACCTGTGTTTTGCTTTTAAAACAGTGAAAGACTTAATCCTATTTGACCTCCTATTTCTTCACAAAACCAGTGTCTCAGCAAACATTTGTACTAGGGATGTAAATTTACAACCACAAATAAACAAGTCTCAATAGAATGAGAGGGTCCTAACTCAACATATTTCCAGGCAATGGAATAAGTTATCACAGCAGGTCAAACAAAGAATTACTTTGTCTGCCTTTACGACTAAGCTTGACAACTGGATGAGTAAACATAAATTTCCATCAGTGTTGTCTTGTGTAGCCCTGCTTGATTTAAGAGGTGGGCACTATTAAGCACTCGTAAAGGGAGGCAAGACCTTTAAAGCATGTCTACTTAAAGGTGGCTAAGTTTCTTATGCTTCTGTGTTAAATTGCTTAGTATTGTTCCTGTGTTTCTTCGTTCCTATTTGAGAGATAAAGTATGAATACGTTGCCACTGCCATTAGCTTCTGAATCCAAAGATGATTATAAGTCTTTCTTTAGTAACATTAGCAAACTAAGCAATAGCACCCAGTAGTGTTCTGAACTTATTTAAAATGGCACCAGCCACTCAAACCCTTTAGACATAGAAAATACACTACAGACAAATTTAATGCAAACAATTCCTGAAGCAACTATCATAATACCACAAATTCCCAAATCTCTTAAACCTCCTAATATCACAGATGAATATGTACTGAAGGGGCTCTCTATACCCAAAAATACTACTTCTACGTGGCCTGGAAATTTACCTGGATGTCTAACAAATAGCATCAAACATGCCCTTGTGGAGCCCCTCCATAAACTGTTTAACCTGAGAATAGCTGCAGTATTTGTCTCTGAAGTAACGCAAACTGTCATGATGTTGCCAATACAAGGACAGTCTTTCTTCTGACCCAGGAAACTATAGACCCATCTGCATATTTGGGTTTATTTACAAAGCCATGGAATAACATCATATCTGACCTCATGAACTCTGATATCAGACTAGACTTACATCAATCTGACTTTGTTAAAGGGAGATCCAACATACTTACTGTAGTTAACTTCCTGAAGAAAGTCACACAGGCTGTTGACAGTGGTCATTCTGTTCACACAGCTTTTTTGGATCTGGCCAAAGCATTGGACACTCTGGCCTTTACTGGCATCATAAACAAGCTAAGAACCTTAAATGTAGAGCCATACATGGCAAGGTAGATAGACAACTGAAAAAAAATGTCGAACTCATGTAGTTAAGGTGGTTAATATTTTCTCAGAATGTATAAAGGTGGACAGTAGGGACCCCTTCTTTTTGGCGACTACTTCTCCAGTCTCAAGACTGAAATAAGTACCGATGGTTAACTAAGTTTGTTGAGTACTGCAAACTGGAGAGTATTGTCAAACCTCCTACTGAAATCCATTCATTACAGCAGGAACTAACCCTCATAAACAAGTAGTATATGACAGTGCTCTGCTCATGACAAATTTGTTATTTGGAAGAATGATAATTTGTAATTTGCAAACATTACTGTGAACTGTTAGGGTTATATAAAGCCTGTAATATTTGTTGACAAATGTTTGTACTATGGAAATGGTTTGTATTAATAAGCAATGTGGGGGGGGGGTCCTTTCTACAGTAGCAATTTAGTATGGACAATTAATGACTGTTATTTAGGCAGGCAAGCTGGATTTGTGGAAAGAAAAATACGTATACTTTTTATGAATGTTGAAGGAATTGGTAAAGTGGAAAAGATGGGACAGATAAATCTTTCTTTAATCTGTACACTAATTTCAGCACTGATGTCAGGGATTTTTAAAGCCTATGTACTAGCTCTAGTTATCCATCTTAGATAAAGAGTTACAGATTGCCTGCTAGGGAGGAATATAAGGATGGAAGTGAAAGCTGTTTAAAAATAGTTAAATAAAGCAGGCAAGTGAGGGGTGGAATGTGAATGACAGATGATGAGTGGAAGAAAATATGCAATCATGGGCTAGTTAGGGGGAATAAACAGCTAAAGCTAGCAATAGTTCATAGGTTCATAGGTAGGTACTCGGCTATTGGCCCTAAGGCCTATATAAGCCTAGCCAAAAAGGTACCCTGGCTTTCACCACCCAAGAACATTATTTTCCTGTGCCCCTGTCAAGCAGAGCCCCAGACATAATCCCTGGGGTGAATTTCATATTTCCCATCCAATCATCAAGATTTTTCTTGGAGTGCTAATGAGGAATTTTGTTTGATATAGATAGGTCGTTTGTTCCAGAGTATGGGAAGTCTCTGGGAAAGGAATCTATCCCTCCAGCATGTTCTGTTCATTATGGTGACAAGGTTTAGGTCCCAAGAGCGTGTAGATCAGAGGGATTGGGATTTCTTTAAGTGGAGCATATCCAACAGCTCTGGGTTTGACCTAGCTTTGTATGTTAGGCAGAGATCGCCTGTGAGTAGGTGATATGCGATGGAGTAAAGCTAGAGTTTTTTGAAACAGTCTGCATAGGGCATCTGTTTGAGGCCAGTAATCCTCTTTGTGAGGTATTTCTACAGCCTTTCCAGTTGTTGTAGATGTCTTGTGAGGTACATACCAAAAGGGGCATTGTACTCTATAATGGGTCTAATGAGTGACGAGTAGAGGGGAACAATGACCTCTTTTTTCCTGGATGAGAAACCTTTTGTGATGAGGTGTGTCATGTAGAGGGATTTCCTGACTACTGTGGCGATTTGATTATCAAAGGAGAGACTACTGTCCACCTGTGTCCCAAGGTCTCTATCACACTTTCGGTGTTAAGTAGACTACCACTTATGTGGTAGCTCATGGGTACAGAGTTTTTACTAAAAGGGATGACAGCGCACTTTTTGGCATTGAGCTTGAGCCCATGGCTTTGACACCAGGCATCTGTCTCAATGAGGCCCTTTTGTAGGATGTCCGCATCTTTAGGAGTTTCAATTATGGCTCCTAGTTTGCAGTCATCTGCAAACTTCATTAGCCAAAGATCTTCTGTGTTAGCCTGTACTTCAGAAAAGTAGATACCAAACAGGAGAGGACCCAGGACTGAACCCTGTGGTACTCCACTTGTCACTGGTCTGAAGTCGAATTTGGAGTCTGTTACTTTCACAATGTGGGTTCTGTCAGTGAGCCAGTTGGCAACCCATCTTGTGAAATAGGGATTTATACCTAGTTTAGTGAGTTTATCTATAATTCCAGAGTGGGGGATGGTGTCAAAAGCCTTGGCGAGATGTAGATAGGCTGTGTGAACCACCTTACCCTTGTCTACTGCTTTGGTGACTGCTTCAAAGAAGTCTATCAGGCTTAGGAGACATGATCTTTCTTTTACAAACCCGAGCTGGGTGGGGTCCAGAGTTTGGAGATTACCAGTGTCTTTGTTTATAAGTTCCATGATAATATGTTCTATGGCTTGCAGACCAGGCTCGTTAGGCTAATGGGAAGGTAGTTGCCGGGGTCTGTGGTGGCTCCCCCTTTGTGGAATGGGATAACCATCGCTGTGCACCATTCAGTGGGCACAAAGTCTGAGGGTGAGTCTATGATTGAACATGGTGCTTAGGTGGGATACCAGTTCATTCTGTAGTTCATGTAGAATGCAGCCTAGGATGTTGTCAGGTCCCATGGATGCTGTGTTCTTGGCTTTGGAGAGTCTGGTTTTTACCTGTGCAGCCGTGATTACAGGAACTTTGCATTCTTCTGGTATAGAGATGGGCCATTTAGGGGGTGAGAGAGGGGTAAAGTTAGCACTGAAACTATCTGCCAGGATGTTGGCAATATCAGTTGGTTCTATATATTTAGTGCCATTGTGCCTTAACTCAGAGCAGGTCTGAGTGTTGCCATTGAGATTGTTGACAAAGCTATAGAATGCTTTGTAGTTGTCCTTAGAATCAGTTGTGATTTTGTTTTTGTAACTAGCTTTGGTGGATTTTATGAGGGATCTCAGTTTCTTACTGAGACTGACCAGGGAGTTCCTCCAATCATGGGATTTTAATCTTTTTTGCAACAGTTTCTTTCTTCTGTTGTAGATTGTTTATGGCAGGGGGCCACCAGATTCCTTTTTTGGAGGGTAGCATCTTGGTTCTGTTAGGGATAGCATAATCCATGCAGTTGTCTAAGTGCTTATAAAGTGCATTTGTGTAGGATTCAGCAGTCGTACCTCTATTGTCTGTCTGCATGGGTGTCGTGAAGTTTGCCACTTCTGTATTAAGAAGTGTGAAGTTGGCTTTGGAGAAATTTTTTACGGTGGTTTCCCTAATGGGGGGTGGGGGCAGGATGTGGGTGTCTAGGGTGATTAGCTTGTGGTCAGATCTGACCAACGGGGAATTGACCTCTGGTGTGGAACACCGGTTGCCCATGTTGGTAATGACCAGGTCTAGGATATTGCTGCCTCTGGTGGGGGTGTGGATAAGTTGATCCAAGGCACTGGAATTTATGAATTCCAGAAAACATTGAGCAAAAGAGTTGGTGCATGAGTAGTTTTCTCATTTAATGGTGGGGTAGCTGAAATCGCCCATTATGAGGGTGTTGGGTTATTGGTCCACTGGGAGATGTATGATGCACAAAAATTAAAGAAAAAGATAGTTATTTTATGTTGATAAATGATAGCATTTTCAAAGTATTCTGAAAGTTTTTGTTCTTGCCTTAAGGAGTATCCCATGCTTTATGGACTAGAAAAGGTGCCAAGAATGCTTTAAAGAACTGAAAGTATAAGGTAACAGAAGGACAGGGAGTGGAACTCTGGTGTCCCATGCCAGTACTGTTGTAAATTGCTCCAGAACCCCCCCAACCCAAAAAAAAAATCACAAATGAATTAAGATATTCTTCTACAGTGATGCAGTTTGGGATCTGTTTTGCAGTTGGAAGGTATTTTGTTAATCAGGGCAGCAGCATGAAGGAGACAGTGGAAAACTTTGCAGGCAGATCAGACACTGCAGAGGTGCAGCTACACTTGCTAATTGTGCTAATCAACAAAGAGCTTGACACCGCTGGCATTAAGTCCTTAAGATATTGAAACCTAGCTGCTTGAACAGACTTCCTAAAGTTAACTTCCATGATGCAGACAGCAACTTCCAAAAGGTGTTATGCATTTCACAAAACTCATTGCCATGAAATGCATAATATTACCCTTTGGGAAGTCAGACACTCTAGGAAATTACCTTATCAATAGCATGGCCCTAAGACTAGAACCAGTAAAAAGGAATGTGGGTATGTATGTATATAGTAACTTGGTTTCTGACCAACATGTGTCTCAGGTGGTAAGGAAATTGTTATATGTTGCTCAACTTAAAAGCAAGGGCATGTCATCTAGGTACAAGGCAGTCATCACTACCGTATTCTGCCTTCATCAGGGCCATTGCTGAATACAACTCCCCCTTCAGTATGCACCTGACAAGGCACATGCAAAAACTAGAGCATTCACAGAGGTTCCTCACAAAAAGAATACAGGGAGTAAACAGCATGTCCTATGCAAATTGCCTGAAAGCCTATTCTTTATATTCTGTTTGTTGCAGCCTCTTGAAAGGTGATCTATATTTGGCATACAAGGCATCCTTGGATCCCACTCTGATGTACATTTGCATATCCACAAATCAAATAGCATCAGGATTACTCCATATAGGGATTTAACTTTGCTTGTAACATAAACAGGACATGTTGCAGGGACAGGTAAGTATCTGAGAAATCCCCTTCTCTGGAACAGCTTTCTTCCATGTGAAACACAGCTTTTCACTAACCTTGTCCAAGAGAAACCCAGTGTATGAGAAATTGGAAACACATCTCATGTCTAGCAACTATGTATCTAAATGACAGAGGCAGCCTGGTAATCTTGCCCTAACTTACATATACCCCCTTAAAATAACCTATATGGCACATAAATTTGTGAGATACAATTGAGATGCATGGCTAGGCTTATAAAACCTCAGTGGTCGTTAGCCTAGTGTACACCTATGATCCTTTGAAACCAAGAAACACAGACAGTGTTTGAGCAACAGGGGTCCAAAATCAAGTTCTTCAAGCAGAAACTAGATGATCAGGAAAAATCTCCATAGCTATAACAATTTTGACTGGTATACTTCCCCAAAAAAATGGAAGGTTGCTAACCCAGGAAGTTCTTAAATAGAAGTTTCTGCCTTACAATTGCCTTACAAAACACTTATAGAAAGAGTCCACAAAGCTCTCTGTCTACCACCTAAGGATGCAAACCTTTGTGATACTTGTTTTTCAAACTGGTCTGCTTTGTGGACAAGTGGTCCTTTTCTCACACTGCTGGTGAAGGGAAGAAGTTCTGCTTATTTAGCTAACAACTAAAATTAGGGCAAGACTTTTCACGGGACCAGCTCTCAAGGAGGAGAGACTTTAAGGAATACTCTCTCAGTGTTGTAAAATAATCTGCCAACTCACTTCTGCTATCAAACTATAATGCTTATTGAATGTAACAGGAATAATTGTGCTTTCTGAAGCAGAGTCTGCTTAAAGTTCTGCATAAACAGATTCCCCAGCCACTGACTTGTCAAATCTTTCTTCAAGAATTACAGGGGGTGTACTAAAAATGTTGATAAATGGAGAAGCAGCAGAGTGCTCATGACATCCCTCCACCCTGGACTAAGCTTTCCTTAAATTGTGGCTATACTGTGACACTGCCTGCAGCTAAGGAGGGCCCAACTGTTTTGAGTCCATGTAGTGTAGGCACTTTGCTGAGGAAGAACATAAGTGACCATCACCAGCCTATATTTTGCCTCTGAGTGGAAGTATCCTGCTCAACTCAGACTTCACAAATTCTGATTCTTCTTAAGGAAATATGCTGACATGTTGATAGCTGATCTTGGATATGAGTGTGTAAACACCGGGAAGTAACTTAAGATATCTAAAAAAGGAGCCGAGTGATCATCTCTCTGGTCCTCTGCTTTAAAGGTGCTTACTAGTCTGGATAAAATGTTAAGGCATATTACCTCAGCCATACCCAACTTACACATTGGCTGGGTTTACAGTGAGCCCAGCTTGATGTTGAGAATCTAACATGTCTTGAACTTTTGGGAAATGGCTTGCCCAGTCCACATAAAACATTACCAAATAACTCAAGTGAGTTGCTGCATGTCTGTTGCAGAGTCTAAGAAGTCTGTTCATCAGCCTCCGAAATGCTGCAAGTGCATTGAGGAAACCAAAATGTAGGACTCTGTAGTGAAAAATTTCATCTGATATAGAAAGTGCCTTTATTTCCTTAGGTTTTGAGGCTAGAGAAATTTGCCAGCAGTCTTTAGTTGGGCCTAAAGTGCACATAAACCTATACTAGCCCATGTTTTCAATCAATTTGCCCAGTTAGTGTAAGGAAATATGAATCACATCTAAATATGCTATTTAATTTTAAGTAATTATAAAACCTGATCATACTACTCAGCCTGCAGTCATTGAAAATAGGAACAAAGTCCCTTGGAAAATATGAACACCAACTAAAAATCTGGAAATATAATTAGCGTAACATTTGCATACCACATAACACAAGTCTTCCTAATTTTAGTAGGAATGTGGGATACTACTCAGAAATACATTTAAAAGATCGAGTGACAAAAATAATGGAAAATATAACACGTTATCAAGCAGTGTAAAATCTGTAGACTGTATTGAACTGTATTGCAAAATTCTACCACACAAGTTCATTTATTTTCAGAAAAAGGGAGTTATAAGATGTGTCCTCTTTTTTTAAATTATTGTTGCCAGTATTATGCTGATTATGAAGTGTCATTTTGTGTGTACTAGACAGCTTCATAAATTTCATGTGATGAGATAGATTCAGAAAATTATTTGAAAGGCTAAATCAAGACTGAAAATAGGGACATATCTCCAAAAATAGGGACATCCTAAATCAGGCCTGAAAATAGAAACATTCCTCCAAAATAGGGACACTTGAGACGGCTGAACATTATAGATTCATCAAGCTTGGGGACCTATACAAAAGGTACTGTTCAACTTGCTAAGATTCTGCTATGACCCCAGGTTTGGGTCATTTCTGGAATTCTTCCTTATTTGCTAGACATTGGAATTCTGGTATTCAGTATGATTTTAAATCTGTAGTCTCACCAGGCAGTGATTGTGTATTGTGGTAGATTAATCAAGTTCTGCCGAACAACTCTGAAAATTTGTCTTTATTGCTCAGTACTCATATTGAAGATGTCTCATGTATTGTGACTTCAGGAAATGTTATGGAAGTTTTCCTTTCTCTGCTTACATGTCTAATACAGAAACTGCATTTGTTTCTGGTTGTCTTACCCTATAATTTAGTTCCCTTACTTTTGTGCAATTTGAAAAAGTTCTTACCACTTTGCAAGGACCTTGTTTTCAGCATTGATTACTAACATAGCTACCTTATCTCCTAGTCTGAATTCTGTTGGATGAGCATTTTATTATATGTTCTCTGTTGCATCCCCTGTGCTTTTTCTGTATGTTCTTTTTTCATAGGAATTATAATTCTAAACATATCTTCCAGGTCTGTGAAATGCTTAGAGCATTGGAGCTGAATCTGTGCTCCATAGACACAGACACTTTATCGCTTGTAACTTGTGCTAATGTAACCATCTCCCCCACTTCTATCAGTAAACAGGCTCTAGTTATGTATTAGTGCAGCAATTTGCATGCAGCAGCATAACATGAACAGCTGAGCATCTAGCACACTAAATTAGCTCACAGCAGCCCACAGAAGAAACTAGTGGCATTACATTGCACAACATAGTCCACAGTCACTACAAATAAGTTCTATACTACAGTTTTAGAAGGCTCCCAAGATGTCATTATTACTGCCAGATTTAAACTCAAGTTACTTTAGACATTCATACATAACTATACTACCCACCTGTTAACCAGTAACTATTTCAATAGGCCATAGATGTCCATTTTAGTTAAGTTCTGCAATTCTCTGTAAATCAATTCAAGTTTTACTTCATACTGGACAAAATGGTAGGTCAGCCTTCTTGTCTGCATAGGCGCCAGAAGCTGTTAAAGACTGGGGGGGGGGGGGCATGATAGGGGCACTTAGTGAACTAAAAAGGGTAATTTTTTTATAACTATTTGCTACCACAACATAGGTTCATTTGGTGGACATTTTAAGCTTAGCCAATTCCCTTTTGGTGCTTGAATTAACATTTTCTGATTGGTCTTAGCTATCCCCATGGCTGATAATTGTATATTAGCCCTAGTGAGAACAACTGTGATCATACCATAGATAATTTGAGGGGGGCATGTAAGGGATGCAGCATTTAGGAACTGCCTCTATCCATTAGTGACATGAGGGGAAATCCTGGAGTACATTTTCTATTACCCATCCTTAGATCCAAGTTGCATTTGAATATGAATGGATGAGCTTTGCTTTATTTTTATGGATAGTCTATACTGGAACAGTGGTAGCCTCGGTGATATATATCCATCTCTCCACAGCATTCAGTTTAGACACCTGGACTGAGTATTTCTGATGCCATTTGACTTGCTGATGTTTAGTAGGTCCATATGTATTATGTCGGAGGATGCTTTGTATGCCAGACATGTCACCTCTAAGCACTCTGTAGGATACTGAGTATAGTAATAAATCTTTGAGGTGGTCCATGCAAGAACTGTTGTTTAGGACTTGTATCCTTTTTGTAAGGTATCTCTGAAGGTATTCCAATTGTTGCATGGGGCTGGACAGATACATGCCAAAGTGGGCATTATACAAAATGATTGACATAATGAGAGCTTTGTAAAGGGAGACAACAACATCTCTAGATCTAGTCACAATCAACTTGTTTATAAACTGTGCAATATAGAAAGGCTTTCTTATAACTCTGGGCACATGTTGGTCAAAAGTTAGGTCACTGTACACACAAGTTCCCAAATGCCAAACAATTGGATCAGTTCTCAGAGGGCATTGTCATGATTTTGACACCAGTTATTATTTGGGACAAACCTTTCTGCATGATGGTTAAGTCATTTGGGGATTCAATACCTTATCCTAGCTTGCAGTCATCTCAAACTTAGCTGGCCAAAGCTCTTTGGTATTTTAGAACTGAAAAATCACCACAGCAGAGAACAGCTCTAAATGGTGACAATTTTATTATGTTTAGCACTTTCTTCTCCTGATAGAGACTTCCTCAGAACAAACATACAATATTGACCCAGCCCTTAAATACCCAAAGTCAAATAGTCAGTTAGTTTAATTTGATCACGTGACGCAGTGAATAAGCATGAAATATAAAGGTGACAAGGTTAAAAAATATTAAAAATGCATTCTATAAAACAGTATAGATTGTATATAAAATAAAATATAAATGCCTCACATGCCAGCAATGGCAAGGTAAATTATTAAAAAAGAGAGAGAAAAAACTCATCCTGTGAAATGTTTTAATTTTAAAATACAGGCAATATTAATTGCCTCGTTTATACCTGGAGGGTGTGCAGCATCCAGTCTAAGCTGCCACCTTAGTTCACAAATGTCTAGGTGCAAATCAAGTGATTTTCCCCTGCTGATCTATAACTACATGGTCAACTACTAAAACCTTGAAACAGTGATTATGGTGTTCCTTAATGTGCCTAATCAGGGCATTGGTAATTGTACCCTTCCTAATATCGTACAGATGTTCACCTATTCAGATTTTAAAAGTTCTGGATGTTTTGCCAACATAAAATGTGGGGCACATCTCGCACTTAGCCAGGTTTACTATATTTTGGCTAAAGCAATTGAAATGCCCTTTAATGACAATTTTCCTGCTGTTGAGTTTAAAGGTGTTCATGGTCTCCAAAATGTGGGTACAAACCCTACATCTCCCGCATTTAAAGTTGCCTGTAGGTCTGTTGGAACAACCTACATGGGTCTCCTTACCTAACTCAAATAGATTTTTAAAACACCGATCCTTTCTGCCTTTCTGTAAACAATCTTTGGGGGTATCTTGCCCACTTTAAGCTCCACATTGTTGTCAAAGCTCAATATGTCCCAGTTGTTGGCTATGATGTCAACAATCTTTCCCGAATCTAGGTTATAAGTGGTAATGAAACTCAAGCCGTACCCTGTCTTTTTTCTTGTTGGCACATTAGGACCAAGTTCTGACCTAACCATTGTTGGTCCCTTCAAAGTAGGTCTATAAATACCTTTATTACATTTTTCTACTACTTCCTTACTAATTTCGGCCAAAAATGCCTCAGGTGAACCTCTTGGTGAACATGCCTACTATAAATTCCACTTCATCTAAAAAATGGCAGTCCAGACTGAACATTCTGGCCACCCTGACCAGTTGACCTTTCACGATGGACTTTTTTGATGTAGGGGATGCCAACTACTAAACTCCAAATAGGAGTTGGAAAAGGTGGGCTTTCTATATATGCTAGAGCACAGTTTTCCTTGATCACTGTTCCAAGCTAACATTACATCTAAACAGGAAATTTTATCTTGATTGTAATGATGGGTGAACGGCAAGAATCCACCTGTGTTGTTTATATACACGAGGAAACCCTTTAGTTGATCCTCAGTGCCCTTACACACCAAAAACAAATCATCAAGATATCTGGTATAGTGCAAAATATAGGGCCAATATACACTATTTATGATGAATTCCTGCTCCTAGTAACACATAACAAAATTGGCAAAAGTGGGGGCACACGAGGCCCCCATTGCAACCCCAGTCAACTGTTTGAAGTACTGCCCCTCAAAATGGATAAAATTATAGCTTAAAACCATCTCCATAAGGGCAGTAATTTTGTTAGTAGAGTCCTGGTCGTACACTTGAGTTTTGGTATTTCCTTTTACTTTTGAGATGTATAGGCCAAACAGAAAAGGACTCAGCCCTGAACCCTGGGGGACTCCATTGATGACTGGTCTCTTCCCCTGTTTTGATCTCCTGCATCCTGTGAGCCAAGTTGGCAATGCAGCTGCTGATGTAAGTGTTTGTTCCTACATTATTCATCTTTTGTACTACACCTGAGTAGGGGATTGTGTCAAAAGGCTTGGCCAGGTCAAGGTAGTGTGGTGTGAACTGTTTTACCTTCATCCATTGTTTGGTAACAAAGAGTAAGGCTTAAAATTTGCCCATGATTTTGAGCCTTTCACACTTTCCTCTGGGCTGTTTTCAAACACATTTTTAGGGCCATGCATACATGTATGCATTCCTTGATTCACCTTCCTGATTGTATTAAATGATATTCCTTGTATAATACAGCACACTTGTTAGACTTAAGTTAGAGAGCATTTTAAATTTATTGTTTAAACATTTTTCTAGTAGGCAATGAAACAAAAATGCATTAACCAATAATGACAAAACTGCTCTATTCAGAACATTTCCATCAGAAATGTCTACTTCCACACACAACTGCATTTTAAATGTATTGTTTGAACATTTTTCCAGTAGGCAATGAAGCAAAATGCATGCACCAATAATGACAAAACTGCCTATTCAGAACATTTCCATGATAACAGTCTACTTCTACACACAATATATAAATACAGAATCACAGTAGAGTGTAAGCCATAGGCATGTTGCACAGCTTCTTGAACTTATTTTCAATTGGGGGGGGGGGGGCAAAAGGCCAATAACCAGGGACACATTTTAAACATTGCTTGTATAATTTTGGAAAGTTGCATGCATAAAATGTTGTGTTACCACCATGCATTTCACTGCCAAGTCTTAAACCTGTCCACTACAGTCAAAGCAACATACCACTAAGCTAAACCAGCAGTTTCTTGAAAGACAGGAAGACAAACTTAAATGGCTATCATATCATTTAGTGAATTCAGTTCTCACTTCTCACCATAGCTATCAAACTCTTAGCACAAAAATACAGAACAAAGCCAATAATGGGGGAATACAGCCCCAAATGAGGGACACATTTCAAATACTGATTTTATAACCTTAGAGAATTGCTAGAATAAAAGCTTTTTTACCACTCCTGAAAACCAGAGGAACAGAACAAAAATGTGAAGCATAAATTCACAAGTGATGGTGGCTAGGGACTTTAGGCTCTTTTTACCTGTACCCAAGGTACAGGGTTTGAGCCGAGTACCTCTAGCCACCGGATGTATTCTGGTGGGGGCATTTTCACACAGACACACACACACACACACACACACACAGTCTGTGTTCACCCAGCAGCTTACTCACTCTGAAAATGTTCATCTCTGTGGTATGTCTCCCAGTACATCCCAACAGCCAGTCCACACTCCATCCTCAGTCCTCTGAGAAGCAGCAGCTTTCACCCAGGCAGCTTCCAAAAATAAATCCTTCTCTGATTCCGAGCAGATAAATAAAACCATCCCTTCCCAAAGCATTTAAAACCAGCCAGATTCCGAGCGGCAGCAGCAGCTAAATAAAACCGTCCATCCATTCCCACTCACAAAAAACATTTGAAACCAGGAAATATGTATGCTGCAAGCTCAACTCTGACAGGCTGGTAGCCCTGACGAGCTGACGTCAAAGCACAAAAAAAATAAAGAAGTAATTCGGAACAGTTGGGAGGTATGGATGATCTGCAAAAGTGTGTGTGGGGGGCTCCCCTCCCCCCTTGCTCTATGGTTCCAGCACCCATGCTTGTCTGCCTTTTGTTGCCAGACTTGTAGCATTAGGTATCTTAAAGCAGCAAGTATCCCATACTCACTGAAAATGGACTCTTACTAAAAGCAAAGAAGTCTGTTTGTGAGTGGTACAAATATTTAAGAAATATGGAGGCCTCACTCTTCCAAAAGACACATATTGTAAGAACTGCAGCAACATATCACATATTGTGCACTGAACCTTGAGACATAATATACTATCATATGCTGACACTGTAAAGAAGTCCTTGCCTAAGTCTCCTACACCCATACAAATTTTCATCAAAAATCAAAATCAAAAATGAAATCACACACCATCTCACCTTTAAGAAAAGGTCACAATGAGATAAAGAGTCTCAGTTCCATTATACTAGACCACTTCCCAGACAAACATGTTTCACTAATTAACGACTCCTTAGTAAGATACACAGACTCCCTACTATTCCTTCACTAGGCAGGAGAAAGGCAGCATGATAGTGAGTTGTTGTTCAGATGCCTGGATCTCAGATGTTAAAAAGGTCATTATGACCCCTTGCACCAAATAAATGTAACTACAGCACAGTAGTTATAAATGTGAGGGTGAATGACTTAGGATGAAAAACCCTGAGGGAGATGCATGTCATAACTGCAGGCAAGACCCAGATACTGAACAGAATCCTCAATTCCCCAAGAACAATGCCTAGGTATGAAGAAAGGCTGACTGGTTTCAACAACTGTCTAAATAACTGATGTCATTCTAAGAGGATCAAGTATGTTAGTATGGAACTTAATATTTGACAGTCCTTTTTTGCTTTGCAAGAGGTGGTCTGCACATCTCATTCAAAGTTTTCCAGATGCGCCCATTGTGCTATTTTAGTAGAAGTTCAGTTAATGAACATTCCAGTAGAGCAAACATATTAGTCTCAAAATAGGATCAAATTAAGGTACCTCTGTTCAACGCCAAAATTCCAAATAACAAGCTGCCCAATCTTGAGGTACTCCTGCATTTTGAAGGAATCCATGTAATCACTGAAATTTAGTGCCTACCATGGCTTCAGTTCCATTTGCAACTGTGGTGGTCTGTCCATATTTACCAGAGACCATATCACCTCTGGATAGATTCTCAGAGACCTACAATGAATTTTATCAAACTTCAAATCACACTAAGCAAAATCACTTATCATTTTGATACCTGATACAATCCACCTTCCATAACCCTAGACATTTATGTCAGGTTTCTAAACCTCATGTATGAGCTACCCATAAATACATCTTCTGAGATTTTGACTACTCATCAGCTGACAAGAATACCTACACCTCCAATGTAGGAAATGCGCTGAAGTTTTTTTTAGATCTAATAAATAAAAGCTTAGTGGGCCCTGCCACTACTCCAACCCTAGCCCCAAACCTTTCTTTAGAAAATTCTTCCCATAACACCACCACTATGCAGACAAATAAGAAGCTGTTGTCAATGAGGAGTGGGGGTGGGGGGTGGGCTAGTGTGAAGGTCAGGAGAGAAACTTCTTTTCCTTTTTCGATCCTTCACAGGTTTGAATGTTTAGGTATGGTCAGTCTTAGTTTTTGTCAGTGTGTTTTGTTTGACATTAAGTAAGTCTGATCATAAAAAAAGGCAATCATATATAAATAAACGCGCACACACACACACACACACACACACACACACACACACACACACACCCCTGTCTATATGGATTTATGTTAGGAGATCGAGATTCCTAACGCTTGAATGAAACAAAACAAAACAACAAAAGTCTATCTTTTTCCTAGGGAGAAGGGTAAATTCCCAGATCACTCTGTATCACAATCTACATACAAATGCTTCAGGTTTTCAGAAACTCAAACATATCATCTTGATCATGTGACATAAACCCATATATATAAATATGTATACATAAATGACATGTATGTATATGTAGATATAGATACATAGATTCAGATGTTTGTGTGTGTGTGTGTGTGTGTGTGTGTGTGTGTGTGTGTGTGTATTATTTATATGTGATTTCATTAATCTGTGTTATGACATGCTTCATATATGTATTACTCTATGTGCAGTCTATGGTAGTTAATTTTAACACAAGTCCATGAGTCTACCAAAGTGATTTTGAAATTTTTAAACAAATAATGTAAATGTTAATCAAGAAATTACTGTAAGAAATGCAAGATATGAAATCAAGCGTAACTCTTGGATTTGTGTTCTCAGTTTTTTAGGGTATCCTTATTTTGGATATTTCTCTCTGCCTAGTTTCATGCAGTAGAAATACTCCTGAATGGATCTGGTGCATCAAGAAAGATTTTATTTTATTTTTTTTTTCTGTCTTGTTCTGAAGTACATGAGTACAATAAGACAGTATTGAATACTTGAATTTCCATATCTCTGTCATGTAATGTTACCAGCAACAAGCCCTTTTACAGTTATATTTCTTAAACTTTATCTGCCCTGCTAATGTCTATGAAGAATGAATTAATTTATTCACTCCCTGTGAAAGATAATGAATTTTTTCTTCAAATGCCAGAAAAGGTGAATGGCTAGAGCACTGCAACTCGTTGACTTCATTTACTGAAGGACTGTATCTGGTAGATAGCATCCATTAAAATGGCATATTTTTTTCTGTGGGCCTTTAATGGACAATAATAGTAAACTAAACCAGGAATCTGCATATTGGAGTTTTATCATGTTAGATTACATATGCTGCTATCTGAAAAAAACAGGCAATACTTCTACTGCCAAAAAAAATTGTCATGTCTATTTGAATGTAATGAAAAATCTAACTTCACTAATTTTCATTTTGTTGCAGTATAACTTGTGTAGCGGTTGCAACAGGTGAGATGTCACTCAGATATATATATCTGTGTGTGTGTGTGTGTGTGTGTGTGTGTATACATATATATATATATATATATATATATATAGAGAGAGAGAGAGATACTCACACACACACACACACACACACACACACACACACACACACACACACACACACACACACACACACACACACACACACACACACACACACACATATATTTGCCTGTTTATTTACTTACTTATTTTTGACATTTTGCCAGTTCCTGGTTAGCACAAACTCGTCAACAGAATGATAGATAGCCCATGTCTGTACATCTATCTTGACAGTTTCTTCATATGTTCCCCTTTCTGTGTCTGAATGTTGTTTTAATGAGGTGATTCCAAGTAGAAGGAATTCCTAATGAATGCCATCTCAGAGGTGCATAAGTCCATTTCTAAACTGTGGTAGTCCTCTCACACAGTCTTGCTTTTAAACAGTTTAACTACGTTAATTCATTTTGTTACAGGAATTTCCAGGTCTCAGATGAAGATTAAAATTACATGGGGAAAATTAGTAAACATGAAACATCTGCCAGAAATGTAATGTTAAACTGTTAAATATAACAGTAGACACAGCAAATACCATTACTGAATGGCTGGGTAAAATCAAAACTTCAAACTGAGGCTGTTGCAACATTAATGAAATTTAAATCAAAAAAGTGTACTTTAAAGCAAAAAGTAGGTTTTTCTTCCATTTTTCTTTTCTTTTCTATGACCTCTCATCATTTTATGATACTGCTTGTACCTAGACATAAGCATTCTGTCTTTTGAGTTCCAGGTTCCACTCCTACTCTTCAAGGTTCTCACCCACATTCACAGTTTTCCCAGAATTCTCCTGTCTCATGACCTCTTATGTAACATATCAATGGATGGGGGCTTTCCAGTTTTTCAAAGGGGTGACCTTATGGTTCTACTGTTTATAAAAAAATGATTATGGCAACTCTGGCTAGTGTTTGTAGGCTGGGGTGGTTCAGAGTCTTCACCCATGTGGCACCTATTCTACCACCCTAGGTGAAGGCTATGTAATATAACATGTCAAGGATTCAATAATAGTGCATTTCCCAGCATACTGCATAGATGGCATAGTTCATGTTCCTCCCTTCTGTTAAAGACCTATATGTATAAAGACTGTGATAAAGCAGGCAGTACTATTACCCACTCCTTCCTCCATGTAGGAATGCAACCATTCACTCCTATCTACAAGCTGACAATTCCAGCAGATCTCACTATTTTCTTAAACTTGGCTACCTGTGATACAGGCATTCACCTTGGCTCTATGCCAACATGTCTGGCATGTCCTCTCCTTTTGATTCTTTGTCATTTTAAATCTGAGCATCATCAGTCTATGCACTTTGTATACAAGCTGAAAAAATGGGAAAATTATGAAAAATATCTTTTTTATTTAAAGATAAGAGAAAGATAACAATTATGCAACACCTAGATGTACTAACTTAATATTTAATATAATGACAGAAGTAGGGCAATAATCGACATCAGTGCATCTTAGAAATAAACAAACGTATTATTGTTTGGTATAGAACAAACTGATGAAGAACATTGGAAAGAAAAGGAAAAAGAACATTTAGCTTTATTTAGTATACCCATGCTAATGCAAAACATTGCCTGTGTGCTAAAGAAAAAAAGATAAGTACAATTAAAAACATTGCTAGTCAAACAAAAAGACTGACCAGTATTCTTGCACACAGCTTAATGTCTGTACAAGGTCTAGACCATAATCTCAACCTAAAACTTAAGGGGGAATTGAATTCCATTCCTTGAAAAAAAAATTGCTAGTATTGTAGACACAACATTTCTAATCCAACAATACAGTGGCTGGGTGCATTTATTTTTTGTTATAAACATGAAAGAATGAGTATAATTTTGGAGACTTTGTAGAAAACAGTAATTAAAATGGCTTGCATGTTTCATAGGATACCACAGGAAGAGATCATTCAGAATCTCATCCCAAATAAGACTACGGATCAATGAAGACTGAATTCTCAAGCATCATTTGCCTAAAATTCAACCCACTGAGGATCCTCTCAGGAAATCACTGCTAGTGAATTGTGCCATAAATTATGCTGTTTTGGGGGGTAATTTCCCTTTGGAGTTGGTATATATAGGTTCAGGGGGTGTGGGGGGGGGCTTGTCCTCCATATCAGGGAGTGCAGAAACCACTTTAAAAGTGTTTTTTCAGCCATTTTTACAGTTTGGGATTCAAATCCTCAGAAGACTGAACCTTGTCCACTAATAGTGGAAGCATCTTATCACATGCATACAACAAAAGAAAGGTTATTATTAGCACATACAAATTTGAGACAAAATTATCAAGATGCAAGAGAATAACCATACTTAAATCAGAATAAGCTTTTGGATCTATGACGTATAAAACAGAGCCCTGACTGAAACCAAGACAACCTGAGTTTGAATAGTAGTTTCGGTGCTGGAAAATCAGGCAAAGAATGGAAAAAAGTTTTTTTTTTTAGCTGGCTCACCCATTCCGGGAGGCAGGATTTAACTTCTATTAGTGCTGTAACATGTCTCTTTTGGTTGATGCAGTGCCATAATCTCATGGCAGTAGCTGTTATAATGTGGCACAGAAGGCAGCATAATTACTGATGCTATGCATAGTGATGCATGTGATGTTAGTCGCTCCAACTGGTTAGGACATGCAAAAATCCATTGGTGTGCAGAGTAGTGTATGTGACTGTGTTTGATACTCATCCCCAAGCCAGTTCCCCTTCCTAATCCACCAAAGGTGTGGTCCCAGCCCCTGGAGACAGTACCTGGGATGCATTGTTAAAAAAATGGAGCATAGACTTAAAGCGTGTGATGGTCAGCTGGCAGGCATGCCAAGGGCCAAAAAGATTCATAAATTGAAATCAAATGAAAACATGGACAAGACTCCAGGCAGTAAAGATATTCTGGGACAGGGTATAGTTAACAGAGGCATATAGAGGTAACAATGAAACAAAAGCATAGCTAACATATACAAGAGAATGGTTAAAGTTCTGCTGGTGAAGCAATAGAAATGTTGTATCTACAATACTAGCAATTCTTTCAAGGAATGGAATTCATTACCCCTTACTTGTCATAATCAGTATTATATTCAATAGAATATGACCAGACAGGTTTAGAATAGAAGAGAAATCACAACATTAAAATCTGTAAACTTAAATACATGAGTAGAACCTCTAGCCTTAAACAGGGCATGCTTATGGTACTAGTTGCGAGACTGCTGCTCACCCCATTAAAAAAAGAAAGAAAGTGAATTACTTTTGCTATTTAACTATTTTATGCTGAGCTACTTTCAGTTTTCCATTTGCTTCCTAGACCTCAGAGTATCTCACAAGCTACATACTGCACATGCAGGAAGTTCCAAGAATATATGGGTACAAGTGAAAAAAATAAAATTGTCTTACTCCACTCACTACAGTTTTTGTAAACAACAAGACATTAATAACTACTCTTAATGTAGGGTAACAGATTTATCAGCCTTTTCCCAAAGGCAGAAACATCACTTAAAAAGCAGCTCATCAGTCTGTTGCATGAAGTGACGATGCATTTCTATTGACTTAGGCTTCCTCAGGTGATTGAAGCAGCCTTTCTGAAAGTGAAAGCAGAAAGTAATTGACATCTAAAAAGGTATGAGTGTGGAAGCAAATATTTTAACGTAACTCTAGATATTTATTATCCAGTATATAGGAAGATATTTTTTGAGAAAGTGTGTATATGTACGTGTGTGTGTGTGTGTGTGTGTGTGTGTGTGTGTGTCTGTGTGTGTGTCTGTGTGTGTCTGTGTGTGTCTGTGTGTGTGTGTGTGTGTGTGTGTGTGTGTGTGTGTGTGTGTGTGTGTGTGCGTGCAATATATATGCACATGTGTGTATATGTGGGGAGCACATATTTTCACAACCGCCCTGAAAAAAAAAACTGGAGGCACCCAGGGAGGCTGCAGCTGTGTCAGCTCATCACAGAGGAATGCTCAATTTGTCTTCTTTTTCTGACAAAAAATGGAGAAAATCATTTTCCTGACTTTTAAAAGTGGATACAATAACTTGCAGCAAAAGAAAGTTACTGGATATCAAACATTTTGCAATGCAGATATGCTGGCTAGATTCACTACTGTCTGGGGAATGTTTGGGCCTACTTCACTCACAGAATTACTGGAGTTTTGCGTTTTATCCAAATAGACTTAAAGTACCTGAAGGATCAAGCAGCAGAAGGATCTGGATCAATCCAGATGAGGGATAGAAGGAAGAGATGTGACAGAATCAGGAAAAAGAACCTGCAGAGCTGGAATTGCTGCCAAGCTGAAAACAAACCCTTACAGGCCAACATTATCAGAGGTCAGAAGAATTAATGGGACTTGTTTAGACTACACACTTGGACATTACACATACTGTGTAGGTATTCCTGATGGCTCAGTTGAAACAGCGATCTGCTTCACACAAAAATATGGCTCCAGTAAGACATTATGGTATATGCTCACAAGCCTACTGATGGATGCTGCAGTAACCCAGGACACATTCCAGGGTCAACTGAGTCTCCTGCCCCTCAGCAAGTCTAGGGCAAACAAAGACACACCCTGCTAGAGTGCTGGACTCCCTCAGTCCTGACCAATAAAAAGGGACTCGATCTGTTAATCCAGGACACATTCCAGGGTCAACTGAGTCTCCTGTCCCTCAGCAAGTCTCGGCCAAACAAGGAAACATCCTGCTAGAGCGCCGGACTCCCTTGGTCATGACCAATTAACAAGGACTCAGTCTGTTAACCCAGGACACATTCCAGGGTAAACTGAGTCTCCTGCCCCTCAGCAAGTCTCAGGCAAACAAGGGCACATCCTGCTAGAGTGCCGGACTCTCTCGGTTTGACCAATAAACAAGGACTCAGTCTGTGTAGTTGCTCAACCACCACTTAATTTTTGGCTAATTTGGGAACAGCTTAGCTAAAGATAGCTCTTCTAAGCATCCTACTGTTAGAATGATTTACTGGTGACCCTCAACCAGGAGCAGCAGCTGCACACCTCTCCCTACATTATTCTTCCCCCTTAAATGGAGCCATTTATACTAGGAAGACTGTAAAAGAAGTTGTTGGACCAGATACCGATTATTACAATAATGGTAAAACAAGAGCAAAGCAGAAGTCAACCTAGCTATTCCTTGGACTTCTAAATTCAACCTTAACATATTTTATTCCTCTGTGTGGTATAGGCCCTATCTCTACTTCTCTAAAACACACAGAATAACAACAACAAATGTGAATAAAATTGATAACTGTCTGCAGGAATTACTGATTGGTTTTTCTTTCCCCTCGCACATCTTGGCCTGGGCTACCCCTGCTCCATTCGCCCTCGCTATGCTTGGGCTCACTCCATTCCCCTACCCTTCTCCCATTCCCACCCACCCCCAGTTCAGTTACATTTATTCTCACCCTAACTCCACTCCTCATTTACTGTCAGCCAATGACTAGCCTTTAATTAATAGAATACCACTTATAATTAAACACCATCCAGTCTCCTATTACCACTTATCCTCCTACTACAGCTTACCCCATTACAAATTAACAATATATACCACAAACCCACAGCCACAGCCTCCACTGACACCATACCTCTCCCCACCTTCTCTAACATTTTGGTAACCTATACGCTACACAGGATATTCTCAGTTTTAAAGTAAATATCCTGCCCCTAAATGATAGACCTAACATAATGCATACCACTTACCTCAACCAAGATATAAAAAAAGAAAAAAGAACCCACTAAAATTCTACTTAAATAATTTAAACTATCATTAAGTGGAGATATACATCCCAACCCAAGTCCACTCTCCTCATCTCATATGCTACCTAACCCATATAAATCTCTAAACCTATCTACAATTAACCTACAAAGTATTTGAAACAAAATCCTTGACTTCCATGCCTGGGTAACACATGACAAGCCCAACCTCATCACAGCCACAGAAACATGACTAAAACCATACATTAAAAGCTCAGAATTCCTTCCTGCTGGCTTTACATGGCTATGCTCAGATAAGCCACACAAAAAAGGTGGAGGGGTAGCACTGATCTACCACAGCTCCTTCAACATAGTCCCGTACAACTCAACCATACCCAGCTTCTCCACAGCAGTAATCTTAAAAATCTTTCTAAAACTAAATGACAACAAAATGTTCTGCATCATTGTCCTCTACATTCCCCCAGAAACAATATTCCCGTATTAGAGGAATTCTTGGCTTGGACATCAAACAACATAACTACAGAACAATAATTCTTGGAGATGTTAATATTAATTGGTTAGATATCTCCCAGCAACACTCTCCAACAAATCTAACCTATATAACTACAGCCAGCTAATCACTAATATTACCAGACCTAACAGAAACAACAGCAGTGGGACAATCCTAGATTGGGTCATGGTCTCCGACCCCAATAAAATATCCTGCACAGGAACCCTCTCAAACAGTATCAGTGACCACTTACCTGCCTATATAATTTAAAATCATCCAAGGCGAGCTTCAAAAGAGAAATTGCCAAGGACTCCAAAGATAACCACAAGGCATTCTTTAGCTGTGTCAAGAATCTAAGTGGCAATGCTCAACTCTGCTCACAGTTAGTGCAGAATGGCACAAAATACACTGAACCGACCGATGCCATAAAGTGCATAGTCATCCCCTTTGGAAAAAACAAAGTACCCACAAACTACCACATAGGTGGTAGTCCCCTAAATACAGAAGAAGTAATAAGGGATCTAGGGACCCAAGTAGATAGTAATCTCTCCTTTGGATAATCACATTGACAAAGTGGTTAGAACATTCTTCTATGTGGCCCACCTAATCACAAAAGGGTTTACATCCAGATCAAAAGAGGTCATTGTGCCCCTCTACTCATCACTCATCAGACCCATCATAGAGTGCAATGCCCCATTTGGGATGTACCTTACAAGACACCTGCAACAGCTAGAAAGACCACAGAAGTACCTCACCAAGAGGATCACTGGCCTCAAACAGATGCCTTATGCAGTTCGACTGAAGAAACTCCATCTGTACTTGGTTGCATACCGCCTACACAGAGGTGATCTCTGCCTGACATACAAGGCCATGTCCAACCCAGAATTGATGGACATGCTCCACCTAAAGAAAACCTTATCCCCTCAAGCCACATGCTCTAGAGATCTAAACCTCACCACAACAATAAATAGGACATGCTGGAGGGATAGAATCCTGTCCCAGAGACTTCCCATGCTTTGGAATAAGATTCCAATCTCCATTAGGCAGAGCTCCTTGCTAACACTCTTCAAGAGAAACCTTGATGAGTGGATGGGAAACAAAGTTTACCCTGGGGAATCACTTCAATGGCTCTGCTGGACCATGTCCATTAATTCTGGGTTGGACATGGCCTTATACGTCAGGCAGAGATCACCTCTGAGCAGACGGTAAGCAACTGAGTAGAGCTGGAATTTCTTAAGTCAAGCTGCATAGGGCATCTGTTTGAGGTCCATGATCCTCTTGGTGAGGTACTTCTGTGGCCTTTCCAGCTGTTGCAGGTGTTGAGTAAGGTACATTCCAAATGGGGCATTGTACTCTAGTATGGGCCTAATGAGTGATGAGTAGAGGGGCACAATGACCTCTCTTGATCTAGATGTGAACCCTTTCGTGATTAGGTGGGCTACATAGAAGGAATTTCTAACCACTTTGGCAATGTGGTTATCAAAGGAGAGGTTGCTATCTACCTGGGTCCCCAGGTCTCAAATTACATCTTTCGTACTTAGTGGATTACCACCTATGTGATAATTCATGGGCACGTTGTTTTTTCCAAAGGGGATGACTATGCATTTTTTAGCATTTAGCTTGAGGCCATGGTTCTGACACCAGATATCTGTCTCTGTGAGACCCTTCTGGAGGATGTCTGTGTCAGCCGGAGAGTCTATTATGGCCCCCAGTTTGCAGTCATCTGTGAACTTGGTTAGCCATAGTCCTCCCATGCTTGCCTGTACCTCGGAGAAGTATATACCGAACAGGAGGGGTGCCAGGACTGAGCCCTGTAGGACGCCACTTGTGACTGGTTTAGTCTCGGACATGGCACCTGCAACTCTGACCATGTGTGTTCTATCCGTGAGCCAGTTGGCAACCCATCTCGTGACATAGGGGTTAATGTTCAAGCTGGTGAGCTTATCTATGATGCCAGAGTGGGGAATGGTGTTCAAGGCTTTAGCAAGGTCCAGGTAGGCTGTGTGGACTACCTTTCCTTCATCTATGGCCTTGGTAACTGTTTCTAAGAAGTCAACTAGGTTTAGGAGGCATGATCTGCCTTTAACAAAGCCGAATTGGGTGGGGTCCAGTGTCTGAAGGTTCCCAATGTCTCTGTTTATGAGATTTATTATGATTCGCTCCATAACCTTGCAGACCAGGCTAGTCAGGCTTATAGGGCGATAGTTCCCAGGTTCTGTTGAGAAACCATCTTTGTGGAGCAGGATGACTGTAGCTGTACACCATTATTTGGATACATAGCCTGTGGTAAGGCTGAGTTTGAACAGTGAATTTAGGTGAGGGTTTAGTTCATTTTGGAGCTCGTGTAAGACGCAGCCTGGGATACCATCTGGCCCCATTGATGCTGTGTTTTTAGTTTTGGAGAGGGCTGTTTTTACCTGCTTGTCTGTGATGTCTGGGGCTCTGCATTCTTCTGGGATGGACACGGGCCCTTTTGGGAGTGAGGGGGGGTAAAGTTTGCACTGAATCTGTCAGCCAGTATGTTGACAATGTCAGTTGGTTCAGTGTATTTTTTTGCCATTTTGCACTAGCTCAGAGCATATCTGAGAGTTTCCACCTAGATTCTTGACATAGCTAAAGAAGGCTTTGTGATTATCTTAGTCTTTGGCAATTTTTCTTTCAAAACTGGCCTTGGATGATTTTATGAGGGATCCTAGTTTCTTGCTGATATTGATCAGTGATGCCTTTCCTTTTTGGGATTTTGCTCTATCATGTAATAGTTTCCTCCTTCTGTTGTATAGTTTATTTATGGCCGGGGACCACCAGACTGGTTTCCTCTTTTTGGATGAGTGAGTCTTGGTTTTGCTTGGGATGGCTCGATCCATGTACTCCTGTAGGTGCTCATAGAATGCATTTGTAAAGGATTCTGCTGTTTGCGCAGCATTATCCTTTAGCAAGGGGGCTTGGAAACTTTCCACCTCGGTCTTGAGAAGTGAGAAGTTGGCTTTTGAAAAGTTTTTCACAGTGGTTTCCTTGACCAGGGGTGGGGATGGGATGTGGATGTCCAGTGTGATTAGTTTATGATCTGATCTTACCAGCGAGGGGTTTACCTCTGGTGTGGAGCACTGATCCCCCATGTTGGTGATGATCAGGTCCAATATGTTATCACCTCTTGTGGGTGTGGTGACCAGCTGTTTGAGGGCATTTGAATTTATAAACTCTAGGAAGCGTTGGGCAAAGGAGTTTGTACTTGAGTCGTTATCTCAGTCAATGTTTGAGTAGTTGAAATCTCCCAATATCATGGTGTTTGGTAGGACCTTTATATTTTCCAATGTTCTCAGGAATGCTGAGCGGGGGTCCTGAGACAAGGTAGGTGGTCTGTAGCAAACTATGATCTGAAAAGCAGCTTTGCCCATCGTTAGTTGCACATGGATGGTCTCCGAGGCCATGTGCTGTGCTACTAACCTGGAGGTGTGGGTATCCTTTAAGAAAATGGATACACCCCCTCCTTTTGTATTTCGGTCTGGGTTCGAAGGCTGAAAGGTATGGTATGAGTTATATCCTGGTAGTGCTGGGGTGCTCTCTGGAGCCTTGAACCAGGTTTCTGTTACTGCACAGATATCGATTTTCTCCATGCTAAGGAGTGCCTCAAGTGCATGCATTTTGAGGTTTAGACTTCTGGCATTGAGTAGCATTACCCTTAGTTTTTGGTTACTTGTGTTGTTTAGGGAGGTGGGTTTGTCTTTTGAGCCTTTCCTAAAAAAGGCACTATGGGGGTTCCAAGAGCCTTGGCCAGTATTCGAAAGCCTAAGGGCAGCAGGCACAAGCCATCTCTGGTGAAGCAGCGTGGCTTGTCAAGCATGTCATCCCAGGCTGACAGACACTGGATCCCCTTTGAATGACACCAATAGCTTAGCCAGTTGTTAAAACTAATCATTTTATCTTTGTATTGTGGCATCATTCTTGGTGAGGGCAAGATGCTACTCAGGGTCAGGGTCATACTGGCCTGGGCTACATGATCAGAGAGCTCCTCTATGTCTCTTTTCATGTAGTCCAGGGAGGTATGTCTCAGGTCGTTCACACCAACATGTACAATGACAGAGTCATATTTGTACTTATTTTGGAGTGACCTGAGTGCTTGTGTTATGTGGTGGATCCTGGCACCCGACAGGCAGCTTACAGTAACCTTCTCTTTGTTCAGTCTAATGAGTGGAACGTCAGTGTGCCTGACAGTAGACTCACCTATTACTAGTGTATTGGGTGTGTTGTTAAGCATTAAGGGCTGTGGTTGCATGGTACACTGACTCTGTCAAGTATGTGATACGTGGTTGTTGTTTGAGGGTGGAGGTTGCTTGGATGTCTGCTTTGGAGGTCTCTGCTGCTTAGGCAGATTTTTATTTAGAGCCTCTGAGTATGTTTTTGTGTATTTATGTATATTGTTTGCTGGTGCATGTATGACTGGTGTATGTGAGACTGGAAGTGTGGTGCAAGTGTTTCCCTTCTCCTCCTGACTGGCTGTTCCAGCCTTTGGTTGAGAGAGCTTGGCCTCCAGCTTGGCTGTATAGTTGCATCTCTCACATACATTCGTGTTTGTTGGAAGAAGGAGAGGGTTGTCTGTGTACATAAGGCAATTGTAACATTGCCTCAAGATTCCCAGATTCACCAGCTGGACTGGAGAGTATACCTGAAACTGCCCTTTGGACATGCCTGTATGTGTAAATGAACTGTTTTACTGAGGTGAAGTGTTAGCATTTATCAGTGCTTACTGAGAGCTTGGAGCAAGTGCTGGGCTGTAAAAGGATAGTTAGAGTGCTTTATTTGAGAGTTTGACTAGTTCTAAGGGAAAAATTGAAGAGCAGACTTCTTGGAGCCTGGAATAGTTTAAACCTAGCTAACCGGCGCTGCGCGATGGGCAAAACTGAGCAAATGCAGGTTTTAAGGCAGGGAGATGAAAGAGATAGGAATTAGCCCAAAACAGCCAATAAACTACAAGTTGCTGGGCTGTGACCACTCCTCCAGGGACAGATAGGCTGCTCAAAGCTCCCCACTCTCACTGGTGAACAGAGAAACTTCCTCCTATCCAAGTAAGGATATGGGCAACACAGGAACTTATAACACAGTCCTGAATTCAGCAGAACCTGAAAACTGGACTAGACTAGCTTAGAAAAGGCAGGAAACAATAATATTTTGTTTTGTTTTTTTTTTGTTTGTTTTTTTTGGCAGAGAATACTCTAAACTTTCACAAAAACATTTTAAATGCTTATAATAGGCTAGCGCACTTTCGTGTGTAGCCTACAACAGTTAAACAGATCAAAAACAAACTTAAATGACTTTTAAAAAGTGCTAACAGTAATAAACAGTTACGTATGCAGCAAGGAAGGTTTTTTAAAGCTCAGAAATGCTAGTGATCACTTTTTCAGCGAACTAGCAGTCACAGGAGGAAAAATGCAGAGAAAAAATACTTATATCAATTGAAAGTCTCTCCTTAGTCACTCCGCTGCTTGTACTACTCTGCAGGACACCACGAGGAGTGTGACTGAGTTGTATACAAGCAAAAAAAACGTGCAAATGCGGGTTTTAAGGCAGGGAGATGAAAGAGATAGGAATTAGCCCAAA
The DNA here is from genome assembly GCF_019279795.1 of Protopterus annectens. Lineage (NCBI taxonomy): Eukaryota > Metazoa > Chordata > Ceratodontiformes > Protopteridae > Protopterus > Protopterus annectens. Next base: position 226,793,292 of record NC_056732.1, on the reverse strand, counting down.
ACGGCCAATAAACTACAAGTTGCTGGGCTGTGACCACTCCTCCAGGGACATATAGGCTGCTCAAAGCTCCCCACTCTCACTGGTGAACAGAGAAACTTCCTCCTATCCAAGTAAGAATATTGGCAACACAGGAACTTATAACACAGTCCTGAATTCAGCAGAACCTGAAAACTGGACTAGACTAGCTTAGAAAAGGCGTGAAACAAGACTTGCACATACACAGCAACATTAAAAAAACATACCAAAAACTAGGTATGCTATACTGCCAAAAAACTTTCCTAAATTATTCCTCAAAACTATCCATTGCCTCCTTCTTCTTGCTCCCATCACTTTTCTATGGTGCTCCTCTCTTCACCAACATACAGGCCAGTCTTAAATCCAAACTAGACTCATGCTATAATAAAATTGCCAAGTTCATCACAAATAGACAACATTTGTCTCACCATTGTACCTGTCTGAGTCTGCTAAACTGACAGTAACTTCCTCGTTATCTTACATACATACAACTAACAACTGCCCACAAACTAATATTAAAACCATCTACTTGTCCTTCCCTTTCCTCTCTATTCACCTTATACCACCCTAACAGACCTCTCCACTCTGAAAATCAAATGCTTTTACAAGTAGGAAAACCTAACCTTTCCACTGATCAAATGCTCCACTCCATTTCCATTTCTAGACTATGGAACTGTCTCCCTCCTTAGCTCAGACCCATTAGTAATGCTTCCTTCTTCAAAAAATCTTTCCTCCAAATGGCTTTGCTCTTGTGCTAGCTCCTCACAACCTATAACATGACCTCATCTCTCTCCTGCTGTTCCATTCCTTCAGTAAAAAAGGTAGAGTTTGACTGTGCTAAAACAATATACTGTGAAACTTGTTTTTGTAGTATTCTATTCTGTTGCTGTTTACTATTTAAATGTATGCATTGTTTTAAATCATTGTTCTTAATGTTTTCTATTCTAATGTATGTATTATTCATTGTGCTGCTTTTCTCGCTGGGCCTCCACTGAAACTGAGTACCTTTTGGCCCAGTGGACCTTCCTGGTAAACAAATGCAAATAAATAAATAAATTACCATCAATTCTGTTAGTCAATGTGTGCTCAATCCACAACAAGATGGACTTTCTTAGACTTGAGATCTCTACTACAAACAAGGTGAGATATACCTGTCTAGCAATATTTTCAAAAACTTGGCTGCTTAACAAAATCAATGACAATGCTGTGAACTTAGAGGGATACCCTTTGTTTAGAGCTGATAGAAACCAAACTCTGTGTGGAAAAGCTATCTATGTAAATGAAAATTGGTGTATGAAGTGTGAAATTATATATATATATATATATATATATATATATATATATATATATATATAATGTTGTGAAAATGCAGAATTTTTGGCAGTGAAATGCAGACCTTTCTATGTACCCAGTGAGTTTAACGGAATCTATGTAACAGCTGTGTATATACCACCTAGTGCTAATACCCCCGAGGCACTTACTATACTGCACAATTCCATATGTGAGCTGCAAAGTGAAAATCCTGACTGTGCATGTATAATAGCTGGGGACTTCTATAAAGTGGATCTCAGAGAGGTGCTACCTTACTACCATCAATTTGTGGACTTTCCCACAAGGGGAGCAAATACCCTTGACAAGGTTTATACCAACATAAAGGGAGCATACAAAGCAGCGCAGCAGCCAAACTTGAGTAGCTCTGATCATATTGCAGTAAGATTAATACCTGCTTACAAACCTCCGCTGATCGGAGAAAAACCTACTGAGAAACTGATGAGGGTCTGGAATGAAGGGGCAATGGAAAGTGTCAGGGACTGTTTTGATAATACCTGCTGGGACGTCTTCAGAGAAGCAGCCACTTACAATCAGCATGTGAACATAGACAAATATGCAGACAATACAATGGCATATATTTCAAAAGGATGTATCTACAACCAAGAAGATTACAATCAGAGCCAATCAAAAATATTGGCTAACCAGCAGAATGTATGAGCTTCTAAGGGCAAGGAATGAGGCATTCAGAGCCAAGGACAATGTGGGTCTAAGTGAAGCAATGTCTAACCTATAAAGGGCCATCAAAGAAGGCAAGAGGGAGTATGGAAGAAAGATATAAAGTTACTTTGAGGACATGAGGGATACCAGGAGCCTCTGGCAATGCATTCAGCAGCTAATGGACTACCAGACCAAGTTAGTTCAATTTGATGACAGCATGGAATTTCTTGACAGGCTGAACTCATTCTATGGCAGATTTGAAGAGAACAATGACCTGGAGGCTACAAAGCTACCCACTTGTCAGAATGAGACAGTGTTCAAACTTAACCCTGGAGAAGTGAGAAGCCAATTTAAGAAAGTAAAACCCAGTAAAGGCTGCAGGCCATGATAACATTAACAAGTATTAAGGGAATGTGCAGACCAACTGTACTTAATCCTTAAAGATAGTTTCAATCCCTCCCTGGTTCTTGAAAGAGTGCCAGCATGCTTCAAGGTAACTAATATAATCTTGCTGCCCAAAAAAACCAATCCAACTTGCTTAAATGACTACATACCAGCGGCACTAACCTCAAATGTCATGAAATGCTTTGAAAGGATAGTAAAAAAGCATCTGTCAGAAGCTCTTCCACCGACCTTTGATCCTCTGCAGCTTGCCTATTGGCTAAACAGATCAACTGCAGAAGTCATTTTGGTGGCCCTGCACCTCTCTCTGGAACATCCTGAAGACAGGAACAACTATGTTAGGCTGTTGTTCATTGACTTTAGCTTGGCATTCAACACAGTGGCTCTGATGCAACTCATAGGCAAATTAATTAACCTTGGCATCAACAAGAACCTCAGTAACTTGATTCTTGACTTCTTGATTAGAAGACTACAGAAGACATGTGCTGGTAACAACACATCAGGTATCATTGCACTGAACACTGGTGTGCCTATAGGATGTGTACTTAGTCCTCTACTATTCACCGTCCTTACCCATGGCTGTTCTGTGAAATTTCCCAACAACCATATAATCAAATTTGCAGGTGATACCACTGTAGTGGATCTGATAAGGGATAATGATGAGAAGAAACAGAGGAATGAAGTCAGCTGCCTGAACAAATCCTGGGAAAACAACAACTTGGATCTGAATGTCAACAAAACTAAAGAAATGTTAATTGACTTCAGAAAAAGGCCAGCCATTCACTCACCACTTGAGATGAATGCTGAGATGGTAGAGAAAGTTCAATCTACAAAGTTCTTGGAGGTACACATCTCAGAAGACCTCTCTTGGTCTGTAAACACAGGCCAGATAATTAAAAAAGCTCACCTATGCCTGCACTTCCTGTGAAGGCTCAAAAGAGCAAAGCTTCCCTTGAATACTATATCCACTTTCTATAAAGGATGTATTGAAAGTATTCTCACCTGCAACTTTACTGTGTGGTATGGAAACAGTACTATGGCAGAGAGGAAGACGCTTCAAAGAGTGGTGAGGACTGCAGAGAAGATAATGGGCACAAATCTTCCAACCATGCAAGAACGTTTACAAGAAGAAGCATAAAGAGGGCATACAAAATACTTAGAGACATGTCACATCCAGCATTTGGCTGGTTTGCTAGACTTTCATCTGGCAAGAGGTACTGCAGCATCCGCTGTAGGACATCCAAGCTCTTAAACAGTTTCTATCCAACGTAATAACGCTCATAAACTGTGATATCAGCTTGGATGTCTCCTACCTCCAAACGTGATCTCACAAGTAATATTTTACTAAAAATTGTACATTATTTAATTCACTATAGTTAATATAGGCTTACGGAAGTGTAATATCTTTCTCTTAAAAGTGCAATTGCAATAATTCCTCATGTGCAATTTTAACAAACTGCCTTTTCTTTTCTTTTTCTGTGTACAGTACTATTTGTTCATATGTTTAGGTGCGTTTATATTATGCTGTCGAAAACTCAAACTGTCGACAGCGTAATAATCAACACGAAAATGTTGAAACCCCCGAACATCGAACACACAACCCCCCCCAAAAAAAAACAAACACTACGCAAATTGCTCTATGCAGGGGTGCAAGCCTCCCTGCACCCCCCACACCCCCTGATACTTAAATACACCAACTCTGAGATCGCACTACATTGCAGTAAACTGAAATCTCCCCTTATGGAGATTTCCGTTTACACGCGCAATGATTTTCGCTTTCGACATTTTGGTGCTGACAATATCAGCTTCAATATTGTCGGCCTTCAACAGGGTGAAGTAGACCTGTCTAGGTTTATATGTATGGGCAGTTATACCTGACTAGAAATAGGTTATAAGGAGTCTTTTTTATGTGTATTAATCATTAGAATAGTTGAGTATATATTATGTCTTATTCTTTTTATATTTTAATTGCCTCTTTACTCTGATAACAAGCTGATACCACAACATTTTATTTAGGTTGCACTTGTGTTTCCTAAATGACAATAACGTTTTCTTTGAATTTTTTACTTTTGCAGAATGCCTCTTATTCTGGCAAATAAGTAAGAATTTCAGGCACAAATTGATGGCAGATATTTCAGTTTCAGACTTAATAACACTCAGGCAGAGATTGTTCTTCTTTCAGCTTTCTAAACTATAGAAGGACAATATCTATTCCTGATTTTGGTCCCTTGTCTTCCTTTATTTTTTAGCAATTTCTGTGATTCCCGAGCTAAGAGTTTGAAATGTAAGTGGGTGTTGGTGGAGTGTGTTGCAATACTTTGTTCACAGCATTTTGACAGCAGTGAGCTAAGAAGATACCTGTTGCTGTGTTGCAGTTATTTATGTATTTATTCATTCAACTGCAATGTTCTCTTGTGATCAGTAGAAGTCATATAAGTGACTGTAATTCATGGGCACATCTGTGTGAGTGAATGTGTGTTTATGTGAAATATGCTTATGTTTAAAGGTATGTATGTGTTTTCGGTGAAGTAAGGACTCTCTCAACTCATTTTGGTTTGTTCTTTTTGTGGCATATCAACAACTGCACTTGCTAAATAATGATAGCCATTTAAGTTTCAGAATTAATAACTTTTAAAAATGTATGCTAATCCAAAGCCCTCTGGACTAGCTTCCTGTGCATATAATGGCAACAGCTGTAGTGATTGAGAAGTAGGTTGGGGGAATTGCACACTGTATTCCGACAGAAGTGAGTTGCAAAGATACATTTTTGTATGGTAGTTATTTATAAATTCATTAAATTGTTATTATTTTTATTTTATTTCAATCTGATTTCTGAGCTATATGCAGTTGATACATTTGCTTTAATTGCTGAGTATGGTCATGGCTGGTAAATACAAATGACTGATCCTGCTATCTTTTACTTAAATTCAGCAATTAGTATTCTAACTTTTAAGAATTGGTGTGCATTTGTGTGAAGCCAGCTGGAATATTTAATATGGCTATTTTTAACATGATCAGACATTTGAGGTGTATATAGTCAGTAAAGTGGTTGTAATTGATGGATATGTGAGCTTTCTGTTTTGAACTTCATTGTGTGTGTTTGAAGGATTACAGTGTATCTAAAAGTAATGAGTTGGCTGTAATAGTTTCACTTTCAATCACAAATATTTACACTGTATAAAACTGACTGAAGTGGTCTGGGCTGGACATCTGTGATAGCAACTGATAACTGTCACAGTGGTGCAGAAAGTAGCATTGCAATTTCACAACACTTTTTTCTCTGGATGAGCTTTTGACTGTAATCCCTTCCATGTGGAATCTGAATGAACTCCATGTCTTGTAAAGGTTTTGTCGAGGTGCTCTGGTTTCTTCCCAAGTATCCTTAACTGTGTAATGTATGCCTGTGGCCATTTGTGCTTTTGCTTTCATCCCAGTCTAACACTAATGAGGCATACAGAAGGTAGCTATCTTTTTGGATTGTTTGGAAGACCATCAGTATTCACACAAAGGATTTTTATATCCATGCAAGCATTTGTCAGCTTAATTTATTAGGAGTTATTATTTTATTAGCTTTGAACTTTAAGCTGTAGACACAACCTATTTTTTTCTGTAAAGAAAAAGTAAAACTGAATTTCTTTCCTTATTCGAGTTTTTGTTCAGGTCATCATTAGATCAAAATGTTGTAAAAAAGCTTTTAAGATGAACCTCAGAGCAGTTAAAACCCTCTAAGTTCTGGGAAATGCAGTGGTCTTTAGGCCTCTGAATTAATTGAGTTGCTTCCTCCACACTTATTAGAATTGAGTCTTAGCCACTTAGGATGCTTTAAAAGGAAAAAAAAACCTAAAAAGTTAGGCAAATTATGAAGAAAGAAACAAGAAAGAAGAAATCTATCTGAATACCATGGGTCCAGGATGGGGGGAGAGGGTAGAGGTGAAGAAATGGGGTGGTGTAAGAGGGAACCAGCATGCAATGGGAGCCCCATGAAATCCTTTGTCTAGGGATCCATTTCACCTAATTCTAGCTTTATTGATTATAGGAAGATATATGAGGTATAAAGTAGCTGTAATGAGCGAGTATTGTGGCAGTCAGTGGATGAACGTGACTGACTCAATCTATTTTTTAATCACAGGTAATGGTTATTGACCTGTAGCAATAGTCCCATACCTGACTCTTATTAATCTCTCTCATTCATTTGCTTTCTGCAGCCCTTCTCCCTTACTATGAAGTCACCAGCTGCCACTTGCCAGACATAAACAGTATTTTTTGCAAGTAAATTCAGTTTTCACTGATCTCTGTGGCTGATGGATTAACATGCTTAATATTACATGATTTTCATAGGTTACTTTTTTCTGAACATCAGCAGATTTGCTAAACACTGAAGATCATTTAGAATTTAAGTAGTTAAGTATGCACAGATGGAACTGTGATGGCATGAGGGTTTTTTTTCGGGAAAGGTATAAGATTCATAAGGTTTTATCTGATGTCTGGCTTATGTCATCATGCAGATGACTCAACCATCACCTGCACTGCCAATTCCTCTTCCGAATTACAACAAATCACCCAAAGTGCCTGCACAACCACCAAAACCTGGATGGTCAACAAACATCTTGCCCTAAACCCCAACAAAACTAAACTTGTTTGTTTCACCCCTAAGAAAAGTACTACTCTAAATAAAAATGAATTTTCCATACTGGCCGAAAATAAAACCACCATAGAGGTTATCCCACACACAAAACTGCTAGGTGTAATCATAGATTAAAACTTAACATTCCACCTGCACATACACAATAGTATTAAAAAACACAGCAAAAACTTGACATGCTCTGTAAACACAAACAAATCCTTACCCACTCCACCAAACAAACCCTTGCCTATGCAGTTCTACTTCTCTCTCTCTCTCTTATATGGTGCCATTCTCCTTACCAACATTCAGTGCTCATTGAAATCAAAACTTGAAACATGCTACAATAAAACTGCCAAGTTTGCAAAATACTCTTCCCACCACTGTTCCTCACTACACCTTCTAGACTGGCTTGAACTTCCCCTGAACCTTTCATACCTACAATTAATCACAGCACACAAAATTATATTCAAACCTACAGACTGCCCTGCCATTACCACTCTACTTAATTCTTTAGTTTCACTACAACTTCCTTAAGCTCTCTATTAAGTAATACCTACTGAACTAAAGATTGAAATGACAAGCTTTATATATCTGAACTTATAACCTATTAATACTAGGCTGCTTACATGCTAACTTACTTTTGTTAACTAACAGATACCACCTATGTATAATGTCCATATTTGTTACTACTGGAAACCTATATTGTACTGTAACTGTTTTTGCTGAATCTAAATGTTACAAAGAATTGTGTTATCGTGCTGCTGTACTACTGTATTGTAAATCAGTGTTCTTGTGGAGCTTTTCTCCCTGGGCCTGCACTGAAAATGGGCTTATCTTGGCCCAGTGGACCCTCCCAGTAAATAAATGCAAATAAATAAATAAATAAATAAATAATAAGTCACACATGGACCCCTTTATTATTAACCATTTTCAGGAAGACCACCTCCAAACAACAAACTATTTTACATTACTTTTACTCTTTGTATTTTAAGGGCTGTAACTCCAGACCATTTTGACATAATATCAAGGCATTTGTTTGTGATATTGATGACCTTTATTATTGCCCACCATTTGAAATGATATTCATACTTATGCCTTCTCTTTGGTGGTCTTAGCGATAAGTTTTCCTAAGCTGAAAAATTGTCTGAAGTAAAGCTTTTCCATCCCATGGTCAGATAGTTCTCCTGACACCAAGGAGTAATATTCTAGGACTAACATAAAACAGATCTGAGAAGAATTTAAGCAGAATTGAACTGTTCTTGCAAATTAAATGTACTGAATTTGTGGACAAGAAAATTCTATATAGGACTACAATTTGTGAAGGGAAAAATCAACGCAAGTCTTTTCTAGATGAGTACAGAGCTTTGGAAGGGATGCCAATATTGTGATGAAACATGTTTCTGAAGAGCCTCTAGAATCAACATAGGTATAGGGGAAGAGAGCAATGATTATAAAGGAATGGAAGCAGGACAGGGATTAATTAATTTGAAACATAGGTCATAAAGAGAGTTTAATACAATGAACTTAGGCAGCACAAGCATTTTTAATTCAGTCATTCCTAGCAGCCAGTACACTCAATTTTATAATTTCTAAATGATACGTTAAGAAAACTTTAGAAAGTATGCATACTGTTTTCTTGAGCTGATATCCCCAATGGATGTCATTACTTTATTTATCATTTTTGTTTCCTATGTCAGAATGGCCAGAAACCAGATGAGCCTCCTTGCACAAATTATCTTTGCCATAGAATTGCGGAACATGTGATAGAAAATCATTCCTTCTCCATAATACAAGATGCCTTTTAAGTTCTGTGTAATCTACTTACCATAACAAAGTTAACTTTGTCAGAGAATTGTAAAATAGGTGAGAGAATATGTTCTGTCTCCACAGTTCTGGATAATCTATAGGTTCTAGATATGACTTACAGTACCGGTGACAAAATGTCATTACTTCTGCATAGTACTATCTACAATTTATAGGTTCATAGGTAAGTACTAGGCTAGCTGCCCTTGCAGGCCATTTTAAGCCTAGACAATTTCCTTTTATGTGCTTGAAATAACATATTCCATTTGGTTATAGACTGGCCGTACCCATCCCGTGGTCGATAATTATATATTATGCCTAATGAGAATAGCTGGGATCATATGAGGGACCTATGCATGGGATAAAGCATTTAGGAGCTGCCTCTACCCTTAGTAGTACAGGTGGCAGCCCTGGAGTAAATTTTCAGTTTCTCATCCATAAATTTATGATGCACTTGAAAACTGACAGGGATAAACTTTTTTGTATGTGGCTAGGGAGTCTGTTCCACTGGAGCAATAGTATGCTCTGCGAAATATATTTGTCCCTCCAAACCATTTTTGAGGTTGCAGAAGATGTTCTAAATATAAATAGTTATGTTCTAAATAAAGTGCCTTTGCCAGGGAATTATAGAATCGGTGACAGAATAGCTTTCTTTTTCTGGAGTACAACATTTTAACTTCTAGGTAAGTTATCTTTGCCAGAGAATAATGGAAGAGGTAACAGACTAGTAGTCCTTCTCTATTGCATGGGATATTGTTTAAGTTGAAGATAAGGTATCTCTTCCATGGAATTCCTTAAAGGTATACAGCAGGTGATATAACAGCATCCAAAGTACAGTATACTGTTTAGGTTCTGGGTGAGTTTTCTTTGCTAAGGAATTATAAAACAGATGGCAGAATAGCTTTTCTACTCCAAAGTACAGGCTACCCTTTGGGTTCTAGATATGTTTTATTTTTCAAAGAATTACACAATAGGTAACATAATAGCTTTCTTTCCCCAGACTCCAGGATATGCTTTAGGTTATAATATGCAATTTGAAGGTTAAATTGGGTCTTGTATGGTTCATTTCCATGAATGAATGAATTTAATGTCAAAGTGCTTGAACAGATCTGAATGAATATTAATTTGTGTGTGTGTGTGTGTGTGTGTGTGTGTGTGTGTGTGTGTGTGTGTGTGTGTGTGTGTGTGTATCTGTATCTTGTAATAAGTTTGTTCATACTTAGTTATGTATGTATTTCATATACATGGTCCACAATCATTTAAATGAAGAAGTTTCAGTGAAAATAACCCATGTAATAAAGTACAATTGCAATAGAAGGTAATTACCAAAAATAGCATTTAATTAAACTGAGATAATTATCTCATTTTAAGTAAATAATATATGGCACACATCTTCCAACAATTATGATCACTATTTTTTTACTGGAGAATGAAATTATTATATCTAGCAACTGGCAAATGTTGTAATATAATTTAGGGGATGTTTTACAATTCATCATGAGCGGACAGATGATCGAATGTGACAGATGATAGATGTGACGACCCCTAACCGGGAAAAAGCCGAAAGAAGAAAAAGAAGCAGTGCATAACATCGTTTGAGATTAACAAGGCTGCACCTAATGAGGAAGTACAATGTGCAGACTTAGTGAAATGCATGCATTTCCTCACAAATCTGCCAGAAGTAAAAGAAATTAGGAAAATTGTGTCCAGAGATGTTCCTACTTGAAAGGTATAAAAGCTATTGGTGTCGTACTATGAAATAAAATTGCAAATTTTGTTCAGTGTGCGCTGCTATTCTTACTATATTACAGCAATTTTTATAGGTAAATTTAATTATTTATTTGTTGGTTGGTTGTGTTTTTAACCATGAATGTCCAAATGGATGCAGCCCATTTTCAATAGCAGACCATGTGGAAAATATCCAAGAGGAAAGGAAAAAAATGAATAAATAATAATAATAATAATAATAATAATAATGAACATTATAGCAAAGTATGTGCTGAATTAATTTGCAAGCTTCATCTTTTTATTCTATTGGTCATCCCATATCATATGAATGTTCTGCAATACGGTAAACTACAGGTTATTTTATTAATTTATGTTTGTAATCTCTTATGTTTTAGGATAGTCACTGACATGTTATTGAAAGATATTATGAGTTGATCCTATTGCCCTATAGTCTAAACTCTGAAACCCTCCTTTTTGTTCAAGTGTATATTCTTTTCTACTTCATGTCTTAATTCCTATCCTCTGTCCAGACAAGCTATATATTTTCTGAAACAACAGCAAAGCTTCAGTTAAGCCAAATATATTTCTATAGACATCCTAACATGAAAAGTAAAAAATAGTGACCACATTAAGGAAAAAATAATAAAAGCAACATTTAATCAACAGTTTTCCAAGAAATAAAACTGTAAACATTTATGTTAGGAAATATATCAGTCAGCATAACAGTAATAAGGTTTCCACACAGTAGATGTCCTCGGTTAACTTCAAACCACACTGATTCAGCTTTTAATATCATGATTTACATGTGTTGATGTCAGCACTGATGTCATGCTTCTGTTGAGGAACATATTACTGTTATGGAAGTTCATAGCTTTGAAAATAAGAAAAATGTAATTGAGCACATTAGTATTACCATTAAAGTGACTACCGTACTGGTGGATGAAGTTTGATTTCTCAAGAGTCAGTTGTCCAAGGCTCACAATGCAGATGATTGGCCATAAAAAAAATCATATGAAGTCATTGTTAGTGAGATGTGCTAGTAGTATTGCACTTTTTGATGTAATGTCCCTTTCTTCAAGTTGGCAGAACTGTGAAGTTGGTATTTATGAAATATGGGCTGTAGGGAGCCTGCTCCTATATCAGGATTGCAGAGCAGGGTCCATCTTATCCCAATGCAAAAACACTTAACCTTTTTGGCAGTTTTCTTTATTAAAAAAATTGAGTTTAGGGATTGTGATTGTTGGCAGTTTCAGCTTCAATAACTGATAATGGATCCCACTTTAGTCAGACTTTGTATTCCAGTAGCTGATTTGTTCAGGACTGCCATATCTGGAACAGATGATCAGAAAGAGTTTATTATTTTATTTATTCGACAGGTACACAAGCTGGAATAATAGTAGGAGATATGTATCTGCTCCAATAAAACATGGAAAACAGTAAATTCTTCAAGTAGTTTAAAGAAGTTTTTTTTTTACTTTTCCAGTAGATAACAGATTACAGCTAAGTGTTACTTCACCTACATCAGACAGTAATATCCGGGAAAGTGTGTGATTCCACAGCCTGGTGGAAAAGGAGCTCTTTGGTCCTACCCTCTGTAATTGCTAGTGATCATTCTGTGGTAATAGCTTTTCTGATTAACATGGCATCTAGACATCCTATTACTGATCTCATGTTAAAGTGTACTGGTCACATTCTGTATCAGATATAAGTTAAAATCCATTTTACAAAAGATACACAAGGATCCAAGGACAGCAGATGCTTCCAATAAAACTTTCGCTAATGCAGTGTTAGTTATATGGGAATTAGAACATGTTTTCAATGGGCCCTTCAGTTCACAAGTAGCCTTTTATAGACATTTCGTGGATGACACTCTTTTGCTTTGGAAAGGTACCACTGAATCTTATGAAATGTTTTTATAATATATTAATGATACTACATCTTATTTAAGATTTTCACATACTCATTCTAAACAATCAGTAGACTTTATCTGTAAGTTTTTTAATGGACAAGGAATGTAATATAACTACAAAATTGTATAGAAAGCCGCATTATTGTAACCAATTTTTGCATAAAGAAAGTATGCACTCTGCACATGTTTTTAAAAGTGTAGTCAATAGCCAGATGTAGAGAGCATCTAGATTAAATGTTGAAAGTAGAGATTTTGTCCAACAAACAGAGTACTTAGAGACAGCATTTACTGCTAGAGGTTATGATAAAAGGATATTATTAAAAGTATTAAAACTATTACAGATTTAAGAAGTAGTAGAGCTAGACCTTATTATGGCAAGAGGTATAATACAAAGAATTTAATAAATACACTTAAAAATGTAGATAATGGTATCAAAATGTGTATGCAATATTCAAATATTATCAAAGACTATATTAATATTATAGAAAAACATTGGAAAATTTTAACCACTGATGGAATCTTGGAGAGTCTAATAGATGAGAAACCCAAATTAATTTTCAAAAACATGACATCTATAAAACAACATCTTTGTGTCCCAACGAGAAATTATAAGAGAATATTTACTAAACATTGCACATCACCTTGTGGTCATTGTAAATTCTGCCAGTACATTGACAGTACTGGAGAATTTAATCATCCAGATCAATATAAAAAATATAAATTTGGTATCTATGCTACCTGTGATATAACTCATATTGTGTATTTAGCTCACTGTCCTATATGTTTTAAATTTTATATAGGAAAAACAGATAGGACCCTTAGAGAAAGGATTAGAGAACATTATTATCATGCAAAAAAGGCAGTATTGCAAGTGCTTTATCTAAACATATTTTAAGTACAGACCAAACACACTTTTTTAAATTTATGGTTATATCACGCATCTTTGAGAACATCAGAAAAGGAGATGTTAAAAATTTAACTTAAACTGAGTCCAAGTGAGATTATGGACATGGCCTGAATGATAGGGTATCTATTAAACCCTAGGCTGAAAGCTAGAAGCCTTAATAGGAAATAAAAATCAGAAATCATTTTTAGTCGTATATATATATATATATATATATATATATATATATATATATATATATAAAATTATATTTAGCTAGTGGGATATATAAACCTTTTATACAAGTCATTTTAGAATTTTGTATTACTAAATTTGTTTTATAAATGTATATGCCTTTTAGTAGTGATTTGAATTAGCCACGTGACTTAATAAGTTGTTATATAAATGTTCTATGTGCTTTGCATTCTTTTATACATCTGATGAAGTAACATCGCTGCAAAAGCGCTTATGTTCCTGGTTCCTGGTTGTTTCACATTAAAGGGAAAGTTTTATTGGAAGCATCTGCTGTCCTTGGATCCTTGTGTATCTTTTGTGTGGTTTACAAACATTTTTTTCCAGATTCAATTACTGGCTGGGGCCTGTGGTTTGTGTCTTCAATAGAATCCATTTTAGTTGGGTATAACTTCCTTATAATATTCAGTGTCAAATTATACTGCTTTTGATACAAAAATAGTGTTTTTGCATTTTATTCTGTCAATAAGAATGCCCCAATGAAATTTTTTTTGGACCTGAAAATCCCTTCCATGATAACACGAAAGACTGACATCACAATGCCTCATTACCTACATTAATGTATAGTCTACTATATTTCCACATTCATTGCATTAGCAGGAGTTTCTTACTTCCTAGAAACACCTCTTAACAACTAGGCATTGCAGGTGGAGCACCCTACCTTGAAAAGTAACACTTGATGATATAGTACTGACATCACATTATAAGTAATAAGCTGTTCTTCTAAAGATGTAAGTTATTTTTCTTACTCACTGTACATTGCCATTCATACAAATTATCAATCAAGACCTACCATTGTATTATTTTGTGGGTCTGGCTATAGAGAAAATCTGAATAAATAGTGAAACTAAAAGAAAAAACAACATGCTATAATCTTCATTTGTTGCAAAAGCACTTGCAACATTAACATGAGGAATACAACTAGAAATGAAATTAATTGTAAAACGATACTTCAGAACATGACTAATACACATTAAGATTTACTTTATTCCAAATTATAAGGAAACAATACTATATTTAAAAGATGTTCATTGGCCAGACCTTTTTGATATAATGGAATTCATGAGAAATTGAATATTGTGAAGGAATTTGTCTGCTGGCTTAAACGCAAGAAAAAGCAGATTAGAACTGGGAAGAAGCATTTCCTTTCTACTAGCAACATTAGCAAATGGCACAAAAAAAGCTTCTGAGGGTGAATTCTAAGCCAGACAGATGAAACCACAATGATCAGGTCAGTAAGACAAAGACTTGAATCAAAGAAACAAGAATGGATAAAAACAAAAAAAATATATCATCAGCTTTCACATTAAATGTGCTTAAGTCAGGAAATATAACTTGAAACAGGTGTTTTAAATAGCATCCATTTTGTTACATAATACAATTCTAATACTCTCAGCTACAACTTTTTAATGTTAGCCTCAAGTTGATGCTCACATTTAATTGTGGGAGTTTGCCTACTCTTAATGCTATTATCAGCTTATCTTCACTCATTTCTATTTTATGGAAAGTGAATTACTACTTATCTTATTCAATTTAGTAATCTCAGGAACACTAAAAGTGCATGCTTTGCAACAGCTTCATTAAAATATTTAAACAATGCATTCTTCACACTTTTCCTTCTTATTTGCCAACATAAAATAAAATGCATTTATTAACTGTGCTTAATAAATCATTTCTTTGAGTATCACGGCTTGCATACATAGTAACACCATTTCAGTAAGGTCTGAGTTCTTTATGATGAGTGTTGTTAAAGATTAGTAAATGGAGCAGGCTTTTAAGACAGAAATGAATTAATTAAAAAAATGAAAGCAGGAAAGAATATCTCACAAAACCCCAAGGTCAGCAAGCTAGACAAAGGACTAAAACTGGGATTCAGAAAAGGTATTATCACCGGTGCTATTTATGCAATGCCCAAGTACAACAATGAAAGTCAGCAATTAGGAGATGTGATAAAGGCACTATGAGCAACATCTTATTAACAGTCTGTTACCATGTCTTTGAATGAAGCACTGCACTGTTGGACCTAACTACACTAACGCCCCTCCAGCAGTCTATGCAACACAATTGCAAAGGCACAGTCAAACACAAGTGTGTGCGCATGCAGTGCACATGAACACATACACACACACACACACACACACACACACACACACACACACACACACACAAACACATGCACATACATATACACACAATACTTCATAGTCCTTACCGCTTCTGTGCTAACAGCTCCATTCTTACCAATGATGTGAGTGGGTGCATGCTGTCAGAAGATATTAAACCATTTTTATTGCTTCAGTGTACAAATAATGCATAAAAACTTTCATTTGAATTCCTCTATCATGCTATTCTAATTACAGATGAAATTTCTGGAGAAGAACACATTGTTAATTTGCATTAACAATGCCCCCAGACTGCTGCATGAGGCCTTCGCATTTGCTTGAGGCCTTCAGGAGTGAGACTGATGTAGCACTATGAGCCAGTGTCCTATTGGAAAAGTCTCTTAATTGCTCAAGCATAATGTACTGTGAAAACCTGTAGGACAGGTCAGAGCATTGCATTGTGCCTTTCTGAAGCCTTGATTAAATTTAGTGCAAAATATGATCCACAGCAAGGAGGATCTCATAAAAAATATGAGGAACAATGAAAAGGCTTTCTTTAAATATGTCTGGAAAGGGAAAGCATAATTTGCGCTGTGTGACTGCTTTAAAAATAATAAAATAACTTGCAAGAAATGAATTGATATTGCTACACTACTCACAATCCACTTTGTCATGTCCTGTAGGTTCAAAAGTCCTGCATTAATTGTGGGGGAGTAAAGGTTGTAAGAATCCTGTTTTAGAGTCATGGATGAAGAAAGCAATACATGTTACTCTTACTAGGCTAGATTATGCCAAAACCTCTGAACAGAATGACAACATTAATAGAGATTTAAAAATATTAAGGTATGTTTTGTAAAAATCATTAAACTAAATTTTAGTGCATTTTATAAAAATGCTGATATCTCAGATAAGTAGAAGTTTGCAATTATTAAGCCTATACATATAAAGGCTACAAGAAACACCGAGCAATGCTAGAGTCTTCTTTGTGTAATACCTTAAACCTCCTATAGTGATGGCTCATGGGGTATAAGCAAATGACCACTTAAGAACATATCAGGTTTTCAGCTACATGGATTTTGAATGCCCATGATGTTTACTTTTTTAAGTCTTTACTGGTGCATCCAGGCCAATAAAGCCATACTCCACTAGTTGCAGATATGCTGTGTTTCACCCTTTTACTCAACTTCTCAGGGCAGAATAAATAGTGGAGGCCCTTGGGATATATGCAGATGATCCCTTAAGAACATGCCAGTGGTTCAACAACATGGCTTTTGAATACCCATGACTATTTACACTTACTTTTTAAAGTCTTTACTGGCGCCCTCAGACCAATAAAGCTGTATTCTCCAGCTGTAGACAGGCCATGTTTCATTGTTTTTCTGAGCTTGTTAGCACAGTGAAGTGGATTGCCTGAGTGCACCAGTAAACTGCTAGAATTCTGACTGTACTTGATGTGAAAGTCTAGGTGTGGAAAAATGTTTTGAAATATTGGAACATTTTTGTTGCCACTGGGATTAAAATGAAGACAAATAGAGAGATAGCCGTATAAGTGAATGTGAATTAGAAATATAATTTGGAGAAAAGCTTCTTGACTGCTGAGTAGCTAAGTAAAAAGATCTACATGAGACTGGTAAGCTTACTGAGAAATCATTTAACTCTGTGCCCACTGAAACAGTAGAGACGACAAGATTATGTCATGTACAAGAAAGCTTACTGAACCTGGGGCCTAGTTTAGATTTGAGATAAGAAAGTTCACTTGTAATCATGGCAGTAGGTGTTAACAGGCCAGATTGCCTGTTGACTAAATAATGAGCAAATTCAAAGAATACAATGGTCAGAAAATAAGCTTCGATTTGAAACTATGTTAAATATTTCTTTATTAACAGGGTGACCAAAATGTGCAATAATTAAAAATGTGCCAGTCTATAGCAGTAATATTTATCACTATAGCAGAACAGAAGGCCACATGATGTAGTATCAAGAGTAAGGACTGCAGCAAAGTTAATGCATGTTACATATTCCTGGAGAAATGGTAAGCAACTTCTAAATTTATCTTTATATAATAAAATGTGCCTGTAATAGAAATGAGCACATAGTATGAGACAATAGAAATAAGTAAAATACATATTTTTAGAAAGCATACATTGAAAGAGATGAAAGTTTAATAACTGTTCTTACTTAGTATGTTTGCTGAATAAAAACAGTACTCAGAGCACACATTTCCTTTGTTCAGTGTTCAGCACTTGAATATGAAAAAAAAGTTAACTAAATCCAGGAAAAATTAAAATTAGAAGATAATCCTTAGAATTCTGAGATTGATTACTGGAGGTGGGCTTACTAGAATTAATAAAGTGAAACTCAAAAGAAATTAATAACACTGTCTTGTAACAAAGTAGCCTTATACTGACAACATGGATCAGCAGTCTGAATAGGGTGAAATTGCTTGACTTGCCCTGGACAGATTGCCTCCCATTGAAATATATGTAGATGTATGCTGCTAGCTTGCATTCATGTGAGTACTTTGCATAGTACAAATGCCTTTACCTATGTACTGTGCAAGTGTCTTAACTGAGGAATACATCAGCCTGCTGAAGGACCTTATTATTATAGGCACCATACTCCAAGTATAGTATTACAAGTGGCACTACAACTCTCATTGCTCACTTGTTTAGGGCTGCACTATTGAGTGACCTACTGGGTGTGAAAAGGGAGAAACTATTCTAGCATGCAAGGCACATTGTACTAGGCAACTCGTCAATGAATGCCACCTATTAGTAGAAAAATTAAGCAAGCATTATAACTTTGTTTTTCCAGTTACTGTAGCACATATCTACACCCAGTTATATGATGACCCATACTATGTTTTCAGTGTTATAATGTTCAATTTCAATTCAGCCACAGGTTACAACATTTGAGAGTGGAACATTCCTCTCCTGCTGCTGATACCATCCCAGGCTGTTTCCATAGACTTTCAGCTGACTGTGCTAATAATTATCTCACTGCTAATTAATTGCGTTCCTTAAAGAAAATATATACGTACTGTCTGGAAAAGCTGCATTATATATATACCATTGGCAATGTAATGGAGACTGTACTGCAATTCTCCCTTATAGACTTTTAATAATATAACAGCTTTACATGTGTGCAGTCCTCCATTCTTACTTTATATACATTTTTAGTAATTACTGCTGACATTGTAAGCAAGAGCAACTGTCAATGATACTGTTCTAGATAGTACACCAGATATCACATGACATGGATACTAGCCAAAGTGTGATATGGAGGGTCTATTCAGTGGAACTCTTCCCTGAAAAGACCCTAGGCCCATTGTAACTAACCTTATCACTGAAATGATGAAGGAAACAAAAAGTTATTCTAATAATAGTCATCAGTCATCTCACCAGCTGTGGTGTATATATAGTCACTGTAATATAATAGGCACAGAATGGCAATGTTTTGGGACTTACCTACAGTATTAAGGAAAACAGAATGTTATTGTATTTATTCTTTTATCACACATACGTTGTTACAAAAATGGTACAACATGGTCATTTAGGATCATTCATTAGGTTAAGCAGCTTATATTTGCTTAGGCATTCTATCAAGTAAGAGATGGAAGGAAGGAGATTCAAGACAAATGTCATTTTATTTTTCATTCATGTAGGCTTGCAGTGCATTTCTATTTGGAGAGACATCTGTGTATTGCTGCTTGCAAAACTGTGATATTGGAACAAGGAGTCATTCTCTTGTAATTGTCCATGTAGCTGCAACAATTAGAAATCCCTGATAAAAATACTATTGATTGTGATCACACACCTGAAAAGAACATTTATGGAGATTCCAGAGTGATTTTTTGTGAGTCTGGAAATGACATCTTTGGAGCATTGTTGTTGTCATTCAAAACTGCAAATGGTAATAAATGCTAGTAAATTTCTGACCTGCAGTTTAATAGAGTAGAATAGTATGCAAAATAGCTTAAGGAATTAAATATCCAGATAAATCTCTTAATCTGTCAGAAGGCAAAAAAGCATGCATCACGAAGCAACCACTGGTGCTCAAAAGAACCTTCAAAAAAAGATAGTATCTGTTGAAACCAGCAGATACTTGTTTCAGCAGTATTACACTAAGGAACGAACTTGTCTGTAATTCTCATTTGATAGTGTTGAGTGACTGTGTGTTGTATATGCAAATCCTCTTAGAAGGATTTGTTTTTTTAGAAAAGCATCAGCTTGCTTTTTTCACATTTGGGCAGGTCAACAAGACTGTAAATCGTTACAGGAAGAAGCTATTTTGTCTGTAGTAATGCCTTAGTCTGTTGAATCCTCAGTAGATATAAATAATGTTCATAAAGTATGTTTGTTCAGATTTTTATATAATCAGCTTTTTTTATGACAAATGTTTTTTTAGATATTCTTGGGTAAAAGAAATAACATGTTTCATCCAATATGACAGATTAATGTGGCCATTAATAGAATAGCAGTGATCAAGGTTTTGTGGTGGGATCAGGCATCTTGTTAGAAATGATACAGCATGCCTGCTGATGTTATTCACCTGTAGGGATTACAGTTAGTGTTACTTATCCACCTTATAACATGTTATTCTTTATGAATCTTCTTTTGTCCCTTGCTTGAAAGTATTTGATATTTACAATATATCTGCAGGAGTGCATAGTGCAAACACTGAGAATAGAACAAGCAGGTTGAATATCAAATTATTTATTATTCCACTGGAGATTTCCCCAAGGTACAACGAAGGGTTCCGCTTGTTCAGCACAGCACTTCTGGCTGAAGTCCATAATTTGTTGTCCTGTTATGACATTCTGATGTTACTTAAAGAAAACATTGTAGTTTGTTGTTTTGGTCAGCATTATTCTCTGTATATGCAGAATTCCTTTAGCAGAGAGTGCTGACCATAAACCATGTAAGAGGAATTGCTGCGCCTTTCTTTTTTACTATTAAGCTTGCACATGCATATCTGTAAGGCCAGAAAAATAGGTAGTATGTATCATCTTCTTATTCATTCAGATTAAGCAACTTGCCATTACAGCACCTGTCCTACTATTTCTACAGCAGAAACTGGTGCATTTAAATAAAAGTAAGTGAAAATTATCCCCAAACAGCTGACAACTTCTTTAGAAATAGAACTTTTCACTGTGCAAGCCATCCATGAAAAAAAAAATCCTTCTATTCCCTTTGAATAAACTGTCTACAAGCCTTTCTCCTCTTTTCTTGCTAATATTTAGTGCACTGTATTTTCTGCTTACAACCTTATTAATCCATTGTGTTCTTGTTCCTTCTCTTCTAAAGTGTGAACGAATCAATGATATTTAAATGAATTGTGTGTTACTCTCCAAATACATACTATTTAATCATTCTTCTTAGTATGATTGCAGCCATGTTAAATGCCATTGTTCCATAATGGTTACAAAAATGCACCCAGTATTGAGAATGGGGGATCTGTAGAATGGCACCCTGATTGGGGAACAAATGTTCTCCACCAGGGTGTTAATCTACAGCTAATATCTGCTGAAAAACGAGTCCACTGCTTCACGGCAGCATATTAAGCTGCTGTGGAGCTTGGACTGAAAGTAACCTAACGGCCGCCATTATTTTTCACTCAGTGAGCAGCACTTTGCTGTTTAGCAAGTGTAAAAGAAAAAAAAAAAGAAAAAAAATTTAAAAAAGAAAAAAGTGTGTGTGTGTTTGTCTGTGTGTGAGAACGTATGCGTGCATGACAGTGAGAGAAAAATCAATTGTGCTATTATTTTACACTCATTATGCAGCACTTTTGCTGTTTAGCAAGTGTAAAAAAATAAATGAAACAGAAAAAAAGAGTGTGTGTGTATGTGTGTTTATGTTTTTGTCTGCATGTGAATGTAGTGTTCTTGCATGCATGAAAACTGAAGTGTGTGTGTGTGTGTGTGTGTGTGTGTGTGTGTGTGTGTTTATGTGTGAGAGGCATTATTGCTTGCATATAATGCCAAGATAGCTTCCATGTCCCTAGCAACATACCTGTATGGAATACACATCAGCATTATTTTACCTTTGATGGTGAAACTTTTTGTACTGTGGTAACATCATCAGTCCCCATAACAAAAATCCCTGCTGTATTTCCATGCGTCAGCTGCATATCTCTATACCTGCAGCAATTTAACCTGCAGCTTCCATCTAGTTACACTGTTTGAGATTTCTGTATAGTTTAGCTTTCACAGTGCAATGCTATTAATCCTACTTTTGGTTCCTCTGCAGAAGTCACTATTTTATGATAATTTCACATGATATCCACATCATATATAGGTGTGTGTGTGTGTGTGTGTGTGTGTGTAATACCTCCCTGTGACACTGAATATGATAAAAGTGGATGTCGGAAAATGAAGTCAAGAATGAATATATTAATGGAACAGATATTTATTTTATTTTAAATATATTTATTTTATTTCAAGTATTAAAATGCTTTTAATCTTAAGAGCTGTACAGATGAGTTTATAAACATATTGTCCTTGTGTGCAGTGGTGTTTTTTTCTCATAGAATATGGTGTACATCCACTAATGTGAATAAAACGGCAGTAGACAGACCACAGTAAGCTATTGCCAGTATTGAAAATGACTTATGATTCCTATTTATTGTACATTTTTTAACCTTTGGTCCCTTATATTTCCCAGTCATTTATTCTTTACTGCTATTGTTATCCTGAGCTTAACAGTTTTGTAGTAGTATATACGTGTTCATTGTTTTAAGACTTCTTTTGAAGTGTCATGAAATCAACAGTGTCTGAGTGATGATACTAGTGGTAAAACAGTGGGGTTTACCCAGGTATGCCGCAACCTTGTAAGCATTTTCAGTTTAAATGTTAGATTTGTGTTTATCTAATGGCTTTGTTCCCAAAGATGTAGATAAAGCATCGTGTTCAGCATTATAGACTGCAGGTATATTTTAGGGCCTGTTATAGCTGGTGGAGGATCTATTTACTTGAAATTGACTGATATTCTGTTTCTCATGCTGTCAGCCAAACTGTTTTAGTTATGCTTTTTCTGTATAATCTGACGTTTTCACTACATTACCGACTGTTGCTTATACTTCCTTATCTCATCATTCAAATTCAGCATTTTAGAATTTCATCTTATTATTTTTAATATTTCATTCTGATGCTTTCCACATTCTGTATGATGATTGTTAATGCATTCCTGTCAACTCTTTGCTCAAAGCTGTATCTTCTGTTTTCATTGTTATAAAGATTATTTCTGACTCAGCCTGCATCTTTCTCAAGTAGCAAATCCATTTTCTTTCACAAAGTCAAAAGACGAGATTTATGCTTTTGTGAAAAGCAATTTATCCTGTGGTAGGTTTTACACATTGGTCTCAAGGGAATGTATTTTCATCTTCAATGTTGTTAACCATCTCTGCCATATGAAATTTCATCTTTCAAGTTTTATATTGCTTTTTTTTTTCTTTTTGGTGTGCTCGTTTTGTTTTTATTGCAGCCTAATTAATCCTTCAGTTTACAAATTTACTTGCCCTCTTTCTAATGATTGCTATTTGACTATACTTTACCATGGCTATATGGTACAGGAAGGTTTCTTTTTTTAATTTGTTTCATCTAAAGGACCGCTCTCTCCTTTGTAATTAATTTAACTAACTTATATATTTCACCTTTGGCACCTTATTTTCGACATCAGTTACAAGGGCCTCAGCCATGTTTTAGTCACACAGTTTACCATGAAGGTAATTATGAATTAGTACCCAGTAACACTGCTTCTTATTGCACACCTGGACATCCACATTGCTTTTAAATGCAGCAATGATCTCTGAATATCTAGTTCCCATCAGTAATGATGCAGTATCTGAAAAAAGTGAATGAAAGGAGAAATCTCTGTTTTGTCACTCTACTTGAGAGGTATCGGTAGTAAGGATCTCTTATCTCACGTTCTTTAAGGCTAAGTGATATTGTTCTAATGACATGGGATCTATTATAAACTACAATATTTTACACAATCACCTTTGTATCATAATGAGCTAGTAAATGATAAATTGTTTCTTGACTTTAACTGTTCAAATGTCACATTTGGTAATGATATGTTGTGCCTGAGCTCTGCAAAGACTGGAGCAAATGTAACTAATACCTTGCAGCTTCTTTTGGTACATGTATAATTATGGTGTGTTGCATTATTTCAGTTATAGCTGTCATTCCGGTTTCCTTGAAGAATTCCTCAAATGTCTATGTATTCATCCTCTATTTTTCAAATGAAATGTTTCCTTTGTAGGGTTTACCCACTTGCTGCTGTCTTGAAAGAGCAATATTAATCATATTAGAGCAGCCAGACATTCAAACAACTGTTAGGCTACTGGAAATGCCAAAAAGGACAAACTTGGAATGTTTTCATTAAAACATATTTCTAAATTCTACAATACAGAAAAGAGAATCACAAATTCACCAGTGGCTAGCATTATGCTAATGAGGCTCATACATTATTCATCCATCTTCATTTGTTATTTCTAAACGCTTTACATCCTGGAATTCAGGTTTACCTAGTAGCAGCACTGACACATTTCATATAGTGGTATGAACTGTAATGGACCTTGACTTGTAGTAAGTCATACTGAAAGTATCAACAGCGTGTGTGTGATTGGCTATAAAGAAAATCAAATCAGTGCCAGTTACAGCAGTGTACTGCTAGGTAACTGTATCTGGCATTTTAGCACAATAATCAAGTTGCAACCACATCTACCAGTTCTGGTGCATAAAGGGTTTGTCCTTGACTGTGCTTCAAGAGTCTATTACCTGCCCTGCTGCTGGAAGAGCCATCCATGAAGGCATGAGAAGAAGTGGTCAGTACTGCCTCACCCATTATATTGGGTGTGGTGAATGAAGTTACTAGACCTCAACTTCACCTGGGAGAAAGCCTGAGACCTCACGCAATTCTAAATAGGGACTCTGTGAAGTGGGAGCTAGCCATGGTGTGTGCATATGCTCTGGATGAAACTGCGCACTCATGGATCCATGCATGTGCATTGCATCCTGTGTAATTGGCACTGCAATGTATCTTCTGCCTAACAAGGGAAGGATGTTATGAAAATACAAACAAATAAAAAAAAAAACATTTTCCCTACCATGTGATGAGGTCCACATCCAAGTCTCATTTCTCATGAAATATGGTCCAAAAACATTATTTATAAATGTGACCATATCACGCAAAGCTACTTATGAGCCAAACCTTAACAGCATAAATTCACCCTCCATTGTTTTAATATAATGTAACAGCAAGAAGTTATCCAGTTTGATTCTTGGCTGGATTGGGTTCTGTGTGGAGTCTGCATGTCCTCCTTGTACTCAAGTGGGGTTTGTCCAGTTGTTCTGGCCTTCTCCCATATTACAAAGATGTATGGACTCTAAATTGTCTGTAGGTGTAGGTGCCTCTGTGTGTGATACAGAAGAAAGATCTGGCAACCTACTTTTGCTTCCACCTTTGCCTTGAAATATCCGTGGATGGTGGTGGCTATCCATGTGGTTACTCTAGGTGTCAGGTATAACTCATAAGCGAGCAAGGGAAAGAACATGATGGCAATAAAGTGTATAGACTCAACCCTCTGTTTCATTATAATGTGGAATATTACAACTAAAGTAGGTTAGTTTAATATTACACATTTTTGACTAGCAAACACATTTAAACTCCACAAAAGCCTCTTATTAATCAATGTTTGTGAAACATTAAAATCAGATAATTTTCTAGAATTCTGTATATTTCTAAATAATTTCAGTCAAGATCTATATTTCAGATGTTATAATCATCATACTTGTATTTCCAAAATTCTAATGTAATTTTATAGTATATGTTTATAACTTACTGCATTTAAATTTTGGTGGTATATTATTATTTTATTATTATTTTACATTTGTTTACCAGGAAAGTCCATATGGATACATGTCCATTTTCAGTGGAGGCACAGGGGAAAAGCTCCACATTGAAATTTAGTGACACTTAAAGTTGTGGTTACAAAGAAGTATAAAAATATTTAATAATCAGTGAAAAATTATAGTGTAGGTTACATTTAGATAAAATAAACATTGTTGGTTAATGGTATAAGTGCACAGAGATAACATTTTACATATATGAAGTATGTATAAGAGAGAAAAGTATTTCCATGTAGAAGGTAAGGATGATAGTTAAGAGAAAAGGTGGTTAGATAAGAATGAAGTTATAGTAAATAGTATATAGTGGGGTAGAAGTGCATAGCTCCAGAATGGGCAGTATAATAAGTTATTTTCCTGATAATACAATTCTAATGGTTGTAGAGAAGTGTATGTTGTGAAGGTGGGGAAAGAATATATGTTTGGCTTACTTTTGTCTTGGTATTATTTGGGTTAGTCTGGATTTGAACATGGACATGGCTATGTTTATCTTACCTCTTCTAATTATTGTTTGGGTTAGTCAGGGTTTAGACATGGACATAGCCAGTCACTGTTCATATACATCTTTAGGGATATTTTGAATTGGGGCAAGGAGCATGTGGTGGTTAGTTCAGCAGGAAGTAAGTTCTATTTTTTACCAGCAGAGTTGGAGAATAATGATTCTCCAGCTGAGTTATTGGCTTTGGTAGCTTGTACTAGCATTCTTTTGGATGAACGGCGGGTTGTTAGGTTTCTGTAGGGAGTAGTAATATTAGTCAGAATAGGGGTACTGTTAGGTTGGTAGAGTATTTTATGAATAACTATGAGTTGGCTATAATGGATCTGATTGGGTAGTTCTAGCCAGCCTCATTTGTGAAGATTTTGACAGTGGTGGGTTCTGTAGGCTGAGCCTGTGGCAAATCTAGCTATATTGTTATAGCAGCTAGTGATTTTGTTAAGGTTTGATTTAGTTAGATTTGTGAGGATGGGTGAGGCATAGAGAAGGGTTGACAGAAGATGTGTGCGAGCTATAGCGGCTCTGGCAGATGAGGTTAAGAATTGTTTAATCCTATACATGGAGCCTATTTTTTTGTTAACTGTTTTTATGGTTTTGGCTATATGAGCATCGTACGTCAGATTATTATCAATGATTATTCCTAGACGTTTAGTGCAAGGTTCAGGAGTGATTATGATGCCATTGTTAGATGAGACTGTAATTATTTGTAATGTTAGCTTATGCTTGGGGGAGAAAAGTAGTAGTTTGGTTTTGTTTGGGTTCAGTAGGAGACAATGATTATTGAGCCAGTTCTCTACTTTGGTGAAGGTGATTTGGGATAGAGATTGTAATTCTGTGGGAGTGGAGGCAGAGCAGATAAGTGTAGAGTCATCTGCATACTGTATATAAGTAGCATCTGGGAAAACTTTGGGTAGGTCATTAATGAATACAGAAAAAAGGAGAGGACCCAAGATAGAACCTTGGGGTACTCCAAGGGTGACAGGTAGAAGGGGGGATAAATTGTCTTCCCACAGAATGGCTTGTTGTCTGCCATGCAGGTAAGAGTGGAACCAGTTGATTACTGGGTTGTCTAAGGACAGTGATTTTAGAGAGTCTAGGAGTAGGTAGTGATTATCCATATCAAATGCTTTTGGTAGATCGAGAATGAGGGCAGAGGAGAGCTTATTCTGATTACGGTTATGATTTATTGAGTGAAAAAAGGAGAGAAGGGCAGTAGTTGTACTATGGGCAGGTCTGAATCCATGATGGATATAACATATGCATAAAGTTATTAATATTGTTTTTCACTTCTGCACATTTTTGCTTGCTCTACATTTTAAACAACCTGTAATAAATAATATTTATGTACACATACTTTTTAATTTGGAAAGGATTATAGCAAGTGGAAAGCCTTAAGATGAATGGCTTATCTTCTCTGTAACCCTTTCCAATTCATAGACCACATTACCACTGAGATTTTCCACTAGCAGGAGCATAAGTACAGAGGGTCATTTGCATAGCAAGGGTAAGGAGGAGAGGGCAGCCTTTCTGAGTGCAAAATGCAAGGGGACATGATCTTCAGCTCCTGACCTGCATTTCTTTCTTCATCCAAATGCTGCTACAAAAAGGCACTTCATTTAAACAAAAATGGCTTTTTTTTGCTCTTCACTTCTTTGCTGAAGAGCTGAGGGGAGGTATGGATTCCAGATTGCCTGCAGAAAACTGTTTGGTACAAATATATGAATTGTATTGCTACAGTATTATTGAGAAATTGATAAAGGATGTTAGTGATTGTTTTATGGGTAAAAGAAGAGTCAAAAAAGATAAAGCTATCAGAATATAGGATAAGGTGTGCTAGCTTGCAGAAGGCTCTAGAATAATCTTCTGTGACATACCCTCTTCTGATACATCCAACTGTATCCACTTGTCTTCTGTCTGGGAATCACGTTGAGACACTACCTGTACTGGAGTTTCCATACTAAACCATTCACAGATGTCTCTTACTTCATTTTCTATTTGTTTCCTTTATTTTTTTACATTACTCTTTTGTGATCTTATTTTTGTATTGTGAAATTTGCCATATCTGGATGTCTTTGCCAGTATTTCTCTTTGAATATCTTGGGAGGTGCTTTTTTGTATTGATTAGTTTGGCATTCTTGTCTACATAAATATGACACCATACCAGATCTCTCTTTCCCTCATGCCCATTTTTCTTTTTTATGACTTTCAAAGACCTCTGTTCTTTGTTCTTTATCTTCATACTTCCTTTGTTATTCCTTTTTCCAGGTGTTTCAAATGTTTCTTTATTTAGATAATATATTTCCTTGATTTGTTACATTAAGGAACTTAAATTTGTATCTGTAGCATTTGATAATTTTTCCTGTGCAAGTAGTTTTCTTTCCTTTAATTCCTCTCTCTTATTATTGCTACACATCATCTGTCTGGAAATCGTAACAATACATCATTTCTTCCCTATCCTTAACAGTTCACTTTATTTTCTATATGGCTCTTGTTTGCTCTATCAGTTTTTGTGTTTTTTGTTTGAATACTTCTTCCTTCTGCCACAGGGGGACCACCCTCCTCCTGGGGCTGGAGCAACCATGTGATCAAGGACCAGAACAAATCCAAAACCAGAGTGCCAAATAGTCCAAAAAGAGGACCAAAATGCTGACCTGGGCAAATATCCAGGGAATATATCTGGAAAGATTTTATAAAACTTAAAACAGTTTCATTCCTTTACATGTGAAACTTCATCTGAAGCTCTTCTGATTTAGTATGTAAATCACCAAGGATGAGAATGTTTTGTTTTAGGAATTAGTAAGTATGAGAAAGTATGTACGAAAGTGTGGCAGGCTTGGTAGGATAGAGTATGGGGTTATAAATTGTGACAATAGTAAATATAACATTCCTGGGAAGAAGGATACTGAGATGTATCCAAAGGGGCATAACTTATCAGTAGTAGATAAGGTGATATTAATTTTGTAGGCTAGATGGCTCCTTAGCCCATCTCTTCAGTTCAACATTTCTTTATATTTCAGAGTTATCTTCTGTTTTACCTCTGCAGTCTTCCAACATCAGTGCTACATCTCAAACTGATAGAATTTGATTATAAAATTCACTTCTAAACATCAGGTTGTCTGGGGTTGTCCCTGAGGTTGGTTGCCTGAAAGTTTGGCATCCTGCCAGAACATTATTTATTTGCTGACTTCAATGAATACTTTAACATTTGCAATTCATATTGGTCTTCTTATGTTAATCAGAGGTGGATCCAGCACTGGCTGACATAAGCAGTTGCCTAGGGCCCATGTTGACTTGGAGGGCCCATCTTCCCTATGAAAAAACAAAAAAACTTCTGTAAATAAAAAAGCCCCAGCATCAGGACCTCACTGAAAACCATGAACTTCCATAAGCCCAAGAAACCTCAGCATTAGGGCAATGACAATGTCTTAAACAGTGGATGATTTAGGTGAACAATGTCAACATCCACAGGTGTAGGGGGGTGGCTGTACACAGCAACAGCATGGGCTTGTAATGGGAGCAAGCAAACAGGGCACAGATCACAAGTGTGTGTGTGTGTGTGTGTGTGAACTGCCCCATTTAAGGGCACCGAAACCTTAATACTCAAAGGCAGGTAAGTACCTTAAACCTCCACATCAACTACCAGGTCTCCTTTAATTTTATTTATTTTTTTAGCTTTTGTAAATCACTGTGGATTATAGTCTGTCAATGTCAGTTATAGATTTTCACTGCTGTTTTGTTCAGTGCAAGTGGTACAACAGGTAGCACACTTCCTTTTGGTGCAGAAGGCTGTAGGTTCTTTTCCCACACCAAATAGCTGGATTGCTGATACTACCATGCAACATAAGGAGAGGCGAAGTACTGCGCTTCTGAGTGTGTCCTCCTTTGGATAAGATGCCTAGTAAGTATGAACATGCTGTTGTTTCAACAGCTATTCCCTATTGCATATCACCAGCACACCAATTTTTTTTAATGTAACATAGACAATTTATTCTTTAAGGGCAGCAGGCACTGAATTTGTAGATGAAACACTGAATTGCAAAGTTGTTTGCCAGCAGCAGCCTCTTTATTAGTTACAGTTCTCTTCAACGTGGAATTACTCAGATGACTTTTACTTCTGCAGAGGTTGTGCATATTGACTGATATTGGTGGATTATAATGCCTGCAGTTTCAGTGCCCTTTATCATTGAAATGTTCTGAAATGGATAGTTTGTCATTATTGATTCATACATTTTATTTCATTGTTTACTGGGAAAATATTCAAAATTACAAATTTAAAACATACTCTAACAAGTGATTCTGTGTTAAACAAGGAATTTAATGTAATACAATCAGGAAAGTGAATCAAAGAACACATGCATGTATGCATGGTCCTAAAAATGTGTGCAAGGGGGTCCATTGTTTGAAACCAACCCAAAGCCACACTTAATCCGCCACTGGCCAGATGCATTTTCCATGAATGTGGGCTTCAATGCAATTTCAATGAATGTGAGTTTCCGAGGCAGATAAGTTGTTCCTCATACAAAATCTGTTTTCTTTGTGAGACTATATTGTTTTGTTTAGCAAATGGCTATCAGTGTTTGTGCTATAAAATTAAAAAAAAATGTTGTAAATAAAATCCAAATGTCTGCAATCATTGTAGAAGTAAAGAAGAAAATAGTATGTACACTGACAGGTTTGAATGGTGCTTATGGTAACTGGGGAGAAATAGCCAAGTAATGGACACTGTAATGGCTGTGTGGGGGGTGTGTGGATCAATTACCCTGCTTTGGGCCCCATTTGCTCTTGATCTGGCATTATGTTAACAATAACTCTTTGTATCATTCACAAACACCAACAACAAACTGTAAAATCCACAATAAAAAGTGCCAGGACCCAGAAAAGGCAACTAGTCCAATTTTATTCACAAAAACAACCGCAATTAGTGTTTTCATCTGTGTAAACAGACTGTTTATCACAGATGAAAGCACTAATCACGGTTGCTTTAGTGAATAAAGATGGACTTTTTGCTGTTTCTGGGTCCTGATGATTTTTATTGTGGATTTTACTCTTTGTATCATTACAGAGCTTATGGATAAAGCAGTGCCATCTGTGTGCTGTTTTCTTTGTATCACATACATTCCTGAATTATGGGTGTTAATGAGAGAACATTACTTAATTTTATATTCTAAGGTTTTCTAAATACTGAAAATACATTTTCCACAACTGCAAGTGAGTTTGATATAATGTGATCTGATGTTGTCCTTTTCATTGTTCCTCAACCCATGGGTTCAGATCCGATCCTCTGATTCGACTAGACCACATACTCTAGACTTTGGATCTATCTCTTGAGTTTCTCCCTTTACCCATAATGCCTTTATCAGATCTCATTTGCCGCCATTGTGAACAGATGTAGGTTCCTCTCTCGAACATTATTAGAAATTATTTTGTGATTTAATTCAACATTTTTCTCTTGTTAAAAGTTAAAACTTTATTTTTAGCTTATTTTATTTATCCTTCCTCTTTTTTTTTTTTTTTTTGCAGGATATAGGTTGATAGGTTAGTACTAAGCTAACTGCCCTTGCAAGCCATTTTAAGCCTAGCCAATTATCCCCTTGTGAGACTCAAACCTTGCACCTTGTGTTTGTAAGGCAAACACCTTAACCGTTAGGCCACACTCCCAACTAGATATTATGATTTCTTACTATTTTTTATAGTAAACTTTTATTACTATTGTTGGTATTTCTGCTTACCCTTTTTCTTATATAGGGTATTTCTTTCAAATTATCATTACTGGTAATTCAACCCTTTTCCTCCTTTTTCTTTCCATAGGAAAAAAAAAACTTTAAATAGTTTATTTTGTTACCTTTGCTTGGTTACCTACCATGTTAGATAAGCCAACAGGATTTAAGAAATGCACTTCTTGTGGGCATAAAATCTGTAATTTGGATGCCCACAAGGAGTGGTTATATTGTCTTGGAGCCAGTCAGTTGGACACTGCTTGTACCATATATATTCCAACTTCAATCCAAGAGCTTTGCCCAATGGGAGAAACAAGTTAATTTTGAAAGGACTTCTACCCATTATATTTACTTCTGGGGCTCAACCCCCCCCCTCCAAAACTAGCAAATCTGCTCAGTTGGAGCATAGAAAATGCTCTCCACTGAAGTACCCCAGGTCTTCATCTGAGCTGCCTTCTAAGACCCAAAAAACTTCAGACTCAACACTGTCAGATCCAAAGACCTGATCTGCGGATCTGGTTGTCATTTGAATCAGCCCTATGGTGCTGTCATCAGATCCTAGGTGCTTGGATTCAAAGCCTGGTACTTCAGCAAAAGCCTAACTCCTGAATATGTAATTAAACCCATATCACCTACTTTGCATTTTCCATTGCTTCAAACCCCTAAGAAACATTCTAGGCCACCATCCACTACTTCCTCCAGGCCTTCCAGAAGCTTATCAGAAATGGATGTGGATAGGATGATGTAAAAATTTCCAGATGGGGGGTTTACCAGTTCCATCCCTTATCAAATCTGTGAGTCTTCCTGCAACAACCAGAACTATTTTATTTCCTTCTGATCCTTCCATTTGTTTTGGAGTCCAAGGATATGAAAATCCCCGAGACGTCCAGAGACAGATCCGAGGATGATATCTTCTTCAACTCTGACCATATCCCTGAGTAGTTCTGCTCCAATACTCTCAGATTGGAGCAGGTCCTGGAGCCAAAGTGTCTGCTTTGGGTCTGTGAGGCTAGGATTGACTCCAGTGTTGTAGGATCTGTCCCTACCCTTTGCAGTCTTGGCCCTGAATATTTCAGGTCCAGTTCCATCCTTGAGGCATAAACCTGAGAGTGGTTGAGACCTACCTTTGCTGGGAGCTCTGGCTCTGACAGGTCTGGCCAAAGCCTCTCTGGGTTCATCTGTCTGAGATTGTGGAAAGAACTTTTTATCTCTCTAGAGAACCACCTTCTCATTTTTTGGATCAGACCCATTTCCACTCATTGGTTCTTAGCTTGAGTCAATCAGACCTACCTCACATGGACAGCCAGTTCCAATAAGTGGCCAGTCAGTTCTGGTAGAAGAACTTCCTCTCCCTTCCAGCACCTCCCCTAAAAACCTCACTGAGGAGGTCCATCGGATTTTGATGAAGGCGAAGGATCCCACGGATCACTATCTGAAGACATCTCCTTTGGAGTCATTTTAGAGATTCTTAAACAAAAAGGTGGCAGGTCCTCCAAAAAACCCCACTCTGGAGGAATCATTATTTTTGGAATCTTTTGGTTTTGGCCCATCTGTGTCTTGGGTTACCCCCCGCCCCCCCTGGCGGATGAACTCATTGGTTTAGTTTTCTGCCTAGCTTGGAAGGAGATGGATATCATTGAACCTATCCTGAAGAGACCTGACAAATTCTTAGCCCCTCCAAAAGACAGATCCCATCAGAGCAAAGGAGTCCTGCCTAATGCAGCCATCAAGAAAGAGCTAGCAAACAGAGCTCTTCTATCCATCCACCAAACAGGGAGTCTAGAGCATTGGGCAGATTCATAAAGTGAGTCTTTGCCGTAGCTATATTTGCCATGAGGTCTCTCAATTACCTGGCACACTTCACAAGACTTCAGAGAGATTTGACTAAGGAGCTTTAGGATCATAAGGTCATAGGAATTTAATGTGCTATTGGCCCTGAGGCCCTTACAAGCCTATCCAAGAATTTAGCCCATGTTCTGACAAGTCAGCACCCTATGCCCCTGTCCAGCAGGGATATAGGTGGAATCCCGGGGTTGTACTTTCTGTTCCCAGCCAGTTATCTAGGTTGCACTTAAAAAGTGTTAATGAGGTAGTCTGCTTGACATGGAGAGGGAGTCTATTCCACAGAAGGGGAGACTCTGGCACAGAAATCTGCCCTGCAAACAAGTCCTTTTGATGTCACAGACCAGGTTGAGGTCGCATCTGTGGGTTACTCAAGTGGAGCTTGACTTGCGGACATGCAGCAGTCCCATCAAGGCGAGGTCTCTGATTGCTTTGTATGCCAGACAGAGGTTACCTCTGAGGAGTCTGTATGAGACTGAGTATAGGGACAGGGATTTTAGCCCATCTGTACAGGGTAGATGTTTGAGGCTGTGGATTCTCCTGGTGAGGAATGTCTATGATCTGTCCAACTGCTGCATGTGCTTTTTGAGGTACATGCCAAAAGGGGCATTGTGCTCAATAATGGGTCTTATAAGGGAAGAATACAGGAATGTTATGACCTCCTTTTTTCTGAATGAGATACCCTTACTAATGAGGTGGGCCATGTAGAAAGCTTTCAGTACAATGGAGGCAATATGGTGGTCAAAAGTCAGTCTGCTATCAACCTGGGTTGAGTGCTTAAGACATGCGTAAGACATGCTTAAGACCTTATTATTAATGTGATAATTTGTGGGGATGTCATTCTCTCCAAAGAGCATGATGATGCATTTTTTGGCATTCAGTTTGAGGCCATGTTTCTGGCACCAGTCATTTGTTTGGGTAAGACCCTCTTGGAGGATGTCCACATCACTAGGTGAATTGATGACAGCACCCAGCTTGCAGTCATCTGGAAACTTGGTCACCCATAGCCCACTGGTTTTGGCCTACACCTCAGAAAAGTATATCCCAAAGAACAGAGGCCCCAAGACTGAACCCTGGGGTACACTGCTCATTACGGGTCTACTGCTTGAGATGGCTTCTCCTATTTTGACTAGGCGAGTTGTATCATTGAGCCAGTTTGCTACCCATCTGGTAACATATGGACTGATGCCTAGTTGAGAGAGTTTATCTATTATACCTGAGTGGTGAATAGTATCGAAGGCTTTGGCCAGGTCAGGATAGGCGGTGTGCACCGTGTTCCCCTCATCCATGGCTTTGGTGGCTGTCTCAAAGAAGCTGACCAGATTTAACAGGGATGACCTTCCCTTGATGAAACCAAACTGTGTGGGATTGTTTGGAGGTTGCCAATGTCCTTGTTAATGAAGTCCATGATAATCTGTTCCAAGGTCCTGCAGATCAGGCTAGTTAGACTGATGGATCTATAATTTCCTGGATTAGTGGACACTCCACCTTTGAGCAAAGGGTTGACAGTGGCAATCAATCCTCCACTCGGCTAGGATAAAGCTGATTCTCAGGCTTTGGTTGAATAGGGTGCTTAATGGTGCTGTAAGTTCATGCCTGAGTTCATGTAGGATGCAGCCTGGGATGTTATCAGTTTCTATGAAAGCTCTATTTTTTGCCTTTGAGAGGGCAGTAATGACTTTCTCCCTAGAGATAAGGGGAGGGGGGCAGGTGCTGGGGATGTCCTGATTTACTGATGGGAGGGACAGAGGGGTGAAGTTTTTGCCGACCCTGTCTTCCAGCAGGTTGG
The DNA here is from genome assembly GCF_019279795.1 of Protopterus annectens. Taxonomy (NCBI): domain Eukaryota; kingdom Metazoa; phylum Chordata; order Ceratodontiformes; family Protopteridae; genus Protopterus; species Protopterus annectens. The sequence continues at coordinate 226,757,834 of NC_056732.1, read as the reverse complement.
CTATATCTACAGAGTTTGTGTATGTGGTGCCCTTGACCACCAGTTCTAAGCAGATCTGAGTGCTTCATTTGAGATTGTGGACATATGTGAAGAAGGCCTTATGATTGTCTTTAGCAGATGTGGCCATTTTGGCCAGTTTCAAATATTCTGTCAAAGTCCATGTCTGCCAAGGATTTTGAAAGAACGTCCTCACAGCTGGCCTGTCTTTTGTCTATCTCAAATGCTTCAATGAGGTTGATTTCTCACACAGATGAAGGCTCCTCATGAATGGCTGGTTCAGGCATTGCCCTAAGGAGATATGTCTGGATGATGCTATGTGACTTTGCAAAGTCCTTTAATATGTCCTTCATCAATGCCCCATTTGATGGTACATCGCTATTCAGGCCATCAGTTAAAGAGACACTTACCTGCAGTGAACAGGATGAAAGACCCTGTCTGCCATGGGAGTCAAGTTTTCCACCCCTCAATGGACTTTTACCAGGAATCAAGAGGTGGTAAGAAAATATGGTTCTGAAAATCTCAGGGACCTTTCTGAGATCCACCTGGGGACAATTCCTCCAGAGGCTGAGGAAGATGAGTTTCTAATGGGAGATGTCACCCTAGAGGCAAAGGAGGCCCGCAGAACAAGGGGTTCCAGAATTCCTTTACTGACGGACCTTTTCAGCCCTCCTGAAGTGCTGCCCAATTGTCCAACTCTCTAGACAGTTGGGAGATGATTATCCCTGCACCCAGAAACTTGGGAAAATATAACAAAAGATATCTGGGTGCTAAAAATCATATCTAGAGGTTATTTCATTCAATTTTTCCAAACCCCTCTTCACAAAGAGATGAAAGCTCCCGACATTCCACCCAGTCAGAGAAAAGGCACAGCACAAGAAATTCAAAAGCTGCTAGAAAAAAAAGAGTCTTCCAAGAGGTCCCACCAGACCAAATAGAATTCAAAGTTTACTCATTCTTCTTTTTAATGCCCAAGAAAGAAAACAAGGAACCTCAGACCAATTTTGGATCTAAGCAAATTGGAAACAGTATGTGAAGAAGGCAAAGTTTTGAATGGTCATGGTACAGTCCAGCCTACCTTTTCTTCACAAGGATGATGGGATGTGCTTGATAGATCATCAAGATGTATACTATCACTTCAAAATAGAAGGAGCTGCTGAAGACACTTATGCTTTTGGCTGGGAGCCATTCCATATCAATTCAGACCTCTGCCCTTTGGAATCACCACAGCCCTTAGGGTGTTTACCAAATGTATGGCAGTGGCAGTTGCTCATCTGAAACTCAAATGATTCCATATCTAGATGACTGGATCTTCACTACCCCCTCCAAGCATCTCCTTCTACATTCCAGGAGCTACTTGCTTAAGATTTACCAGTCACTGGGGATGACAATAAATTATGCCAAATCAAATCAAACACCAGTCCAGAGCCTGGAGTTCATTGGTACACTTCTGGATAGAACAACATAGGTAGCATCATTGCTTCCTCATCCCATATCCACTATTATGAATCTGGTTCATCTTCTTATTTCCATCCATCTCCTCCAGCAAGATCAGTCTTTGAAGCATGAGGTTCCATGGCAGCAGCCATTCTATTACTTCTCTTGGCACATTTCTTTATGCATGTTCTTCAATGGGCTCTAGCTGTTCAGTGGTCTGTTCTTTATCAATCCCTATCCTTTCCAGTCAAGCTGACTACAATTTGCAAATGACACATTCACTGGTAGATTCAGTCTGATGACATTCACCTAGGCCAACCCTTTGTATTATCACATTTTTATGCTTTTCCAATATTTTATTGTATTGGTGTTACTGTGATCTTTACTTCTCCTACATCATGTACTGTTTGTGCAGAATTATTTAAACTGTTATAGTATTGTATCTTTTTTCTGTTTCAACCTGTATTGCTTTCATCATAATGGCTGTTGGAACTGCATGCATATGCAGTAAAATTACATACAACACTTCTTTATGTTTCTCTCTCTCTCTCTGTTCCCTGTTAATATTACAGGACAATGTGATACATAATCAACAGTATTTTCTTTCCCTTTTGGTACTGCATTTTAATTTGGATAGGCCTGTAGACTAAATGACTACCTTTCTATTCTAAGAAGTGTTAAATATTGTTTCTAAATAATAATTTTGTGGTCAATAATTACACTTAAAGTTGTTGAAGAAAACCTTTGAAAAAATGTGTTCAGGCCAAGGGTGCTGTAACTCAGTCTTGTATTTCCTCCACATTTGGTGTCATTCAAAGGGGATCCAGTATCTGTCTGCCTGGGATGAAGTAGTAAAATACACTTGTAAGGCTCTAAAAGGCTAGTGCACTTGAGTGTGTAGCCTGTATCAGTAAACGCAGTTGAAAGACCTTGACTTTGCGAATAGTAGTAAAATTTGAAGACAGATTTACCACCATAACAACTGCAACCTAAAAGGCCTGATCTGTAAAGCCATGGAATGCATCATTATGGACCTCATAAACAGGCATATAGGGAACCTACAAACCCTGGACTCCTCACAATATGAGTTTGTGAAGGGCAGATCATGCCTGCTCAACCTGATAGACTTCTTCGAATCTGTCACCAGAGCAGTCGATGAAGGTAGTCCATACAGCCTACCTTGCTCTAGCCAAGGCCTTCAACACCATCTCCCACTCAGGGATCATTGACAAACTCACTAACCTAATCATTAACCCCTACACCATAAAATGGGTTGCCAATTGGCTCACAGACAGAACCCATGTAGTGAAAGTAGTGGACTGAGTCCCACAGGGATCTGTCTCTGAAGTGCAGGCCAACACCAAGGGACTCTGGTTAACCAAATTTGCAGATGACTGCAAACTGGGAGCTATTATTGATTCTCAAACTGATGTAGACATCCTACAGAAAGGCCTCACAGACACCAACGACTGGTGCTAGAACCATGGTCTTAAACTCAATGCTAAAAAGTGCATTGTCATCCCCTTCGGGAAAAACACGGTCCCCATGAACTACCACATCGAAGGTTGCCCACTCAACTCCCAAGGTGTGATAAGAGATCTGGGAACACAAGTAGATAGCAACCTCTCCTTCGACAGCCATGTGGCCACAGTAGTCAGAAAGTCCTTCTATGTGGCACACCTCATTACAAAAGGCTTCTCATCCAGGAAGAAATAAGTCATAATCCCCCCTCTACTCATCCTTCATTAGACACATTATAGAGTACAATACCTCATTCAGCCTGTACCTCATTAGACACAAAAATTCCTCACAAAGAGGTTCCTAGGACTGAAACACATGCCCTATGCAGACAGACTTAAACTCCAGGTATACTCTGTCTCATATCGCCTACTTAGAGGCAGTCTCTGTTTGACCTACAAATCCATGTCTGACCCAGTATTGCTAGACATGCTTCATCAGAAAAAGTCCCAATCCATCTGCACCACATGCTCCAAAAACCTCAACCTCATCGCCACAATAAACAGAACCTGCTGGAGGGACAGGTTCCTAACCCAGAGACTTCCCATACTCTGGAATAAACTCCCTGTTCACATCAAGCAGAGCAATTCACTAGCCCTCTTCAAGAAAAATCATGACGAGTGGATGGGTAACAGAAAATTCACCCTGGGGATCACTTCAATAGCCTTGCTTGATAGGGACATAAGGAACTAATGTCCAGCAACAGGACAGCTGGGAAAATTTTTGGGCTAGGCTTGTGTTGGCTCCAGGGACATTAGCCTAGTACTCACCTATGAACCTATAAATTTGCTGTCATAGGTTATCATTTGCTTACCATCTTATACCTGACTTTATTTTGCTTCCAGCCCAATTAAACTGGCATCTTCTTCTAATATATTTTAGTACTATCTATCAACAGATGATATAGCTGTCAGCTTGTAGTGTAGATGTTTTGGATGTGATTATCACAAAAATGTCCCAGCTTTGCTTAATGGTTGAGACATTACACAAATCAGCCTGGGAGGAATAGGCATGATCTGTGAATGCTGACTTACACATTCTGAAGGGAAGGGTGTTGGGGGTGTCCTGTTAAAAAGGTCCATCTGAGAGAGGTCCATGATTGCAATACTTGCAGATCAACACTGAGGGAGGCATGATCCTGCCAAGGAGTGTTCATGTACTTTCGCTGGAATCACTGATGTGCAGAACTGTGTACTTCCATAGTGCCCAGTGTAAATGGAACTGTACTTCTTGGGGCAAAGGGGAGCTAGCTTAAGGCAAATGCAAGCTCTCCTTAACTCACTGATTGAATGCCATAATCTCTAGTACTTGCCTGCTTCTCCTGGTTTCATCAGAGTTCGGAGAAATGAAGAGGATTGATGCTAATTAACCAAGAGTAGCAAGGGCAAAGGGTCATTGAAAATTTATTTTATTTATTTTTTATTTTATTTTACATTTGTTAACTGGGAAATTCCGACTGGACCAGGTCCATTTTCAGCAGACGCCCGGGGAGAAAAGCTCCAACATCAAGTTATACAAATACAGTACATCCAGCATAATACACAAAACAGGTTACATCATGTATGCTGAGCATAGTAATATAACTTTTAGTTATGTACTTACCATAACTTTAGATGTTTGGGATCCATCTTGCCTACATTCTGTACTTATGGGCTCGGAGCCGATCCTCAGCTCCGACTCAGCACACTATGCTATAGAGCAAAGCCTCTTATTGGCTGAGCTATTCTCTATCCCAGGATGCACCACCACTAATCCCCCAGATCTTGTTTGTCCGCATTCATGCACACACACATAACTGTTTATATAACATTGCCAGATGTTTCAAGATGAAACAATAGAATTCAGACCGTCCGATCTCTTCTGATCTCCAAGGCAGGGGGAAGGAGGGTGGGTTATTAGGAATGTAGGTGAGATGGATCCCAAACATCTAAAGTTATGGTAAGTACATAACTAAAAGATGTTATGTGATCCTATCTCACCTACATTCTGTACTGATGGGACAGCGTCCCTAGCACCTAATTCCTGGGTGGCTCACTGGAAAACACTCCTGAGCACTGTGGAACCAAATGAAGCTCGCCCCCAAGATGCCACATCCAATTTGTAGTGGGAAATGAAAGTGTGCGGGGAAGACCACGTAGCCGCAGCACAAATGTCACCAATGGCAAGCTTAGAATGGAATGCTATTGAAGTAGCCATAGCTCTTGTAGAGTGAGCTTTGACAGAGGTTGTAAGCTCTTTATTAGAAGAGGAATAAGCTTGACTAATACAGTCGCTGATCCATTTGGCAATAGTGACCTTTGTGACGGCTTTGCCCAATTTATTATCCGAAAAGGACACAAACAATTGATCTGTTTTTCTTGTTTGTTGGGTCCTGTCTAAATAAAAGCGCAATTGCCTGTGAACATCCAATGTGTGGAAGATGTATTCCGCTTTGTTTGAGTACTTTGGAAAGAAAACTGGAAGTTCTAATGACTGTTGCAGGCAAAAACTGGAACAAACTTTAGGGACAAAGGATGGATTAGGCCTGAGGGATACTCTATCTTTGTGAAAAACCAGGTACGGTGGTTTTACAGATAGAGCTTGAAGCTCTGAAACCCTTCTGGCAGAAGTAATCGCGACCAGAAAGGCAGTTTTCCAAGAAATAAATTTCAAATCACATGTTGCTGCCGGTACAAAGGGGGAGGAGGTTAAGGCACATAATACCACATCGAGATCCCACGGAGGAGAAGGATGAGAAATCTGAGGTCGTAAAAGCGCAGCACCTTTCATGAAGGTTTTACACAATCTGTTGCTCATTAAAGGAGGGTTTATAGATTCATGAAAATTGGAAATAGCTGCCAATTGGACCTTGATGGTAGAGACTGAAGAACCTTGATTGAATAGGGAAGTTAGAAATTTCAGGACTTCCGATACAGGAATAGTGATGGGATCCAGACCCCAGAGTTGAGCCCAAATAGCAAATCTCTTCCATTTGCTAGTGTACAATTTCTTAGTGGCAGACTTGTGGGCCGATGATAATATATGTATGACTTCCGGGTCTAAGGTATGATTCCTGACTATAGTCGGAAGAGGAGGAGCCAAGCTGTTAACTTCAAAGTGTGAAGGGACTGATGGAGTTGTCCCGACTGATGAATTAATAGGTCTGGGATCTGATCCAGGAACCATGGACCGTCCAGTGCATATTTCCAAAGATAGGGGAACCATACCTGACGAGGCCAGTAAGGGGCAACTAAGATCATTTTGCTCCCCAAGTGAGACGCCTTTTGGATCACTCTGGGAAGGAGGGGAACTGGAGGGAAGGCGTATAGCAAGCCGGTGGGCCAAGGATGGGCTAATGCATCCATAGGACTCTCCCCCAGAGCTGGAGTGAGAGAGAAGAACTTTCTGCACTTTGCGTTCAGCGGGGTTGCGAAGAGGTCGCAACAAGGAGTTCCCCATCTGCTGAAGATCTGAGTTGTCACTGCATCGTTCAGAGACCACTCGTGAGGAGAGAGGATAGTTCTGCTGAGTCTGTCGGCTCTCACGTTGGATTTGCCAGGGATATGAGTTGCTACCAGAAAACGTCTGGTCGCCACTGCCCATTCCCAAACTCTCATGGCCTCTCTGCAAAGAGGGTAGGATCTGGTCCCTCCCTGCTTGTTCAGATACCAGATTACTGACATGTTGTCGGAGTGAACGGGAATTACGCCCTGAGGGAGGTAATCGTGGAGGGCTTGTAGAGACAGAAGCACCGCCCTCATTTCTAAAATGTTGATATGAAGGAGACTCTCTTCTGAATGCCATTTGCCTTGGACTGACCTGCCCAGGGAATGCCCCCCCCACCCCATCTTTGAGGCGTCCGTAGTCAAAGTGGCCATAGGAGGAGGTGGAACAAAGGGTCGTCCCTGATCCAGATTGGAGGGCACCAGCCACCAGCAAAGGTCCCGTTTGCAGGTTTCCATGATCCGTATGAGGTGACTGAGAGGGAGATCCTGAAAGGACCACTGTGTCGAAAGAAGCCAATGGAGAATTCTCATATGCAATCTTGCTAGGGGGACTAGAAGAACAGTGGCCGACATAGAGCCCAATAGCTGCAGGACCATCCTAGCTGGAGCTTTGGATCTGAGAAGCAAGGCTCGGACTTGAGCCTGTATAGTTTGTATCCTTTCTGTAGGAAGATAGACCCGCATTCGGTTTGAGTCTATCTCTACTCCGATGAGCCTTATGCGCTGAGATGGCAGCAACACAGACTTTGGCCAATTGAAGGTGATTCCAAGGGAAGTGCCTAGTGATATTGTGGCTTGTAGGTTCTGCAATAGTAGACGCCTGGAGGTGGCAGTTAGGAGCAAGTCGTCCAGATACAGAAACACCTGGAATCCTAGACTCCTCAGGTGAGCAGTCACGACCGCCAAACATTTGGTGAACACCCTGGGGGCTGTGGTGAGACCAAAGGGCAGTGCGCAGAACTGAAAATGACTGTCTCCCAGGCTGAAGCACAAATGTCTCCTGGACGCCTGATCTACCAGGATGTGGTAATAGGTGTCCTTGAGATCTATGGAGCACATCCAAACACCTTTCTCCAGCAGTGGGAGAATGGATTGTAAGGTGACCATTCGGAACTTGGACTTTTTGACTGAATGATTTAGGATGCTGAGATCCAAAATGGGCCTCAAGTCCCCGGTCTTTTTTGGCACCAAAAAGAATCTTGAGTAAGTCCCTAATCCGATCTGGTCTGCGGGGACCGGTTGGATGACTCCTTTTTGAAGCAGCTTTGAGACTTCTAAGGCTGCAATTTCCCGTTGACTGGCTGGCGGGTCCGGGATTTTCTTGGACGGAGGTGGGGAGTGAGAAAAGGGGATGGCGTAACCTCCGGCGATGATTCGAAGCACCCATTGGTCCTGAGTGATACCTTCCCAGGCTTTTAGGTGCCTCGAAAAATGACCCCTGACTGGCTCCAGAGCTGCACAGTTGGGCAATCCTTCAGGGATTGTGAAAGGCTGAAGAGCCACGAAAGGACTCGCGGTCTCCAATGTTGCAGGGGCCTCTGCCGCCTCTGGGACGGCGTCTTCCAGAAAAATTTCCCCCTCCTCTGCCTCTAGAAGGGGGATCATCCTGCTGCGAGGGATAAGACTTTTGGGATTTACAGAACCACATTTTCCCTCCTCTTTTAGCCTTGGGATAAGGCCGAAAGGGAGTGGAAAATCATGCCCCTACGGCAGTCAAAGTCTTACCTTCTTGCTCGCAGCGGGTCAATGTGTCCTTTACCTTGGGTCCAAACAAAGAGGACCCATCAAAGGGAGCGTCGGCAAAGGAAGACTTAAAGGCTTCCGCAAAATGACACAGGCGGAGCCAGGCTTGCCTCCGTAGAGCAATACCCGTACCCGCCGCTCTACTCACCCCCTCGGCCACATATGAAATGAGCCTCATGGACGAGTTTGATATCGATGACAGTGTAGCCAACTGAGAGCCAACCGTCTGGGCCAGCTGCTCAGGTAGGTTACCCAAGAGGGTATGAAAGCTCCTTGATCAGATCCCTCTGAAATCTAGTGAAGTGCGTTAAATAGTTCAGGGACCTTAAGGTAAAGGCCGCTGAACTGAGGGTGCGCTTCCCGTACCAATCCATGCTCCTAGACTCCTTATTAGGAGGATGGACGGACGTCGAAGCCTCTGCTACATCTTGTTGGGTAGCAGATGCCACCACCAAGGCATCTACAGCCACACCTTTGGTCAAAAACTCCTTCTCTGGGGGTGCTGATAAGAACTTATTTGGGTGAGCAGGCACTGGTTCCACAGAGTCTGGATGTTCCCACGCCCTTCGACAGATCAAATCTAGGAGCTTGAAGGGCGGAGACACCCAGGAGGTGGAGGGCTGAGCCCCGAAGGCCTTGAGGAACACCGACTCATCAGCAGAAGGGGGTTTGGAATGCCAGCCACCTCGTTGTTTGAGGGCTTCCAAGATGTCTACAAAGGAGACATCATCTGAGGACGACTTAGGGGACCCCTCCGCATCATCAAGATCGGTGTCTGACGTGAGAGACTCATCGGGGGAGTCGACGTGCTTCCTCTTGCACGGTCTTTTCCTTGGGGGTTCCTCTGAAGAAGCTTCAGAGGGACCTCCAGGAGGAACCCCACTGGGGGTGACCTCAGGCCCCAGGCTCCGCTGTCTACGGACAGGGGGACTACCAAAGACCCAGTCTCCGTATGTAGGGAAGGTGCTGGTGAGACCGTGGAGGTAGCCAAAGAAGATTTGGCCAACGCACTCCTCATGGCCCTGAAAGCCGGACCGCCAGAATCCTGGGAAGGTCCAACCCCCGTGGCCACAACAGTAGACGGTACCCCCGCAGCCGATGCACCGAGAGGAAGGCTCGGAACCGAAAACATCGGTCCCGAAGCGTCCCCCCCGGGGCCGATGGAGGAGGTCCGTGTACCGAACTCCGACTCGAGAGCCGGGGTTGGAGTAAGGGTCGGGGCCGACCCGAAAACCTCCATCGGCTCCACCAGCACCGGCTTCAATGGTACCAAGGCTGTTGGAGGAGGAACCAGAACTACAGGGTGGGCCATCGGCTCCGAAGCCGAATGGGCTGGAGCCAAAACTAATTTCTGGAATACAGGAGACTGAAACAGTCTTAGGAGCACCCTGTCGATGTCCGAATCCGACATCTTGGAAGATCGGGAGGAAAGCGATCGGGCCCGAACTGACTTCTCCATTGGCTCCGAAGGACTGGGGGACCGGCTCCGAATAGACTCGACCAGTATCGTTGCCGAGGAAGATTCCAAAACAATTTCCCTCGGTGCCGAGGAAGGCTTCGGCGCCGAAGGGGAAGAGTCTGAGCCGTCAACCCTCATCGACTCCAAAATCAGTGGAGCCGATGAAGGTGACCCGCCTCTCGAAGCCCCAGTCATTGGCTCCGAAACCAGAGGAGTCGAGACTGGAGGCATCGAGGCAGACCATTCCGCCCTCGGCTCCGAAGTCCGTGGAGCCGATGGAGAAGCCTGCCTAGATTTCTTAGTAGTCGGTTCCGACGGGCTGGTCGGAGCAGACGCTTTCTTTTTCTTAGCTGGAGAGGAAGAGGAAGATAAGGCCTCCTCGAAGGAGGGTTTGATAAGCCCTTTCAAGATTAATTTATTCTTCCTCTCTTGGAGGACCCTAGAGGAAAAAGCGTGACACACGCTGCAAGACTCCTGTAGGTGCTTGGTGCCTAAACAGTACACGCACGAGGAGTGATCATCGGTGATGGACATTTTATAATTGCACCTCGTGCACTTCTTGAATCCTGAGGGTCTATGTTCTTTGGACATAATGCCTGTAAACCACTCACTATAACAGTAGAAAAAAACACTATGTATGTCAGTAAACAAAGATTTTAACAACAATAAAACCTTTTTTTTTTTTAAAGAAAGGTTAAAAATTAACAAGTACAATACAAGTACAACAAACACCAAAAAGGAGGGCCAAGAACCCTCTAACTTAAACAGGTACTTGACCTCCCTAAAAATAAGAAAACTCGCTAAAGAATAGGGGAAGGCCCCTCTAACTTAAATGGAAAACCTTTCCCTAATCAATCACACAAATTTACCACAAAATTTTACCAAAAACACACTGATACACAATGATAGCTGTTAAAACAGCTTTTGGGTAAAGAATAAAGAATTTCCTGACAGGAAAACTTTAAGAAAAAACAGCACTTAGCTCAGCCAAGTTTGAGACCACGTCGTAGCTTGTAAGCGGCAAACGAGATCTGGGGGATTAGTGGTGGTGCATCCTGGGATAGAGAATAGCTCAGCCAATAAGAGGCTTCGCTCTATAGCATAGCGTGCCGAGTCGGAGCCGAGGATCGTCTCCGAGCCCATCAGTACAGAATGTAGGCGAGATAGGATCACATAACATCAAGAATTAATAAAAACACTCCAGGTAAAAGATATATAACATGGGTAAAAAGACAATGTCAGTCATACTTTGGTAAGAAAAGAAAATATATCAAGTAAGATTCTACAGTTAAAAGTACCCTTTCAGATGACCAAGCCTACAGGGGATCAGAGCTCCAGCATGTGATCAGAGAGGAATTTGGGGAGTTAATAGTAGTATGGGTAGGGTTATGTGATACAAGGGCATAACCATGTACTAAGAAGGTGCGATTTGGGGGAGTTTTTGAATATGGATGTGGAGGGGGCAGTGGACACAGATAGGGGAAGAGAGTTCCAATTTCTGGCAATGGTGTGGGAGTAGAGCGCTTTCCCTGCATTATTGTTAGCCTTGGTGATGGAGAGGAGAGATTTTTCACTGGATCTTAGGTATCGGTTTGTAGTATAGATAGTAAGTAGGTTTGATAATTAGGGTTTTTTTTCGGGATATTTGAGAATATTGTAGGCTGTGCCCAGCTGGTGATAGTTAAGTAGCTGTGGTAGCTCAAGCCATTTTAGTTCTTTTAGTGCAGCACAGTGATGGGTTCTATAGGTTGAGTTAGTAGCAAACATGGCTATTTTATTGTAGCATGATTCTAGTTTGTCTAGGTCACATTGTCTGATTTGGGTAAAGATTGGTGCTGCGTATAATAGAGTTGAGAGGAGGTGGCTTTGTGCAAGAGTGACTCTTGCTTTTTGTGAGAGAAAGGACTTATGCCTGTATAGGGAGCCTAGTTTTTTGTGTACTAGTTTTATGGTATGTGGGATGTGAACATCAAAGTGGAGATTATTGTCTATTTCAATGCCCAGAAGTTTGGTGTGGTTAGAAGGGGAGATGGTGGTGCCGTCATTAGAGGTTATGGTAAAGGAGAGGGGTTTTTTTGATCTATTAGGGGTAAATAGTAGCAGTTTTGTCTTTTTGGGATTTAGATACTCCCTCTGCTTAGGCCTAGCTAGTCTGAAGCTTCTTGGATTAAGTTGGGGAATTCAAATTGTTCATTTTTTTCTTGCAAGCTCTCTCCCTCTCAGTGATAACATTGGTGGTACTAAATTGTTTTATTTTTTTTCTTTGTACAGTATAAGCTGCATTTAACTACACATAGTAAACACCTTATCTCTTTTGCTTTCCTACATTGTGGCATATTGTGTTTGGCTTTAGCTAGCAAATTCAGGTGACATCAATTTGCCTAAGCATATGAAACTATAAAATTCATTTTTACCCTATTTTTAATTTTTGCATATCACGCTAACATACCTTGGATTTTGTCTGCTGTTACTAACTAACCAGTTGAAGTATTCAATTTATATATATATATATATATATATATATATATATATATGTAGGGGTCCACTTTGGAATTTCGAAATTTCACAATCCCGATGTTCTTAAGACCGACACTCAAAACATCAAGATTGTGAAATCACAAAATAACAAAAAAATAAATAACTAAACAAAATCCAGAATGCATCAAAATAGATAATTTTGCAGGGGAGCAAGCCTTCCTGCACCCCCATGTGGAGGGCTGAACTCCCCACACCCCCTGCAAATTAAATATACTAACTCCGAGATTGCACTACAGTGAAGAAAAAGTTAATGTTCCCGTTCCGCACTGTATGGCGATCTCCACTTATAGGTTTCGAGATTTCACAATTCTGAGGTTCTGAGCATTGGGGTCTTTCAACATGAGGTCTGGATGTCACATCAACTGTCACCATATCCTTCAATTAAATGCCACTCTCCTACCTTCTTTGACAGTCATGCCTGTCACAGGTCTTCTCTCACAGATTCCATCCATCTGTTTGCCGGATACCCTTGTTTCCTCTTGCCTTATTTCTATCTCTCCCAAATCTTCAGCAGATCATCTTCTGCTTTCCTGCACCACCTTAAATCTGTTCTCTGTGACCTTCTCTGCAGTTGGAACTACTTTAGTTTCTGCTCTGATGTCCTAATTTCTTCATCTGTCCCACAGTTTACATCTTACCACCCATCTCAGACACTTCATTTCCATGACCTCTAGCTTACTGAACTGCTCTGCCTTCACTGCCCAAGTTTCTGTTTTGTACTGCTTACTTTTCAGCTTCTTTGGTATTCTTCTGTCACACAATACCACTAACATTACGTGCCAGTTGCAGTTCCTCTGATTCTAGTTTTGACCTCCTCATTCAGACTTCTCTTTTCATCATTCATCTCTCCCAGATACTTGAAGCTTTTTACCTGTTCCATTTGTTTCCCCTTCTATCTCTATGTTCATCTTCTTCTGATTTCCCCAGTTGTTATTCTGACAACTGGCTTGTCTGTACTCACTTTCATCCCATGTACCTTTGGTTTTGCTTTCTGTTCCCCTATCATTTGATGAGGTTCTTTTTCAGCGTCTGGTTGTAATGCCACATCATCAGCATAAAGCACCTTTCTTGATATGCCTTCTATAACTTGTTTGTTAATGTAGTCTATCACTAGTTTAAGCAGCTGTCGACTGATGCATAGCCACCCCATTTGTGAGAACCCTTTGTCCAAACACTGTATTTGTGTCATCGGTTCCTTGTTCATAGTCTGCAGTAATTCTACTAATGTTTCTAAGACGTTGAACCATCAAAAGACTACCCAAATCAGCTTTCTTTGGACATTGGCATATGCTTTCTTTAAGTCTAGGAATGTCCAGTTGGACTGTTTCCTCATCTCTAGCTTATTCACAACTATCTGTCTTACTGCAAACATTGGGTCAGTTGTACTGCATCCTGATCTGAATCCAAACTGATCATCTCCCATCTTACTTTCTACCACCATGTGTATTTGTTTGTCGCTCACTCTTTCTAGAACTTTCATGCAGTGAGACAAGAGTTTTAAATCTCTATACTGCCTGTATTCTGAATATCCCCTTTATTGCTTCTACATTAGCACTAGAATATTTATTTTCCAGTCATATGCAATATGTTTTCCTGTCCATACATGCTGTGAGCACCCTTTGGAGCCACTTCTTCCCTAATTCGCTTAACATCTTTATCATATCTGCCATGAATTCATCTTAGCCTGCTGATTTCCATGATTTTTCCTAAGTGCTGGTCTTACTTCTTTTAGGGCGGGCTCTTCTTCCTCTTTCACTCTAGGCTGTGTCTGGGGCAGTACAACTTCTGTGTGTTTTCTTTATTCAGAAGTTAGTGGAAGGACTACTACCATCTGCCTTTGATGTTGTGTGGGATAGCAAAAAGGCTGATGTTGATAACCCTTATGAAAGGTGTCTGATAAGTATCTTCTTTATCTTTTTGTCTTTGTCTTGCAACCCAGTGGGAGTTTCTTTCTACCATCATAAACCCAACATATTAGTCATAGGCGACTCCATTGTGAGAGACACAGATGTGCCCCTCTCCAGGCTGTATAAGGAGAAAGTCACGGTTAGTTGTTTGTCGGGTGCCAGAATCCGCCATAATACCAATGCACTCAAGTCTGTCAACAAGTACTATTATGACTCTGCCATAGTCCATGTTGGAATGAATGACTTGAGATGTACCTCCCTGGACTGTATGAAGAGAGACATGATCAAGCTCGCTGTGTATGTGTCCCAGGCAGGTATGTTCCTAGCCTTAACCAGCATTCTACCGTAACCCAGAATGATGCCTCAATACAAACAGAAAATGATTGACTTTAACAATTGGCTTAGTTTCTGATGTCATTCCAAGCGGATCCAGTACCTGATAGCCTTGGATGACATGACTGACAAGCCCCGATGCTTTGCTAGAGATGACCTGCATCTATCTCTCTTTGCCTTGCCTCCCTCATAGTGCCTTTTTTAGGCAATGCCATGAAGTCAAAGCTACCAACATGAAAATTTCATCAAAACATAAATTAAAGGTCATGCTGCTAAATGCTAGCAGTCTAAACATTAAACTGCACTTATTGCAAGCATTCTTGACCCTGGAAGAAGCTGACATTTGTGCAGTCACAGAAATCTGGTTCAAAGGTGTGGAGATCACCCCAGCCATACCAAGTTACTCATCCTATCACTCATTCAGACCCCAAACTGTGGGCAGCAAAACAAAAGGAGGTGGAGTTGCAATATATATAAAAGACATACACACCTCTAGGCTGCTCAAACTGTATGGTGCACAGGAAATACCCCAGGTGCAGTTAACAACTGACAAGACCCCTATTCAAATCATAGCTAGCTACAGGCCTCTAACTCTGACTCAAGATGCCCACTCCACCTATCTGGACCTCTTTGAATCTATCTAGATTCAATCCTTTACCCTGATACTGGGCAACTTTAACTATCCAACCATAGAGTGGAAGAAATACTCATGCCAAAACACAAATGTCCAGAGATTCCTTGATTTTGTCAATGCAAATGCCTTGGACCATTTGGTTGACACCCCCACAAGAGGTGAAAATATCTTGATCTTGGTATTAACCGACATGAGTAACCACTACAGTATCCCTACAGTGTCATCATCCCTGCTAAGATCCGACAACAAAGCAGTCACTTTCAAAATCACCATCCCACCCCACCCCAGCTAGGGTCAAACAAAAAACATCTCCAAAACTGATTACAACCTCCTGAGGGAAGGTATAAACAGATTCACTGACCCCTCCCCTCCACAGGAACTGGCACATATGTCCAAACCTACACCAAAGTACTATATGAGGATTTATATAGCTGCATGGAACCAGCAATACCAGACAGGACAAAATACTCCTCCTCAAGGAAAAATAAACCTGTCTGGTGGACATCTACAATAAATAACTATAATAAAAAGAAAAAAGTTGCTGTCCAGGAACAAGAAGGAGCAGGTGTCTAATTGGAACCAATCTCTCCTTAGCCTAAGCAAGCAAATAAGAGCACTAGTGAAATCCTCTAAACCAAACTTCGAGTCCAGACTGGCCATGTCTACTAAAGACAGTCATAAGGCTTTCTTCACATATGTCGGCAGTCTCAAGGGAAACACCCAGATCTGCTCAGAACTGATGGTCAAGGATACAGCATACACAAACTCTGTAGATATAGCCAACCTGCTAGCAGACAGGTT
>NC_056732.1:226621982-226731982 GCF_019279795.1 Protopterus annectens | reverse complement strand
TTGTGTTATGCTTGAAATCTTTTATGAAAAAATACAGAAGTTATTATTATCATAGTAGAATGACTCAGTACAAATTATTTGTAATGCTTCATTTCAGTGAATGGGATGAGTCATGTCCCTTTTCTCTTTTTGCAGCAGAAGGAGTTAGAGTCATGGTTGAGTGGATTGGGTGCTGGACAAAAAAGCCATTGGGGATCTCCCTGCACAGATGTAAATTCTGAAGATTATGAGTCTTAGCTTTCTGTAAACCTAGATAACTGGATAGGCAGCCTTAAATTCTCTCCTTGTCTATCTTGTCTTGCCCCCCTTGGGGCTAGCGAGGCTAGAGGAAAACTTTGAATAGGGTTTTTTGGCTAGGCTTGAAATGGTCTGCAGCGCAATTGTCTAGTACTTACCTATGAATCTATTAACCTATAAACATCACAAATTAATACTTCTGGGTTATTGTAGAGTAACAGTATAGCAGTGAAACAAGTATTGAAAAGTATTTTTAAGACCAAGATACTCACCCTGCCAGGATTCCTTTAGTGAAGGCTTTGTGTGCCTTTTAACAGAAATAGGACAACATATTTTCACATAAAATAACACTCATTTTGCTTGTTTTATCAGGAAATAACATTTAACAAATGCATCCTAATTTATTTTACACCTACTAAAGATTAATTCATTTGCTATTGTGGTTGCATAAAACACAGATAGTAAGTATACAGCTTTGCCTATGATTTCCCATTCACCATGGGTAATGCTGCTTGCAAATTTAAATGATATACATAGTGTGTCATTAGAAATGGGCCATCCAATGGGGAGAGTAGCAATGTACAAAAATGTGATGACATGAGACACACTGCACAGCTGAGACTACAGTTTCTTTAAGTGCACAAGCTCAAAAAATAAAAAAAAAATAAATAAATAAATAAATAAAGAAAAAACTAATCAGTCCCCTCAGAGACTTAGATGATATTGTCTATATTCATAGTTTAGGCAACAATTAATTTTTGTTTTTGTCTTTAACCTACTTAATGGGCTAGCAAAACGCTTATGATATGAAAATACAAGATATGATATGTATGTGGATGGCTAATGCTCACAGGCATGATGCCGCTGGTGCATTCTAACTATGTGAAAGAACCATGACAACACTGATGCACCAGTTAAAAGTAGTTCATAGCTCAAGAACTTCAGAGATTGGGAGATCAAAGCAGTCTAGCTTTGTCTGGATATTACTGAGATAAGGACCCAGAATTAAGGCTTGGACAATAGGCATGGAAGATGTGTCAAATAATTATACTGTTTCACAGTTCTTTTTTTTTTTTTTTGATACTTTGAATGTGAACAAAATTCTGGTTTTCAATAAAACTATGCAGACATACAATACACACAGGTGTGTGTGTGTGTGTATGTTTGTGTGTATGTTTATCAGAAAAAACTTTTCTTTCCAGGGGATCAAGCCCCTCTCTGCACCCCCCCCAAACATTTATATATAACAATTCATGGTTGCACCACAGTAAAGAAAAGGGAGGAAAAACACAAAAATCACACCACCAGCTCACCCATTGTGATGAAACTCATTACGATGCAAAATCTTCACAATATAAACCAGATGACTAAAAGGACAACGATGCTTGTAGAATAGCTACACACACACACACACACACACACACACACACACACACACACACACACACACACATACACAAACACAAGCATGTTATAAATACATACACACACACACAGATATATATATATATATCTTTTTTAACGTTGGATTCCACTTCTACTGAGTGTTATTTCTTCCGTGTATTTTAATTTTTGCTTGACATTAAAAGTATCTTACCAAAGGAGAAGTATTTCATGACTACAACACTAGCTGCATATATATATATATATATATATATATATATATATATATATATATATGTATGTGTGTGTGTGTGTGTGTATGTGTGTGTGTGTATCTATGTATATGTATTGATATATATAAAATATCTACTGGTATGGTATGCTATAAATGAAATACCTTGCACTAAAGATTTACTGAATGATTCTTTTTTGTTGTCTGTAGCTAAAATGCTAGAATGATAGATAGATAGATAGATAGATAGATAGATAGATAGATAGATAGATAGATAATTAGATAGATAGATAGATAGATAGATAATGGTTAGTATGTCTCTTTTCCCCAAACTTCTCTAGGCAGACTGGCTTGCTCACACCACTGGGGATGTAAACTGGCCTCACAACTGTTGGAACAGTTATTCGTCACTGGGGGGAAGTAGAGGAAATCAGGGCAGCACAACAAAGAATCAGGTGCTTCTAATCATGAGGATTTTTTATATGGGCTACAATTTTCCTCTTGAGTAGGCAGATATGTAGTGGTAGGAATGTGCATATGAATGTTCTTGCCTGTGATATATTCATTAACTACCCAACTCAATGCTCGATCATACCCCTGTGACACTACTGCTACTCTCTAGCCTCTGCTAGAAAGCTACACAGTAACAAACACAACCTTCTTCCTTCCCTTGAGTTAGATGAGCTAGTCATCAGCTGCCCTAATCTGCCTTCAGCCCTCCAGCCTTCCAGGCCAGTAGTTAATCCTAGGTTGCCAGTGACACAGATGGCTATCTTGCTTCTACTAAAACTCTACCAATGCTGGTCTTTGTTTAGGACCCCATATTTCTTTATATCTACCAATCCTTGAAAGGGAAGGCAATCTCTAACCTGCAGTCCAGATATATTCTTGGCATCTTCCCATTCTATTACCTTTCCCTCTCTAGTTATTTGTTACCAATACCGTGGTTCCTTTGCCAGTTTTCTCCAGTAAATTCCACCCCCCACCTATTTTCTGTAACCCTAATTGCAGTACTATCTATAGACAGAATCTCCTTTTTTCACTTCCATGTTGGCTTACTTCTTAGAATATTCTGCTACTTTCTGAATATAATTTATGAATATAATATTTTGTATGACTATTGTTATACTCCTTAAAGATCTCCATCCAAAATTCTAGTCTCTCCTTGTTTCTTGAGCTCTCCCCCCCCCCCCGTTTTATCACCATCCCTTTCCATTTTTTTTTTTTGCATTTTAAAGCAGTGAGTGGCCTGTTGGTACTGGCAAAAAAAAAAAAAAACAATAGCAGCATGGATTATTTTTTCTTAAGGTGCCCAGTGAAGAAATATGAATGTGCAGGTGTCTGTGGAGTTAGAAGACTTGATGTTGGACAGATGAGTATTGAATGATTGGTAGTATTAAGACTTAAGACTGTAGTACTGTTAATTATGAGGATGATATCTATTAATGGGTATGAAAACATGTTATATATTTCTTGAGGGTCTATAGTAGTCAGCCAGAGGTAGTCTAGGACTGAGATGGGTAATGTTTGAGCTATCTGTGAAAGCAGGCAACATGAAGGGACTCTGGCAAAAACTGTGACAATGTTGGTACAGCTAGACTGACAGCTAGTGATAAGAGTCCTATTTCCTTATCTGATTTTATGACATGAACCACTTTTGTCCTGAAACATGTATTGTTAATATTTAAGCCTTTTGCAAAGACATAGATATTGAGATAAGCAAGAAGCCAAATGTAGAAAAAACAATGTAACCAGATGGTTTTAGTGAAAAGGAATATACATACAAGCAAATAATAATAGTAATAATAAATTACTGTACATTGCTGTGAGAGACAGGGTAGCATAAGAACGAAGAAAGAAATTTGTATGAGCCACAGGGACAGTGTTTTTCAACTTTCAGGAAATACCATAAATTATACAACTTAAGCATCTCAGTATTGGAAAAACATAATTTGTGAAATTTAGCTTTTTACTATAATACACTTATGCACCATAACTTTTATTTATGGTATTTAATTTCATTTTCTGTTTATAGTATGTTAAATTTTATTTAAAGAGTTTTATTTTTGGGTATTGTTGCTTTCGTGAGGGGTTGTGTACATTTTTATTTATTATGTGTAAAACTCCTATCTTGTTTTGTCCAGTGTTCTTTACTTATAAACTGCACTTATCAATCAATGGTAAGAATTTAAGTTCATGAAATTAAGCCAATGTTCCTTTATGTATGATAAGGTGAATATTGCAACAAAATGTGTGTGTGTGTGTGTGTGTGTGTGTGTGTGTGTGTGTGTGTGTGTGTGTGTGTGTGTGTGTGTGTGTTTGTGTGGGAGTGTGTGAAACAATTCAAATAATTCAGTTAAATAAGAGTGCAGATGTTTTGATCCATGTTCTGAATGTGGTGTATGTGTACCTTAGCTTCTTGACAACTTAATTGAACTCAGACTGCTTGAAAGCCTCCCACTCTGAAATAATATTTCTGAGTCTCATAGCATTGTTGCGTATAACATATGTAGCTTTCCTTACATTTCTATTGAATCCTCTCCAAAGCACTGTTTTAATATGCAACTCACTTTGACTGCTTTTACTTTTCTGATATGTTCATTCCTTAACTCTTTCGAACATCTTTGTTGCACCCATGCTGTCACCATTCTTCTGTCTTTTACATTTTCATTTTTGTTTTGTTCTTTTGATTCTTAAAGTTTGCTACCCTATTGATATGCTCTCACCTGCTGAATCAAACAGGAAAGTGTCATGTAACTTCCTATGGTTCTTTTAAATAATAACTACTTAAGGGGTCCATCAGAAGTTTCAGATGAAATCGTGTCCCTAGATTTGTATACAAAGACCATCAATCCTTGAGAAGAACAGATTTTTAGCAAGCACACCCAGTACAATTGGATGCAGCAGCTTAAGCTTCACCCAGCTAGTGAAGGAGAGCTATACCAAAAGATGTTAGAGAAACACAAGCATACATCTGTAGCAAGGAATGAGGTATGTATGAAAAGCACCTAGTGTAACAAGAAATGAGATATACATGAAATGTACCTGGTGCAACAAGGAATGAGGTATGCATGAAAAGCACCTAGTGTAACAAGAAATGAGATATACATGAAATGTACCTGGTGTAACAAGGAATGAGGCAAACATGAAATGCACCTGGTGTAAGAAGGAATGAGGTATGCATTAAATGCACCTAGTGTAACAAGAAATGAGATATACATGAAATGTACACAGTGTAACAAGGAATGAGGCAAACATGAAATGCACCTGTTGTAAAAAGGAATGATGTATGCATTAAATGCACCTGGTGTAACAAGAAATGAGGTATGGATGAAATGCACCTGGTATAAGAAGGAATGAGGTATGCATGTAATGCACTTGGTGTATGAATGAATGAAGCATACATGAAATGTACCTGGTGTAACAAGGAATGAGGTAAACATGAAATGCACCTGGTGTAAGAAGGAATGAGGTTTACATGAAATGCACCTCCTGTAAGAAGGAATGAGGTTTACATGAAATGCACCTGGTGCACAAAGGAATGAGATATGTATGAAATGCACCTGGTGTAACAAAGAATGAGGTACACATGAAATGCACCTGTTGTAAGAAGGAATGAGGTATGCATGAAATGCACCTGGTGCAGCAAGGGATGAGGTGTGCATGGAATGCACCTGGTGAACAAGGATTGAGGTATGCATGAAATGCACCTGGAGTACAGAAAGAAGTATGGATGGAATGCAGCTGTAGCAAGAAATGGGGTATATGTGGAATGCATTTGGTATAAAGAAAGAAGCATGTATGGAATACACAACATTAGCAAGGAATGAGAAATGCATGGAATTAATTTGTTAATGCAACTGCAGCAAGGAATGAGGGATGCAGAGAACAAGGAATGCAGCTGTAGCAAGGAATATGATATTCAAGAAATAAAGCTGTAACAAGGAATGAGATATGCAAGGAATGCAGCAGTAGCAAGAAATTAGATATGCAAAGAATTCTAATGCAGCAAGGAATGAGGCATTCAAGAAATAAATCAAGGAATGAGATATGCAAAGAATACAGCAGTAGCAAGATATTAGATATGCAGGGAATGCTACTGTCTGCAAGGAATGAGGTATTCAAGAAATAAAGCTGTAACAAGGAATGACATATGCAAGGAATACAGTTTAGCAAGAAATTAGATCTGTAGGGAATGCTACTGTAGCAAGCAATGAGGTATGCATACAATGCATCTTTCGCAGGGAACATGATCAACAAGAAGCACAGCTATAGTATGGAATGAGCTATGCAGCTGAAAGAGTTGGTTAGGAAAAGCATGAATCACCCATGTCTGTACCTAATCCAACCACCTGCAGGGATATCACTAAATCAAACAATGCATCTAGGAATATGGAACAGACAGAGGACATTCACTGATTTTTTTTTTTTTATATAATTTTCCCTCAAATTAAGGACCAGATTGTTATTTTCACTTCTGCACTTGACAGGATAAAATGTATTAGCTTAACACAGAACAGACTACCTAATGAAGTAAGAAATCAACACATTTTGGGAGCATTTAAAAGGGCATTAAAGGATCACCTATAAAAAGCCTTCTGCAGCTGCTTTTGTGACACTGGACAGACGTCAATTTGATATCCATAAGTGACATGCTTTACAAGTAACTATTCTCTTTGCATATTGTTCTGTTGAATTGTGCCAAGCTATAAATAGGGGAAAGATTTATAATTAATTCATACACTATAATACTCAAAAGTTAGTTTTTGTATCCTTTTAGCAACATTGATTTACTGAATATTTTGATTATTTCTGTCTGTTTAACAAAACTAATTTAAGTGTACCAGAAATTGTATTTTTCAGCTCAATTGCGCAGGTTGTGACTGAAAATGGTCAGCACTCTAGTTCACTTACCTGATTAATAACTAAAAAAAAAAACAATCAATCAATAAATAAATAAATAATGCCTCACACAAGCACTGGAAGGTATAGTTTACATTCTGAGATATGAGAGCCGACGTGCAAATCATGTAGCTTACTTAAATTTATATTCTAAGTTCAAGTGGCATGAGTGGGATCTGAATTTGCTTTTTTTTGTTAAGCAGCTACTTTCTCAACCACAGCCCTCAGTTGACTTTTGTTTTCAAAATGTCTATTCTTTATTAAAAATATACATAGGTGGTTAATGCTAGGCATCTTGCATAAAAGTAAACAAAACAGCAAGACAAGGAAATGTAATTTCAAATAAAATGTCTAGAGATCTAACATTTAAATACTCTAAAACTTAGATGAACATAAAATCCAAGTTTAGCCATATGAAGGTGATTGACAGGCATCTTCAGTCATCTAATTAAAGTCTCCTAAACTGATGGAACTTGTACCTGCTAAAGAAATACTAAGAACCACTTAACTGAATTAATAACTGAATTTGTAACTAATTCCATAGGACAGGGCAATATTTACAAAATAAACCGTGCCAAATATTTATACTCTTCCCCAGGACACAGCCAGCAACCCCTTATCTGGTGACTTGAGAGGCCTAGTTGGGGCATGGGGTGTCAATAACTCTTTAAGATATGCAGGGCCCAGACTGTGAAGGACATAAGTGAGAGTCATGATTTTAAAGATATATCTGCAGTAACTGGGAGCCAGGGTAGATCCTGCAAAACCAGAGTAGTATGATTAGTACAAGGGGCTCTAGTCAGTAGCCCGAGAGGCAGAATTCTGTACTCACTGCTGATAAGCCAAGTCAATGTCTGTAAACCTGAGGTAGACAGCACTACAGTAAGTAAAAACTAAGACATCTTACTTTTTCCTTCATTTCTCACCTTTCATTTTTTTCTTCTGTTTTTCTTGCTTAATGTCTTTAACTTTCTGTATCAGTTTCATTACATTTTGGCATTCTATTTGCAGTCCGCATTCATGCAAAATATTTGTACTCGCTGCATGCTAAGTAACACATTCCATTAAGCCTCATATAAAAGGAGCACAATGCTTTCTAGCAATGTAATTTGCTTCTGAAATAGTCCACTGAAGCATCTGAGAAATAACATCAGTAATACAATGGACCCAATCCTGAAACATAATTAAATCTTAGAAAGCATGTTCTCAGCTGGAGGGTATTTATAAAATAATGATTCACTTGTCTTGAAGATTGAAGAACAGTACCCCATCAGTTAGTTCATAAAATTGACTTCAAAATCTTCACAAATAACTATGATTAATGCTCAAAAATAGATTTGACATATGAAATTAGTCACACATTTAACTAAATGATCCCTGAAGCTATAAGCCTCTGATAAAAGATGTTTAAGCTGTTGAGAGAAGCTTGTTCTTGTTTATGCCTGAAATTTAGATAGCTGTTTGCCTAACTGACTGACTATGGATGGAATGTTTTGCCACTAAAATCTTCTTTACAAGTACACCTTCAAAATTATACATTGAAAGTTAGATGTTCCCACAGAAATTATGCTGTTTTTTTTTTTTACTTCCCATTTCACATTTTCCTGCTTGGTTGCACCAAATTAACAGCAATTCTAAGGCTGTATCAGAATGTGCAGCTTTCTTCTACCTGTTTTCAGTTTCTTACTTCACAGCTATAATTCCAGAAAGCATCATATCAGTTGCACTACATATAGTATACATTATACAATAAATTGATGTTATTTCTTTCTTCCTGCAGGCTATGATTTTATTGGTAGGCATTTAGAAATACTGGGGACTGTATTATTCAATAAAAGGCATTCTAGTTCAGCCGAAAAATCATAAGGTATGCTACATATATACACATTCACTGCATTGTAGCTGATGAGAAAATCTAAATATAATGCACTGAGCACCAAGATTATGCTCCAATATCAAGAAAAAAATATAAGGATATGAAGCACTTCCCTAGCATGAAAGACCAGATTGCAACAGCACAAAAAGTTGTTAAGTATAGATTTGACATATGAAATTAGTCACACATTTAACTAAATGATCCCTGAAGCTATAAGCCTCTGATAAAAGATGTTTAAGCTGTTGAGAGAAGCTTGATCTTGTTTATGCCTGAAATTTAGATAGCTGTCTGCCTAACTGACTGACTATGGATGGAATGTTTTGCCACTAAAATCTTCTTTACAAGTGCACCTTCAAAATTATACATTGAAAGTTAGATGTTCCCACAGAAATGATGCTGTTTTTTTAACTTCCCATTTCACATTTTCCTGCTTGGTTGCACCAAATTAACAGCAATTCTAAGGCTGTATCAGAATGTGCAGCTTTCTTCTACCTGTTTTCAGTTTCTTACTTCATAGTTATAATTCCAGAAAGCATCATATCAGTTGCACTACATATAGTATACATTATACAAGAAATTGATGTTATTTCTTTCTTCCTGCAGGCTATGATTTTATTGGTAGGCATTTAGAAATACTAGGGACTGTATCATTCAATAAATGGCATTCTAGTTCAGCCGAAAAATCATAAGGTATGCATACATATATACACATTCACTGCATTGTAGCTGATGAGAAAATCTAAATATAATGCACTGAGCACCAAGATTATGCTCCAATATCAAGAAAAAAGATAAGGATAGCATGAAAGACCAGATTGCAACAGCACAAAAGGTTGTTAAGCACCCCTAAGTGCTATCAGAAGTGGGTCTCAAGCCAGAGACATTGCTGATTGGCAAAGAACAGCAACAGAAGGTAAAGCAGCCTTTAAGAATGGTTAGAACTTCAATATGCAACACTTTTATAAACAAACAAGTGTAGGTGATCAAAGTGTCTAACAGTTTTTAAAGGTGTTCGTTTTTTAGAAGGACACATTTTCTGTCTGGTGTCTCTTTGACAATGCCAAAGTGTTTTACCAGCTTTCAAAGGTTTCAAAAGCTGATAAAACATTTTCTGCACTTTTCCACAACTGGTAGTACATGGAGCAGATAAAACTCAATACACTACAAAGAACTCTGATTGTGTCACTGATGATAACCAGCTGTACTCTCAACATAGATGCCAATAGTTACCTCTCAAACTTCGCTCTTCAGATGGATCCATAGAAATCCATGTCTTAAGTACATAGTGTGCTGGTTATGATCAGACCTGTTCATAATCCTCCAGTTAGTAACAACCTAAAATGCATAAGGTACACTGGCCAAGATTTATTTAAATATTTTTATTTTGTTTATTTATTTGTTAACCCTGTGGGTAGGCTGATCCCAAGAACCTTTGTAGCTGTGACACAGGCTAAAGACATAGTCAAATATAACTTCATAAAAGTAATACATTCAACCAAGGCTTAGTCATTACAGTCATTTAGTTCATAGTTAGCACAGAAAGCATTAAACTGAGGGCTAATACTTACAAATATGTAACTCTAAATAGTTGTAATATAATACATAAATCCCCAGAGTTATAATGCTATACATAACAGTTTCTTGTTAGCTAGGTGACTAAGGAAGCAATAAACCCGACAGGGTGTGTGTTAATGTGTAATTAACACCCACCCAGGGGTGCAGCATTGGGCCTCTACACCCCTGAAAGGGCATTAATTACACATTAACACACATCCCTGGAGAGCATTATTGTGTTTAGAGAATGGGGTCTCTTGTAAAATTGTTGTTTTTTACTTACTTATATATATTTTTTATTACTATATTTTTATAGTATATTTTTGATGTAAAATAGTTCCTCCACCTAATATTTTAAACTTGCTGTAGTATACGTTAACTGTGTTGGAGGAAGCATCTTACATCCAAAATATAACACTTAAAAAAATAGTCAGGTTTTTATTTTATTTTTTTGGTCCCTTACTCCTAAATCAATTGGTTGGCAGTCATTGGAGATTGAAATTACTAAATAATGACATAAATTTAAGCTTCAGACTTTTATTTCCTTGAGAAAATTCATGGAACAGAAATCCTTTACTTAAGCAACTTTGTAATTTTATAAGACCAATAATTAAATCTGTTTATGTTTTAGAGCCTTTGTTCCCCCTTTATTTTAGGCTTTATCCAGATTTCTTCAGCTGAAAGGTACAGAGGTATGCAAATCACTTTACTGCTACTGCTACCAATAGTCATCTCACTCAGTCTCAGACAGACATATCTCTGCTTCAGAAAAATGCATGCTAACAAAATCCCTGTTGTTCTAGTAACTTTCAAAGTTTATTAAGAGCAATATTTAAAGTCTGTCCCTATTTGTAGGCCTTTGATTCCTCATTATTTGTGGCTCTATCCACATTTCTTGTGTTGAGAAGTATGGTCGAGAGGTAAGCAAAGCTCTTACGTGTTGCTGCCAGGGATCGCTCGATTGCTCTCACTCTTCACTTTCTCTCTCTCTCTCACACACACACACTTACACACACACACACACACACACACACACACACACACTTTTTATTTTATACTCGCTAAACAGCAGAAGCGCTGCTTAGCGAGTATAAAATAGTAGCTCAACCCATCTCTCTCTCACACTCATTTATTTATTTTTTATTTTACAGTTTGTTTTCCGGGATAGTGCATTGGGCCAAGAAGAGCCCATTTTCAATGGAATCCCAGGAAGAAAAGTTCCATGAACAGCAATATAATATGAAGACAATGCATTTACATTTATGTAATACTATTGAAGAATGATGGCATTGCATAACATGATAAAAAAAATCTACGATTGCAGTAAAAATTTAGTTAAAAAAGTAAAAGGTAAAATTACACACACACACACACACACACACACACACACACACACACACACACACACACACAGACACACACATAAATAGGTCAATTAAAATAAGAAAAAGCCATTGGTGCATATTCCTGTTAAATTTGTTAGAATGTGAAATAATACAGGATTGGCATTACAGTTTTATATGAAATCTTATCAGAGTTAAAGTAGGATGGGGATAAGAGGTGTTAATTGTTGAATATAAGAAGGGGGGACAATAAGAAAAAGAAAAAAAAAGTAGAGCAAGAATAGGAGTAAATGACAGAAATGAAGATGGTAGTAGTCAGAAAAGCTCAGTATGATGAAGAGAAGAGAGAAGTAAAGGAGTGTGAGAAGTGGGGAAAAAAGAGGTGAGTCATGTGGGATGAGAGCAGGAACATTCCCAGAGGGTTTTGAGATGAGAATGAAGCAGGGTCTTAAAGGTAGAGTGGTTGTCCGTAGTACAAATAAGAGGTGGCAGGGAGTTCCAGAGGTGAGCTATGGAAAAGGATAGTAGGTATCTGCCTGGAGGATGAGCAGGCTTGTTCAGTTCAAGCAAATTCTGGTTATTGGATCTTAGGAGTCTGTTGGGTAGGTGCATTTTGAAGGAGGAGGCAAGCGAGGGGCAGATGGAAGGATTAAAGATGAGTTTATGGGCATGAGTAAATTGAATATAGGTAAGATGGTTGGGAAATTCAAGCCAATTTAGTTTGTGAAGGGCATTGCTGTGGTGGGGAGGAGGATTTATAGCCAGTAGCAAACTTAGAAATTTTGTTATAACAGGACGATAGCTTTGTTTTTGGAGAAGATTGAAGGCTGGTAAGAAGTGGGGTACCATATTGGAGAGAAGGAATGAGGAAGGTGTTGGAGAGTACAAGTTTAGTAGTGGGAGTGATATAGTGGTTATGGTGGTAGAGCATGCCTAGTTTCTAGTGGGTTTTCTTTATATTAGTTAGTAGGTGGGTATCGAATTTTAACTGTTCATCAATAAGGACTCCTAGAAGCTTTGCATGGGAGGCTACCTCGAGAGAGGTATTGTTTTGGCTAGTAATGGAGAATGAGTTCTTGTCTATAATGGTACTTTTTAAAGGGGAAAATAACATAATGTTAGTTTTTGATGCGTTGAGTGATAGGTGGTTTTCTATCATCCAATGTTCGGTATAAGAGAAAGCATCCTGAGTTAGCTTTAAGAGAGTGTAGGTGGAAGTGGCAGAGCAGATGACTGTAGAGTCATCTGCGTGTTGAATCGGTGCACTAGGAATGTTCTGGTGGAAGTAATTTATGAAAATGTTGAACAGTAGGGGACCCAATATGGAACCCTGGTGTACGCCTGTAGGTGTATTAAGGAAGAAGGAAGTGGCTTTTTCCATTTGACAGCTCGTTGTCTGTCAGAGAGGTAACTAGAAAACCAGTTGACAGAAGAGTGGGATACATTTAGATTAGAGAGTTTAGATAGGAGAAGGTTATGGGAGATAGTGTCAAAGGCCTTGGATAAGTCCAGAAGCAGGGTGGACACTAGACAGCCGGAATCCTGGGCTTTGTTGATGGTTTCAAGGAAGGAGAACAGAGCGGTTGTGGTACTGTGGCCAGGTCTAAAACCATGTTGTGTGAGGGTAAGTAGGTGGCTGTCTGTGAGGTAGGATAGAAGATGAAGGTGGATACACTTTTCTAGAAGATTTGAAATGTGGGATAAGATAGCGATTGGCCAGAAATTGGATATGTTGTTGTTATTGCCTCCTTTGTGAAGGGTAATGACATAGGCCTTTTTCCAGAGTAGGGATACATAGTTTTCACGGATTGAGCGGTTTATTAGAATGGAGATGGGAAAGGCAATGGCATCAGCAGCAATTTTGAGGAAGTAGAAAGGAAGCTCATCAGAGACATTTGAGCATGGTTTCAGTTTCTGAAGTAGTTTTTTATGGTGGAGATAAGAATGAGTTTGATAGTGAAGGAAGGGGGTTGGGAAGTGGTAGTGTTAGGGGAGGGAGAGATAGGAGAAGGTGAAAGTGAAGTTTTGCTGGGGAAGAAAATAGCTTGGCTGTAGAATCAATAAAAAAGGAGTTAAATTGGGTGGCTAAGTAGACGTCTGGGACATTTGGGTCAGAGTAGGGGCTGTCTCTTTTGCCAGGATTAAGGAGGGTGGAGATGCCATTCCAGAATTTTAGAGGTTGGTCTTGTGGTTATTTTGAAGGATGGAGAAATAGGATTTGCAGTCAGCTGCAATAAGTTTTTTTTACTTTGTTGCATAGTAGCTTGTATTCAGTCAGGGTGGTATGAGTTTTATTTTTCTGGTAATGTTTCCAGGCTTTGTCACGGAGATGCATAATGGTTGTAGTTTCTTTGTTTAACCATGGGACAGCTTTACTTTTAATTCTTTTGGTTCTGGAGGGAGCAAGAATATTTAACAGGTCTAAGAATGTAGTATTAAAGTAGACTACTGCATTATCTAGGGAGAGGTTTTAGAGTACTTCACTTTGTGTGTTTTAGAGAGCTGGAGAAGGTTTCAGGGTTGAAGCTTTTAAGAGAGTGGAAGGAGATATAAGTGTGGGATAGTCATAAGGTGGAGGGAAGGCAATGAGCAAAAGAGGAAAGATGATCGCTAAGAGTGTCAGGTAGGATGCCGCTGTCAGAGATGTATTGGGAGTGGGAAACAAGAATCCAGTCAAGAGTAGTAATGGAGGAGAAAGGTTTTGATGGCCTGGTAGTAGAGTTTATTAGTTGTGAGATGTTGTATAAGTTTATGCATTCAATGTAGTGAAAAGGAGGGATTTGCAGGATGAGGTGGGAGAGGGAAGGGATGAGTTTGAATGAAGAGAGGCAGAGGGTCCAGGGTTTGGGTGAATGTCACCAGAGAGAAGGTTGGTAATAAGTTGATGAATATGGGAAAAGCGGAATTTAGAGTGCTTAGTGTCCTGTTTGAGAGTTGAGTGTTGTGTTATAATAGTGTTGTTAATGACTGGGGATGAGAGGCAGTGAACACAAATGAGTTTAAAAGGGAATAGGAGGTTGCTATTGAAGAAATAGAGATGAGAGGATATAGTGGTTGTGTGGTGTTTAACATATGTGGGGTATGTAGAAGTTATATGTAAGGAGGGAGAGTGATTAGAATTTGGAGGACTGGTGAGAAGGTGAAGGTACTTTAGGAAGAGGAAGGAGTACAAAAGAAGTGGGTTTTAGAGGCATAATGGTGTTTGAGTATTGTGGTTTTGGGGAAATTATAATACAGTGGAGTGCAGAATGGCTATGGGGTTAGTCAAGTAAGTTCTAAAATGGAAGATAGTTGAGGGGAGAAGGGGAGGGTTAGCTAGTAATTTGTAATGGGAGGGGTTAGTTGTAATTACTATAGCCGATTGGGTGGTTTGAACTCTTGTGGGTGTGGTTTGGTCAAGTTTAAATTAAAGTATTGGGGGTGGGTGGTATATGGGGGCAGGGAGAGGAGTGGAGTGAGCCCAAGCATAGCGAGAGGGCGAATGCCGAACTGAGTGGGATGAACCAAGATCCAAGCAAGTTTGTGTTTAAGAAAAACAATCAGAATTGACCCATAACTGCTGTGAAGCTGTAAGTAATTTCTTAACCATTTATCAGGTGGAAAACAGGATAACCTTGTATCTGTAGGCTACTGTGTCACAGATACACACATACACTGTCACACACAGACATAAACACATATATTTTTTTATTTTACTTTACTTTTTTTACATTTTACACTCACTTAACAGCAGAAGCACTGATTAGTGAGTGTAAAATAATGACTTCCTTTAGATTTTTTCTGCCTGAGCTCCATGGAAGCTTAATATGCTGCTGTGAAGTGGCGGACTCGTTTTTCAGTAGGCATTACTTGTACATTAATAGCCTGCTGGAGAACACTTATTCTCCAATCAGGGTACCAATGCACAGGAAGCCCATTCTCTAACACATCATAATTAAATAGACTACAGTAAAGGGAAAGGAATTTCATAACTTGAGAGAGAATACCCACCCCTAACTAAGCAGACAGATAATGCAGACAAGCAGTGAAGAAGTAGGTTGTCAAAAGGAAAATAGCCAACTACATAGATAATACCTGTACATGGGTGCCGGAACCATATAGCCAGGGAGAGGAGAAGACACCCCACTTTTACAGTTGCAAGACCTGTTGGAAAAAAATTAATGGAGTTTTCACACTAACATGGATTCGCGCATGAAAGTTAAAATAACTAAACTAGCTGTTCTTGTTCTCTTATTGCTCTGTGTTACAGGATTTATGCTGCTGCTGTTCTGTTGGTGCTGGCAGAGCCAGAGTCATGCCAGTAAGGAGAGTTTTGTTCTTTTATTTTAATGAGTTATGCTGCTCCCCTCTATGTGTGTGTGTGTGTGTGTGTGTGTGTGTGTGTGTGTGTGTGTGTGTGTGTGCGTGTGCGTGTGTGTGCGTGTGTGTGTGCGTGTGTGTGTGTAAAATTCCCCAGTTTGGTATACTGAGTAGTTAGTGTTGCTCAGGCTCAAACAAGAGCCTGAATTCTCCACCCATACCACCACTTGTGATTCAGGGAGTTGAGTCCATAGCTCTCAACTGTCCAGCTTTTCACAGAATATTTGGCTCATATTTTTGGTCTATTCCTCTTAAAATTTATGGTTTTCTGACAAGTCAGTGAGAACTGAATTCACTAAATAATGATAGCCCTGTAAGTTTCAGTCTTCCTATCTTTCAGGAAACACATGGTAACACACAATACTTTATTTTAGCAACTTTCTAAGATTATACTAGCAATATTTAAATGTGTCTCTGGTTTTCGGTCTTTGCCCCCCCCTCCCCAAATAAATTCTGGCTTTTTCCAGATTTCTTGTGCTGAGAAGTTGAGAGATTTAGTTGAGTGTCAAGTGGATTTTACAAGGAGCTGTGAGCTTAAGGGGAAGGGAAGTTTAGTGGTACTTATGCTAAGTTGCTTGCATTGTTAGTAGCACAACAAGTAGTATACTTGCTTTTGATGCAGAAGGCTGTGGGTTCTACTCCCGCAGTATACTGATGGATCACTGATACTGTACTGTGTTGTACTTTAAAGGAAGTGGATGCTGCAGCCCTATGAGTTTCCTCCTTTGGAGGAGTTACCTAGTAACTATGTTTCTGTTATCAGTTTGCCATCCATTACTGGCTTATCATTTTTTTTATATAGCAGAGGCAATTTATTCTTCAAGGGCAACAGGCACTTTATTTGTAGATGAAACAATGAAATATAAAGTTATTTGCTAGCAGCAACTTCTTCATTAGTTACAGATCCCTTTAATGTGGAATTATTTAGATGACTTACTTCTGCATATTTACTGATATTGGTGGATTGTAACGACAGAAGTTTGAATGGCCTTTTATGGTTGAAATTTTCTGAAATGGGTAGTTTTGTCATTATTGGTTCATACATTTTGTTTCATTGCTTATTAGAAGAGTTTTCCAAACTACAAATTTAAAACACATTCCAACAAATGCTGTATTATACAAGGAATATAATTTAATAAAATCAGGTTAATACAACCAGGAAGGTGAATCAAAGAATGCATACATGCATGCTTGCTCACAGGATGCAGCAGATCAAAATAAGGGAATAGACCAGTCACCAATGGAGTCCCCCAGGTTCTGTGTTGAGACTTTTTCTGTTTGGCATATACATCTCAAAAGTAGAAGGAAATAGCAAAGGGCTTTGGCTGACTAAGTTTGAGATGACTGCAAGCTAGGGGCAATTATTGAATCCCCAAATGACTTAGTTTTCATGCAGGAAGGTTTGTCCCAAGTAATAACTGGTGCCAGAATCATGAATTGAAACTAAAGTCCAAGAAATACATTATTGTATCCTTTGGGAAGTCATCTATTCCAGGGAACTGCCAAATTGACAATGCCCTCTGAGAACTGACTCAGTTGTTTTGCATTTAGGAACTTGTGCGTGCAGTGACCTAACTTTTAGCCAGCATGTGCCCAAAAGTCTTTAAAATTTAAGACATCAGTAATCAAATCAAATTCAATGGGGGAGGTCTTATAGCTTCAGTACTGGTTTTAAAGAGACCTTCGCATTTATACTAGGAAACTTATTGCCCCAAAGCCTCAGAATCCATCTCAATTCAGTGTACTCCATAGCATTAAACAAATCAGCACTTCTGATGCTCATATCCGTTCTTTCCCACAGTTATTAACATGTTTTGCCAAAGCATTGGTCATTTTCAGATTCCTAATATCTTCATAGTGTTCCAGTACCCTCTTTTTCAAAGTTCTGTTGGTCTTCTTTTTATATAAAAAACTCACATGCTATACATTGTGCATAATATATGATGTTCTTACTCTTACAATCAGTGTAAGAGTCTATATGTACGGTCTATTCAGTGGAAGGATATAAAAACTGTGACATACTCCAAATATATTTACATGCACTGCAGCCCCTACAGGGGTAGGTCCCAGTCTGACCAGTCACTCTACTTATGGGTATTGAGGAATATTTATAGCAATTGATGTTTGAGTCATCTATTGTTCTTAAATGTAAACATTGGTATAGGACACAATACATCTCTGAGTCTGTCATCAGCCAAAAGTGTTGACCACCTTTTATGAATGATGTCACATATAATACCCACATTGCTGGAATAAGTCAATAACACCCTCTGGTTATTCGTAGTATCATGTATTCTGAGGACATTGCTGCTAAAAACATTGGAAAAAATAGTCTGGCTGAGGTACTTCTGAGGGATCGTACCTCTCTAATCACATCATTAACCTCACTCAGGGAATAAAGGTACAGGATATGAAATGGGATGACACAACAGCCAGAGAAATTGAAACAAAGTTAAGAAAAGACCCTAATTGGAAAAACCCCAGGCCCAGATGCAGTAGCTAAGTTTTGGTTGAAAGTATTAACATCGTTGTACGAAGATTTATCCATGAGTAAGAACTATTTATATGTGCACCCCGAATAGACAAAAACTTGGTTAACAACAGGAAAAAGCTCAATATTGTTACCTGGTGGGATATATATTACTATTATGCAAATTCTTTTTGATATGTTGAGGTTCAAAAATGAGATTATTACCTCCGCATTGGAAAAAGATGGGTATATTACTGGTGTTGGGTGTGATGTTGAGCTTAGAGGGATATAGAGCAATATAGAGCTATGCCTCCCCCCTTTTTCTAGAGCTATCTCTTCTGGTTATTGCAAAGTTTGGAGGTATTATTTCTGGGTCTTTTACATTGGGGTATAGCCACTTTTCCATAAGGGTTAGTATGTCAGGTTTATTTGGATCAATCCAGGCATGCAGTGGGGCTGTTTTATTACATATACTTCTAAGATTCAGAGTAAGTATGTTTAAATCTTTGGGGTTATTCTTGTGGTTAGGATTAGAGAGTGGGTCAGGGTAAGAATGTATGCCTCCACATTTGAGTAGCTAGGTAATGAGGAATGAGTACCATGGAAATGTTTTTTATTCCTACGTGATGGTACTGGTGTCAAGTGTGGTTTCATATGAGATGAGAAGACCAATTTGTGGCTTGAATAATATGGAAGGGTATAGGGTAAAAGCTGAGAGGAGGTATGTGAGAAGCAGTGTTGTTTAGTGAGGTGATGGTTGGACGAGGTTGCTGATGTGTATTGGTGTGTGGGGTAAGTGAGGATATAGCTGTAGCAAGATTGAGAATTAAGAATAAAGAAGCTGGGCAGGTTAGGAGGAGCACGACAACTGTGATAGTGGGTTTAAAAATAGTAAAAATTGTATTTATGTGTTAGAATATCATATCAGGTGTAAATAGAGATTATGTTATCTTATGATATGTGTGCAGTTGAAAGTAATGTTGGAAATATTTTGACTTCAGAGTGGGCTTTGACAATGTGGTTAGGTATTTTGCCTTGTGGTTTGTGGTAAGGAAGGGTGGGGAAGATGTGACTGGTCAGTAATAAAATTATGGTCCAATGTTAGTTTGTGTGTATAGTAGATGAGAAGGTGGTAAGCCTGGAGGTAATGTAAGGCAGTTTGAGGTGGTGATTGTATTGTGATGGTGAAGTACAGTAATATGCAAAGAAATATAGTAGGGGGGATGAGAATTCAAGGTGATGGATGTAAGGGAAAGCAGATAGGTTTGGTTAAATCAAAGAAGGTAAGGTGTGAATGAAATGTGGGCATGGACAAGGTAGAGTTGTATATAACTGGATCATAGGAATGAGGGGGAGTGGTTTGCTAGGGATATGAGTAGAGGTGCTAGGGTGGGTGGGATATGGGGGAAGGGCAGGGGAGCAGAGTGACCGAAGTGAGCAAAGTGAACAGAGTGGGAAAAAAAACCCTTTTAGATAGTTTACCAGCATAAACAAACAGTGAGGTAGAATGTTCATGGATACAAGGACAAGGTGACTGAACTCTAAATACTTGACTCGAGTCACAACATCTAATTTTATAGTTATGGGGTTTTCAGTGCTATGCAAATGAGAAAGCAAAACTAACCAATACAAAAAGAACAGCACCAAAGATATTTGAAGAGAAATACAGACAATGGAATCCAGACATGGAAAACTTTACAATACGAAAAAATAAGAAGACAAAGAGGAAAAGTAGAAAAGGACATTAGTAATGGAGAAGATAAAGAAATAGAAACTGAGGTTATGGAGTACCTGTGAAGTGAAGGATTCAGTGTAGAAAATCTAATTCAGAAAGTACCACAACAGGACAAAGCAATACATATCAATATTAAGGGAAAAACAGTGGAACAGGAAGCAATTGGTCAGGTGCCATATGAAGATATTTTGGAGACTTCCACAGGAAACCAGTATAAATGTTCACTTGAAGCTAGACAGCAAGGGAAGGAATAGGAAACTGTGGAAAATCTGATGCAGTCAATGTTGAGGAGTGATAGACCAGTGAGTTCCCATATGACGGAGCAACAGATGGCACAGGATGAAATTCAAGAGAATGTGCTCCAGGAAGATGCTATAGAACTTTCTATAGAATGCCTGCAGGAAATGGAAAACAAAAAATGTGCCCTCAGTTTAGAAGAAAATGAGCTAAGAGAAGAGTTGTTTTATTTAATAGAGATATATAGACATATTAAGATCAATGAAATAAATAGAGTGCGGAAGGTCATTAAAACCCAAAAAGTCAGAAGTTTGATAAAACAAATGAACACAGTAATTAGGACTGGACCTAGAGACCCATGCAATATAACAGAGGTAAACAGGATATATTACTGTGCAGCTAAATTAATAAATGATAAAGTTCTACCACAAGAACACAGGGTAGTGAGTAAAGGGAAGGGGAGAAATTGAATACCATCATGGAAATATCGAATAGAGAAAACTATAAAGCAACTGAGACAAGAAGTGTCACTGTTAGAAGAATATAGAAGAGGGAACAGATCAACAAAAATACTAAGAAAGATAGATGTGATAAAAGCAATGCTCAGTATTAGAACAGACCAGAATCTATCATGCACTGTTGCAAATAACAAACTAAAAATCTCAGCACAGGTGGAAAAACTTAGAAAATATGCAGATAAATATAAAGGAAAAGTACAAAATAAGCAATTTATTGATGACTCCAAAAAGTTTATTTATGGAGAATTTGGAAACTAGGTAAAAGGAATTGAAAGACCACCAAAAAAGAAGCAATAGATACATTTTGAAGATGCATCTATGAAGATCTTGTGGAACATAATATATATTCTAAATGGATAGAAGAAGTAAAAGAAAGAATAGTAAGTTTAAATGTGCAGGATATGAAAAGGGATGAAGTAACAACCAGAGAGATTGAAACAAAGTTAAGGAAACCCTTTAGATGGAAAATCCCAGGCCCAGATGCACTACCTAACTTTTGGTTAAAAGTATTAACATCTTTGCACAAAGATTTAGCCATGAATAAGAATTATTTATAATCGCACCCCGAACAGACACCAACTTGGCTAACAATAGGAAAAACAATGCTCCTACTTAAGAGTGAATCTGTAAGCTACCCTGAAAATGATAGACCAATAACTTGCCTTCCAACAATATATAAACTATACATGGGAACTGATGCTGAAACAGTTTATAGTCATTTAGAAGAAAACTCAATTATGGCAGTAGAATAAAAGGGCAATAAAAGAAAGTCATTGTGGAACTAAAGCTCATTTGTTTTTAAATAAAGTCATAGTGGAGAACTGTAAAAAGGGAAGAATCTAAGTATAGCATGAATTGGCTACAAAAAAGCATTTTATAGTATCCCATATTCATGGATAAAAGAGTGCTTAAAAATGTATAAGATATACCCTACACTGATCTACTACATTACAGTGACTATATTACAGTGGCAGACCACTTTGCAATTAAGCCATGATAAAGGGCAAATTATTATCCCAGGAATAAAAATTCAAAAGGGGGATATTCCAGGGTGACTCTCTCTCTCACCGCTGCTATTCTTCTTTGCCCTTAACCCATTAAGCTGTTTACTTAACAGCTTAGGCCATGGCTACAATTTGGCTGCTAGAAAACAACAAAGTGTAAAGACTTCTCATCTTTTCTTTGTCGATGATTTAAAACTGTATAGCTCATCAGATGAGGAACTGAAAGTACAACTGCAAGTTGTCTAAACTTTTTCAGATGATATAAGAATGCCATTTGGTCTTGATAAATGTGCAGAAGCAACCTTTAAAGCAGGAAAACTGCAACTCCAGGAAAACATCAGTTTGGGATGAGAATGTGATATAAAAGAACTTGAGCAAGAGGGAGTGTATAAATATTTGGGAATTGATAAAGGATCAACAATAAAACATAAACAAATGCAAATAAAACTTAGGAAGACATGCTTTAGAAGACTTAAATTAATGCTGAACACAGCATTGACATCTAAGAACAAAATCCAAGCTATAAACCAATTTTCTCTTCCTGTCCTAGCTTACAGTTTTGGAGTGATTGACTGGCCCCAAAATGTGCTGGATAGATTAGATAGGAAAACAAGAAGGATGCTTCATGCTCACCAAATGATTTATAAAAATCAGTGCATACCAAGATTATATAATCCCCATTCCGAAGGAGAGCTGGGCCTTCTTGAAACTGATTATTTATATAGATCTCCAATTGTAGGACTCCACACAATCTGCTGACCTCATAAGACAAAAATGTAGTGAATGTTTTGAAACATGAGGAGAGTAAATCTAAGATGACTTCTCTGCTTAATCAAGCAGCAGCATATCTATCTCAGGCAGGAATGGAAATCAAACCAGAAGTAGATACAAATCAGGTAGCAACTGAATGTGCCAAAAAACAAAAGAAAGAATATAAGGTGAAGGACAAGATGAGAAGGCAGGAAATGTGGAAAATGCATAAATATAGTTGTAAGTGTAGAAACCTTATGGAAGAACCTCATGTCTATCAGGAACAAATGAAAGAATGGTTAAGGAGAGGCGAATTCAAACCAAGAGATGAAAGGTTAATATTGGCGGCCCAAGATAGTGGGCTTTGTACACATTGGTTTACAAAGTCCATTGAGCATATGACAGAAACAGATAAATGCAGGTTTTATAAAAGTGAATTGGAAATAGTCGCATACCTCATTCCTGGTTGTGACATAATAGTGACAGGACTGTATACTGAAAGGCATAATAATGTGGCAAGTTCGTTGCACTAGGGATTGTGAAAAATTATGGTATTGAAGTGGCTGAAAAACACCAGAAACATGAGCCACAAATCATCATAGAAAATGATGAAGTTAACATCTCATGGAATCATCCATTACCAACAGTTCAATAGATAGATGCTATTAAACCGGATATAGTTGACCACGAAAAGAAAACAAAAGCAACATTGATCACTGAAATCGCAACACCCAGTGACTACAATCTCTTGCATACAGAGAGACACAAAGTCATGAAATATCAGGATTTGCAGACAGAAATGAGAGCAATGTGGAAGAATGATATCCAGACAGTCCCAATAGTAGTAGGAGCAATGGGCCT
The DNA here is from genome assembly GCF_019279795.1 of Protopterus annectens. NCBI lineage: Eukaryota > Metazoa > Chordata > Ceratodontiformes > Protopteridae > Protopterus > Protopterus annectens. The sequence continues at coordinate 226,708,521 of NC_056732.1, read as the reverse complement.
TATAAAAAAGAATCTCCAATCATATTTAGATATGTTACCAATACATGTAACTCCATGTAAATTGCAGGAGGAGTCATTACTGGGCACAATGCGGATGCTGCAAAGAGCACTTCTGGCTGACATCAAAGACTTAAACAATACTAATTTCATGAACTTTAATCGCACCTTGCCTTAGGAATGGGGTCCATTCTCATCATGGTATTAAAAACCCAAATATTTGGAGAAATAGACAGAGAATTCCTTCCCTCAGATTTCTCCTTTCTTAGGGCTGACAGACTCTGATAAAAAGGAGGAGGCATTTCTCTAATATACAACATGTCCTTTACTATTGTCCCATATACAAAACCCATCTCACAGTTCTCCACAGCTGAACTTCTAATTTCTTTCCTTAAAATGAATAATTGCAAAAAACCTCTGTGTGATAGTCATTTACATTCCCCCCAGCCAGTAACATCCCAATTCTTGAGGAAATCCTTGCCTGGGCATCTACTAACATAAAAAAATGAGACTAGCATACTGGGAGATATAAATATCAACTGGCTAGACATATCCCCACACCACTCTAACTGCAATGTCAGTCTGTATAAGTTCACCCAGATAGTTAACAAACACCATAACCAGGCCTAATAAAATTTATACTAATGGCTCAGTCCTAGACTGGATTTTAGTGTCCGACATAAATAAGATCACATCTGCTGGTACACTCTCCCACAGTATAGGTGACCACTTACCGGCCTTTATACAACATGAATGTACTACAACAATTAAACATCAGTACAGGGTTACCAATGATGAATCCCATTTCTGTCCATCTAGCTTTAACCAAAGGTTGCTAAGCATCAACTGGGATGCAATAAAATCACTTCCCCTTGATAAGGCAGATGAGTTCTTCAACTCATCCTTCCTCAGCATACTAAACAATCTCGCTCCCCTTAGACAAAAGAGAGTAAAGACCAACCATGTCAGTTGGCTAACAAGATCCACTAAGGATCTTATGAAACGCAGGGGCAAATCATGGAAAATCTGGCAAAAAAACAAAAACCCATCTGACCTCACCCAATACAAACAGCTCCGAAACCAGGTTAAGCACCTAATACTACAAAACAAAAAATAATACTACCTTACATTACAAAATCAACACAAACAAAACCAAAAGACATTCTGGAGCTCTCTCAACTCTTTATTAAACCCAACTCTAGTAATGATCCTTGCCCAGACCCAAATAAAATACCCATTGAAACTGCTGCAATCTTCAACTCCTGTTTCATAGATAATATAGCCAATCTAACCATTACCTTTACCAAGGCCAACTTGTCCACCACAGACCTCTCCACAGCTAACACCAGTACACACCCTATTCTCAACTTTACTCTTTCACATATAGCCACCTTGACTATTAAAAAATTGCTTCTAAAACTCAAGCCATGCACAAATGTTCCTGACAATATACTCGCCAAATACCTGCAAATCTCAGCCAACTCAATCGCTTACCCTATTAGCATACTTCTCAACAGATCTGTCCAAGAATCCTATATGCCCATCATCAGGAAAAAAGCTTATATCCTCCCTCTACACAAGGGGTCCCCAACACAGACACCACCAACTTCTGCCCCATTGCTATACTATCACCCATCTCTAAGATTCTAGAAAAATGTAGAGCGGTTGGAAATGTTGAATTCAGTGTTTTTACAACATTTGGACCATTCGGCATTATGGGATTTGTGTAGAAAAGTCAGTTAAATGTATGGTTGAGCAATGTGAGCTTGACCATATGAATGTAAACTGACCTGCACATCTAGTCCAATGTCAAAAATACACATCAAAAGCTTGACACTCTCTACTGACACAAATATCTACTCAGTGCATCAGCCCGACTTTCCCTTGCCTCTTCTTTTCTATTAGCCTTTCTTTTATACAGTGCCCCACTCCTCAGCAACATTCAGTCCTCTGTAAAGTCCAAACTAGACTCATGCTAAAACAAAATTGCTAAGTTTGTAACTAATGCCTCCTACTCATCCCCCACTGCTTATCATTACACAACCTAAAATGGCTTGAACTCCCCAACTATCTCACCTTTATCCAACTAACTACAGCTCACAAACTCATTCATAATCCATCCATCTGCCCTGGTCTACCATCTATATTTACTTTATACCATCCTAACAGACCACTGTGATCCAAAAACCAACTGCTCGTAAATGTAGAAAAATCCAGGAGCACAAAAGCAATCAAGCGGATGACCGGAATAAAAATATATATAAGAATTTATTGGTAAGCGCTTTCGGCTGCGAACTCCAGCCTTCATCAGACAATTTTAAAACTCAAACTACAATCCTTTTATAGCATTTACATAATCATCAATTAACTAATTCAATCAATTAATTAATACTGATGGAAAACTGCCAAAATACTGCCAAATACAGCTTACACCTATCTGAATATACTAATGTTATGTAACATTTTTCAAATAACTTAACGATACTGAAATATTAAAAATTGGTGACAGGTACATTTAAACGACACCCAGTTCCCAGGTCTAAATGATTCCATTTCCATCACTAGTATTTTAAAATTAAAAACTATTAATAGATGATAGTTGTTTTGTGATAAATAGTTGGTGATTAATTCATTCATTTACATATATTTATATTTTATATATTACTGGGTGTATGTGCAATAACAATATATCAAGTAGTATGTGAATTTTTAATATTTCAGTATCGTTAAATTATTTGAAAAATGTTAATAACATTAGTATATTCAGATAGGTGTAAGCTGAATTTTGCAGTATTTTGGCAGTTTTCCATTAGTATTAATTAATTGATTGAATTAGTTAATTGATGATTATGCAAATACTATAAAAGGATTGTAGTTTGAGTTTTAAAATTGTCTGATGAAGGCTGGAGTTCACTGCCGAAGGCGCTTACCAATAAATTCTTATATATATTTTTATTCCGGTTGTCCGCTTGATTGCTTTTGTGCTCCTGGATTTATTTCATTAGTTTGTGGTTCGTGATACAAATGTAGAAAAACCCAAACTTTTGGCTGACCAGATTCTTTACTCCTTTACCATCACAAAACGTTGGAACTCCCTCCCCTCAGCACTTAGATCCTCCCGCTCATTAACCCTCTTCAAGACATCTCTGAAACAACCTCTCCTCAACTTGGCTGTGCGCTTGTGCTAACACCACATCTCATATAACATAACTTCAACCCTCACAACTATTCTCACCCCCACCCTGCTACTCTGGCATTCTCCTTTCACATTCACCTGTCTTTTTACTTACTTCCATTCTGTCCATTTCCCTCTTCTACTAACCCTCATTGTCCTACTATTGATTTCTCCTGTCTACTGCCTTTTCTTCTTAACCGTTATAGACCTACCATTGAACCAGGTGAGACATTCAGGTACTCTTGCAGCTGACCTTAATATCATACCACCACTTATATCTGCAACAATATCCACCGAGTTTTCTGATTCCTGCAACAGGACTCATATAGCCTGTCGCTCAGCTATTACACCCCCTAAATGTGTGAAAAGTTTAAGTACCTAGCCTCTAATTCATTCCTATATCTGCTCTGCACCCACTGCATGAAGTGTCCTATATAAATTTTGTTAGCTGAAAACTACTCATATGGAATGTTCTCATGTATATACTCTGTATTGTTTGCATAATATCTTTGATTTGAGAATGATTACTCATATACTGTTTTTTTCACCAATTGTATAAGCTGCCAATAATATGTACTAAATGTCTTTATTAATGTAAATTCGGTATTGTATGTGAAATGTCTTATATGTGGAGCTTTTCTCCCTGGGACTCCAGTGAAAATGGGCACTTCTGGCCAAGCAGGACCATCCCGGAAAACAAATGCAAATAAAATAGTAAATAAATAAATAAAATAAATAAAAGGAATAACCTCTCCTCAGTGAGGTCTGTAAAAACTTGTTTGAGCACTTGATCATCATCATGCAATCTCACCGCCCTCAGAAATTGTCCTTGCATTAGATTTATGGAGTATGCTATTGTTTTTTCAAGATTTCTTATATAGAGAGGTGTGTACTGCACCAGACAGATTCGTATACACTTTCACATCAAGAAAATCTATACTATTCCCTCGAATAGTTACAGCTCAATTTTAAAAACATAGTCATGCTGTGTATAAAGTCCATAAAAACTGCCAAGTCCTCAAGTGTTCCTAACCAAGCAACAGAAATGTCAACAAAATGTCTATAAAGACCAATCTTGTCAACAAAAACCTTACTATTCAGGACCTTCTCTTGCTCCCAGTTAGCCAGTACTGTATTCACATAGCTGTTGGCACAAACTGTTCCCATTGCTACACCTACTTTCTCTAGGTAAAAAACCTCATCAAAAACAAACACATTATTTTCCAGGATGAGTTCTAATAATTGACAAATCAACAGTACTTTGCTCTTCAAAAATTTTCTATGTCTAGTCAAAAATGGTCTAACACTCTCAGTCCCTTCCGTGTTAGGTATAACCGTAAAGAATGAATTCACAGGTGTGACAAAAACAATATCCAAACTTCGATCTAGAGTCTTATACCAGCTGTGCAGATCCAACAGGAAGGATTTAGTATCCTTCAGTACAGTCTCAATACAATCAAGGACTAGTCTTAAATTCCACTCAACAAAATAGATAGAGTTTCTGATACACCACCCTCTCTCTGAAACTATGGGTCACATAGGTGGTAAATGGAGGCTCTTACGAATTTTCGGCAGACCATATATAACGGGAATTGTCAAATGCTCAACAGTAAAGTAGTCAAACAATTTGTATGTAATCCATCCAGTTATGTGCATGTCGAAGATCAAAAAAAGAGCCTTATCTATAGGCCCCTTAATCTAGTACTTATGGAGGCATATATACGTTGCATCATCATTGAGCATTTCCGGCATCCTACTTACATAAAAAGTCTTATCCATAACAAGAAAATACACCAAATAGCATGAGGTGGACTCCAAAATAAACGTTATAGCATAATTCAAGTTTATTAGTCGCTATCCATCAATAAGACTTTCTATCAGTGGGTCGTATCTGTAGGAAAGACATCTCATTAAGTTCTTTAAGGGCTCTGTGTTCTCTGGGAGTCAGTTTAAAATATGACAGCTTGTGTCTATTAGATAGAGAGCACCTAACCTCATCTTTACATACATGGATTCAGAGTGGGTACAAAAGCACTGGGTTTCTTATAAATATTTATTGAGATTACAGTATGTGGAAAGAGGCACTTCAAAGAGACATTCCTGGCAAATAACTTTAAATCAATCAGTACATCTGTAATATCGGCACATTTCACAATTTATGTAGTATCAGAGTTAATAATTGTTATAAAAGAAAGAAAGAAAGAAAACATATGTAATATATGTGCATGAATATGATAAATTTTAATATGGTTTGTTTACTTTTCCATTAATGTATGTGTACTTATGCCTTAAGTGATAATTTAATAAACGTGTTTGCAAATAAAATAAAACATAGATTAATATGTCATTTTAATTTAACTTTTAGCACATTTTAATGCGTAAAACACTTAATTTTAAACATTATGTGGCATAGTGTACTTGGCATATGCATGGCCATACCATTGACTGATATGGATCTTTTACTGGGTTACACAAGAAATTGAAAGGAATTACCTGGAAAGATGGTCTCCCAGGACTTCAACAAAGTCTTGGGATTAGACCCACAAAAGTGGCACCTAGAAAAGTGGAAAGGTTTGAGCTACAACTCTAAATTAGAAATCTAAATATTTCAGGGCCGAAGTAAAGGATGCGAGGGCTTTGGTGAAACAGGTGATGTTAGGAAAATGTGAATTGACTAATGGAGCACCTCAGTGACTGGGCAGTTCTCTTTTGTGTGTCTGTCTCAGCTACATATGTGAAAAGCAAAACAGGTTGAGCCTTTATATTAACTGCACAGAGATATGTGCAGCAGGTAAGGATATGGAGGCTATAAATAAGGACTTGTAAAAACTAAGCATATGATCAGAAAGATGCACTTTTGGATTCAAAGCATGTGAGCCAAAATAAAACCTGAACTGAACATTGAAACAAATGAAATTGATTACAGTAAAGCATGTGTGTGTGTTGCCCTCATATAAATTGTATCACCAGAATCAGATCTCAAAAATTAAATTAAAGAAGCATGGAAGTAATGCTCCTACACTACAGACCATTTGACAGTCTGTATCAATAAGTATTTTATGATGCTCTGGAGCCTAACCAAAGTAAAGGACATCAGCCTGCTAGTAGGAGACTAAGAGAAACATTACCAGAAGGGTGTGTAGGATAGCTGATCATTAACAGAGACTAAGTGAACTGGAGATACTCTCTGTGAAGACCAGAAGATACAGGCGTGACATGATATGACATCACATGGACATGAAAGGGTCATTCTAAAGAGAATGAATGATGAGACAATCTACTCCCCAGATCTGTGAAAGTGCTTCTTCACCGAGATGTCATGGATCTATGAAATAGAATACATGAATGAGTGGCAGGAAGATAGTTAAAAGAAGCATTCTAGAAATTAAAGAATGCAAGAAAGAGGTTGAAAAGGGTGTGTGGCCAAAAAGAAGAGTTGATGGAGAATGTTAGATACATTTAATGGGTATGACTAGATAGGATGATTGTATCTTTCTTCAAAGCTACCTAATGTAATACAGTGATGCATTATTCAATGAAGTCTGAATTGAAAAAGTCATAGAAATGCTTTAGCTTGCAATTTGTAAGTGAAAATGTGAGCTGCTTGGTCAGTTAGGTGCTACTCTGATGTCTTGAAGCAAGAATGTATATTATATATATATATATATATATATATATATATATATATATATATATATATATATATATATATATATATATATATATATATCATGGTGAGCAAGCGGTTATGCAAGGCTTACTTATTTCACTATTTGGTTTATCTGTTTCTTAACCAATTAATCCCACTGGATACAGATGTCTATTTTCAGTGGTGACCTGGTAGTTGTTGTATCTTTTAGCTTTTCCCGGTTAGGGGTCGCCACAGCGTAACTCCGGTCCGCTAATGATTGACAGTAGATTTTTACGTACCGACTTGCCAGGCCTGACGCACAACCTTCAGCGAAGGTACACCCATTCACGCATGTCTCCACACAGAAGACGCTTTATCTGAGAATCGAACAGGACAATGTCTTACTGTGAGGCGACAACACTACCGCAGCACCACCACCGCAGAGAGTGGTGACCTGGTAGTACTCTGGTTAATTGACTTCCTCAGAGTCTCACAGTAGGCAAATGAAGGTGAAAAGAATCAACCACTGACATGAAGCCTCTCAATAACAGTTGAAAGCTGTAGTCTTCTTTTCTAACTCCCAGACAATGCACTTCACTGAAATACACACAGAAATGTAGAAATACCCATTATGTGGACAGGACATGAACTTGCACGCACATGCGTGTGCGAGTGCATAAACACCCACACAAACCCACACACACACACACACACACACACGTATACATGCTCACACTCACATGGGCACATATGCAAGCACACACAAATACATACAGCATAGATTCACACACACACACAAACTTATTCTGACAGTTGATGCATCTGTTCTACCAACTTTATATACTGTATTTTAGCTTGAACTAATAGCTTTGCCTCATGAATGCAAACATACATATTTAGCCGTTTTGTTTTGTTAAGTACTTTCTGTATTTCATGTGAATGCTGATTTACAGAAAACAAACCAGTCATTTCATTCATTGTTTTCATTGCCTTGATGTGAAAAATATTGTTAAGATATCCTTTTTGTGAATCAACCACTGACATGAAGCCTCTCAATAACAGTTGAAAGCTGTAGTCTTCTTTTCTAAATCCCAGACAATGCACTTCACTGAAATACACACAGAAATGTAGAAATACCCATTATGTGGACAGGACATGAACTTGCACGCACATGCGTGCGCGAGTGCATAAACACCCACACAAACCCACACACACACACACACACACACACACACACACACACACACACACACACACGTATACATGCTCACACTCACATGGGCACATACGCAAGCACACACAAATACATACAGCATAGATTCACACACACACACAAACTTATTCTGACAGTTGATGCATCTGTTCTACCAACTTTATATACTGTATTTTAGCTTGAACTAATAGCTTTGCCTCATGAATGCAAACATACATATTTAGCCGTTTTGTTTTGTTAAGTACTTTCTGTATTTCATGTGAATGCTGATTTACAGAAAACAAACCAGTCATTTCATTCATTGTTTTCATTGCCTTGATGTGAAAAATATTGTTAAGATATCCTTTTTGTGGGTAATCTAAAGATTAATGAGGTAGAAGCTGATCTGCTTTGTTTCATCCTTTCTGTTTAATAAATTTCCTACCTGAAATAATCAACCAACTTTTCTGGAACATTTCAAGACTTACAGTATCACTTAAAGAAGGTAATCAGAAAGAGTTAGTGATTATATGAAACATTAATTACCACAAGCCAATGCTTGCTTTATTGTTAGCTAGTGTCATCAAATGTAGCTAAAATTGTTAGCTTTTCAAATTTAATGTACTTAAATGCAAAAAACATGTCTATAAAATGCAGATCAAGCCAGGTTAGTCCCTTTCAATGACACTAATCTACAGGCTTTCCTTTTAACAATAACTCAGCAAGTGTTTTATATTTGCCCAGCTATTACAATACCATATTACATAGTATGTAAACATCATGGCCAGACAGTACAAGAAATTTTACCATAATACATAATACATTCGTATTTTTACACAAGTGAAACAGTCACTATGTCATGGTTCTATGATTTCTTTAAGCCTTATGAAACAGTGGCTATCTGTCACTGTCACCAATTATTTGTTGGTAGTTTTATACACTAGTCCAAGAAATATACACTCTTTAACTAATGCAATTAAACTATATTTTGTTTCTGTTATTAGAAAAGCCAAAGTAAATATTTTGGATTTCAGCCAGCTAATAGAATAGCCCACAACTTTTGGGCAACTTGAAGGATATTTCCCAAAATTTGACTTATTCAGTTGAAATAACCAACTTTTCTTCACTTTTTCTTTGCCACTCCCAATACTTGGCTATCTCTGTCTCTCACAGAATGTTGCTACATAGCTCATCAACTCTTTCAACTGACCTTCTCACATTATCACTTACACACGGCATGTTATGAGGATTTGTTGTACTATACTGATGATTATATGTTTATTATTTCTGACCAGCAGCACTATGAGCTATGGTTTTTCATCAAAGTACTACTTTATTAAGCATGGAAGACTTAGATTACTGCAAAGGTAATTGTAAATGTACTCCAGTCTAAGTTTGTGACTCTATGCTGCTGTAAAAAAATGTATTGTATGTGAAGCTTACAGTTCTATAAAAATGTTCAAATTTACTGTATGTGGAGCTTTTATATCTTTTCCTCCACTGAAAAGGGCTACTATTGCTGGACAATAAATGCAAATAAAATAATAAATAAATAACATTATCTATGCATAAAATGAAGGAATAATTCTGATTGTTCAAATTCAATCTTCCCCGAAGATTCAGAAAGAACTCTATTGTTCATGTTAAGGGCTGCAGTAAAACAGCTTGTTTCTTCAATGTGATATTTTCAGATTCAGAGACATATTAGCCTCAATGAGGGAAGGCATCACTATCAACTAAATTGTATGCCTCTGAATCTCCTTTAACTACTGCAAGTGCAGATCAGTATTTTCATTCAGTAGCTAACTCTGATGGCCCATGCATCATTTTGGCACAAGCACCCCCTCATTTACACACACACACACACACACACACACACACACACACACACACACACACACACACACACACATATATATATATATATATACAGTCAGTAAAACACACACATGCACAAATATATGCATGCAAAAATTAATTAAAACACTCACACATGCACATACACCCATACACAAATATGCACATTCACACACACACACACACACACACACACACACACACACACACACACACACAGGCATACATATACACTCAGTAAACACACACACACATGTATACATATCCACATATATACACACACACATACACATGCAAAAATTCATTAACACTCTCACACATGAACACACACACACACACACACATGCACACACACACACACACACACACACACACACACACACACACACACACACATACACACATGTACATTCATGCACACATATAAGCACACACACAAAGTACTTATATACCTGCACACGTGCACTCACACTCAGTAAACCACATGCACACACAGGCACACTTGCGCGCACAGACACACACACATTCTGCATACCCCCATACCTGATCCGTTGTTGGAATGTCCCTAATGTCACTTTCCCTCATAAATCATTATGTCTGCCCTCATAAATCATGGATGATTACCGTCAGTAATTAATGCCAACATTTTCCCATTTCATGTACTTGAGTAAAATTATGCTAGTGCAAAAGCTGTTATTCTAGCAACTTTCTAAGTTAATATAATGAATAACTAAAAACCAGCCTTGATTTTGTGTCTTTCTCCACTATTAATTTTGATTTTGTCTAGATTTATTGCACTATAAGACTGAGAGGTACACTTATATATGCACTATCCATCTCCCTCATAACTCTCAGACTATTGCAGACATTGAATAATGTTTGATATCCTTATTATATGGTAAAAATCCCTTGCTGCACTAACTGATTAATGCTGTTGTTTTTTGTGGCAAGGGTGCAGAGTTTGAAACTTTTCCCCCATCTCCTTTGTAATTTACTGTTTTCTAGTCTTATTTATTTTTTCAATAAATTCTTGGTATCTAATGGTGCCACAGAGGACTCATTTTCTCTGTGGGAAATGAGTGGATGCAGGGTCAGAATCCTTTTTAGTGCCTTTATGGTATGCTATTTATAGTATCCTTGGTGTCTAGTTCCCTCCATCTTGCATTGTCTTTTTTATTTACAAGTGCCCTTAAGGTGCACTACTAAAGTGTTTTCCCTGGTGGCTAGTGTTCCCCCAACCTTAAGTGCCATTAAGACATGATCTGCCAGAGTTCTCCCTGGCATCTAATGTTTCTCCCCAGTCTCCATTATGTTTAAGTGCTGTTAAGGCACAAGAGTAAAGAGCTCTTCCTGATGTCGAGTGCTCCTCATCCCAATCCTTATTGTGTTTAAGAGCTGTTAAGGCATGAGATGAAAGAGTTTTCCTTTGTGTCAAGTGTTTCCTCCCCTCACCCTGATTCTTGCTATGTTTAAGTGCAGTTAAGGCATGAGATGTAAAAGTTATCCCTGGTGTTCCACTGAACCCAGCAGTGTTCATATATGACATTGCCCACCTCTCATCACAGACATATTCATACATTTATTCCAGAAACACACACACACACACACACACACACACACACACACACACACACACACACGCACACGACACGCCCGCACACACACACACACACACACACACACACACACACACACACACACACACACACCTCTAACCTACCAACTCACTAAACATTCCCACCAGGCAGGCACACACTCACACATACACTCATACATGCAGCCACACATAGACACAAGCACACACCCCTAACACAATCTGACCAGTAAACTTCCCAGCACTTACCTCTACCATGAGTAAACAAAAGCTTTCAGCTGTGTTCATTTAAACGAACAGCCAGGAGCAGCCATGTTAATTTACAAAGCATTTGTTTGGCTGTGTTAATGCCTTTCAACAGACTGTTCTGGGAGGGGCATATGGCTAATTAGCATATGCCACTCCCCTGGAATGCCTCATTAGCATCTAGCACAGTTGAAGAGACATCCGGCTGAATGTATTCATGCCAAAGCACTGTGGTAGGGCTGTCTCTGAATACAAAAATGTTACTGTGAGATTTACACCTCATGTACACCTTGCAGTAACATTTTTGAATTTGGCCGTATGTATGACTAAAGAAATCCAATCCAAAAGAGGACTTGTGGCAAGAATGAGCAAGTTTTCTGCAAGAGGCAACATTGCTGAACCATATTCTTTAAATACAGCTGTGTTGTGCTAGAGTTATTATATTTAGGTAAGGTGTAAGTGCATCTATAGAAATGTTACATTAATACTAGGAACTGCTCAAGGAGTCTGTATAATTGTATATCATAGGTTCATAGGTTTATAGGTTCATAGGTTCATACTAGGCTATCTGCCCAAGGGCATTTATAAGCCTAGCCCATAGTTATGTGGCTTTCGCCACCCCTTTAGTTTGAATAAAAACTATGCCTATCATTTTGCTGTGCCTCTGTCAAGCAGTGACACTGAAGTAATCCCTGGGGTATATCTGCAATCTCACATCCATTGGTCAAGATTCCTCTTGAACAAGGCCAGAGAGGTGCTCTGCCTCACATGTACCGGGATTTTGTTCCACAGCATAGGGAGTCTCTGGGTGATGAATCTGTCCCTCCAGCACGTTCTATTTATAACCGTGTCAAGGTTTAAGTCTCCCCCTTGTGGTTCTGAGGGATCTAGATTTTTGAGGTGAAGCATATTCATCAAATCTGGGTTTGACATGGCCTTATATGTCAGGCACAGGTCACCTCTGAGCAAGCGGTATGAGACTGAATAGAGCTGGAGTTCTTTCAGTCGGGCAGCATAAGACATATTTTGAGACCCTTTATCTTTTGGTGAGGAACTTTTGGGGCCTTTCAAGCTGCAGCAGGTGTCTGGTCAGATACATTCCGAACGAGGCATTGTACTCAATCATAGGTCTAATGAGTGATGAGTACAGGGGACGATGACCTCCCTTGATCTAGATGTGAATCCCTTCATGATCAGGTGGGCGATATAGAAGGTTTTCCTAACTACTTTAGCAACATGAGTGTCAAACGAAAGGCTACTGTCAACCTGGGTCCCCAGATCCCTGATGACTTTTTCTGTGCTCAGTGGATTGCCATCTATATGATAGCTAGGGGTAACCTTGTTTTTCCCGAAGGGTATGACTATGCATTTTTTGGCGTTTAACTTCAGGCCATGGCTCTGGCACCAGTTATCCATTTCTGTGAGGCCCTTCTGGAGGATATCTGTGTCAGATGTGTTTTCGACTATGGTGCCCAGTTTGCAGTCATCTGCAAACTTTGTCAGCCATAACCCTCCTGTGTTTGCTTGTACTTCAGAAAAGTAGATGCCGAACAAGAGTGGACCCAGGACTGAGCCCTGTGGGACACCACTTGTGACAGGCTTTGAGTCTGACATGGCTCCAGCAACTCTGACCCTGTGGGTTCTGTCACTTAGCCAGTTTGCAACCCATCTTGTGATGTATGGGTTTACATTCAAGCTGATGAGTTTTTCGATGATACCTGAGTGGGGTATTGTGTCGAAGGCCTTTGCCAGGTCGAGGTAGGCTGTATGGACTGCCTTTCCTCATCAATGGCCTTGGTGACAGTCTCGAAAAAGTCAACCAAGTTTAAGAGGCAGGATCTGCCTTTGACAAAGCCAAACTGGGTTGGATCCAAAGTCTGCAAGTTCCCTATGTCTTTATTTATGAGTTCCATTATGATCCTCTCCATGGCTTTGCAGATAAGGCTTGTCAAGCTAATGGGGCGGTAATTTCCAGGGTCTGTGGAGGCACCGCCCTTATGAAGTGGGACCACAGTCGCCGTGCGCCACTCCTTGGGTACGTATCCTGAGGTGAGGCTAAGATTAAACAGCTGTCCTAACTGTGGGTTTAATTCCTCATTGAGTTCATGAAGCACACAGCCGGGGACACCATCCGGTCCCATGGATGCTGTGTTTTTGCCTTAGTGAGGGCAGTTCTCACCTGGGCGTTGGAGATGTTTGGGGGCTACAATCCTCTGGAATAGATATCTCTCGTTTGGGGAGGGGGGGGAGAAGTTTGCACTGAACCTGTCAGCCAGTATGTTGGCAATGTGTGTAGGTTCAGTAATTTTCACATCATTTTGAACTAATTCTGAGCATATCTGGGAGTTTCCTCCTAGGTTTCTAACATAGCTAAAGAAGGCCTTATGATTCTCTTTAGAGTCCTTGGCGATTTTTCTCTCAAAATTTGCCTTGGATGATTTTATGAGAGCTCTTAGTTTTTACTTATAATGATCAAAGGTGTCTTACCTTTCAAGGATTTTGCTCTATCTTGTAGTAGCTTCCTCCTTTTGTTGTAGAGCTTGTTTATGGCTGGGGTCCACCAGACTGGACGCTTGCCTTTGGTACAGAGAGTCTTAGTTTTGTTTGGGATTGCCTGATCCATGCAGTCCTGTAGGTGCTGGTAGAAGGCATTTGTAAGTGATTCAGCGGTTTGAGTAATGTTTACCACTGGCTCAGGGGCCTTAAAGGAGACCACACTAGTTTTTAGAAGTGTGAAATCGGCTTTTGAGAAGTTTTTCACTGTGGTCTTTTTTGTTTCAGATGGGGGCGGGATGAGGACCTCCAGCGAGATTAGTTTATGATCTGATCTCAATAGTGAGGGGTATACTTCCAGTGTTGAACATTTTGATCCCATGTTCGTGATGATGAGATCAAGTATGTTTTCTCCTCTTGTGGGGATGGTGACTAGTTGTTCCATGGCATTTGAGTTTATGAACTCCAGGAATCTTTGGGTTAGAGTGTTTGGGCTTGAGTAGTGTTCCCAGTCTATATTAGGGTAGTTGAAGTCACCTAGTATGATGGTGTTTGGAGATACATTTATCCCCTCCAATGTTTTCAGGAAGGCCATGTGAGGTTCCTGAGTTTGAGAGGGTGGCCTGTAACATGCTACAAATTGCAGAGCAGTCTTGCCTATGGTTAATTGCACCTGGATGGTCTCCAATGCATCGTGCGTTGCCACCAACCTTGAGGTGTGGGTGTCCTTTATGAATATGGACACCCCCCCCTCCTTTCTTGGTGTTGTCCGGATTTTGGGGTCGGAACGCATTATATGAGGTGAAACCTGTTAGTGCTGGGGTGCTCTCAGGAGCCTTGAACCAGGTTTCTGTCACAGCACAGACATCGATGTTCTCCATATTGAGAAGGGCCTCGAGTGCGTGCATCTTGAGATTGAGACTTCTGGCATTGAGCAGCATTACCCTTAGTTTTTTTCCATTTTGGTGTTCTAGGGTGGTAGGTTTAGAATTTGAGCCTTGCCTAAAAAAGGCACTATGGGGGTGGCAAGAGCCTTTGCCAATATCCGGAAGCCCAGGGGTGACAGGTGCAAGCCGTCCCTTATGAAGCAGCGTGGCTTGTCCAGCATGTCATCCCAGGCAGACAGACATTGGATCCCCTTTGAATGACACCAGAATTTAAGCCAATTATTAAAGCTGATCATCTTATCACTGTATTGTGGCATCATTCTAGGTGAAGGTAGGATACTGCTCAAGGTCAGGGTCATACCTGCCTGGGCTACATAATCAGAGAGCTCCTCGATGTCCCTTTTCATGTAGTCCAAGGAGGTACGTCTCAGGTCGTTGACACCAGCGTGGACAATGACTGAGTCGTACTTGTACCTGCTGTTGAGAGACCTGAGTGCTTGCGTTATGTGGCGGATTCTAGCGCCTGACAGGCAGCTTACTGTGACCTTCTCTTTACTCAGTCTGGTGAGCGGGACATCAGTGTGTCTGACTATGGAATCACCAATGACAAGTGTGTCTGGCATTTTGTTTGGCCTTAAGGGCTGTGACTGTTTGACACTCTGACTGTGTGGTCTATGTGTTGCATGTGTTGGGTCGTGAGGTGGTAGTTGTTTGGGTGTCTGCTTTGGTGGCCTCTGCTGTTTTGGTAAATTTTTGATCAGAGCCTCTGAGTATGTCTTTGTGTGAGTATGTGTATGATTTGAAGTTGTGATGGTACCATGTGTGACTGGGTATGTATTGTGTGTGGTTACCTTCTCCTCCTGTCTGGTCTTGCCAGTCCTATGTTGAGAGAGCTCAGCCTCCAGTTTGGCCGTATAGTTGCATCTCTCGCATGTATTTGTGTTTTGTGGGAGAAGGAGAGGATTGTCTGTGTACATGAGGCAATTGTAACATTGCCTCAATATTCCCAGGTTCACCAGTTGACCTGGAGAGGACACTAGCAACTGATCCCTCGACATACTAGAAGTAGTAGATAAAGAGACTTTCAACGGACTCCGGGAAGTGGGTTTTAGGCTGGTGGGGTACTATCTATAATAAGAGTGCTTTATCAAGGTGCAAGTACTGTAGGAGTAAGTGCTAGGCTTTACAGATAGAGAATAGTCTACTTGGGAATCAAGTAGAGATGAACTTTTCAGTTATAGGATATGCTGGTTAGATCAGCAGTACAGCTCGAGGAAGGTAGTTCTAAGGGAAAATTGGAAGAGTGGAATTTAGATGGCCCAAATAGTTTAACCTTGTTTAACCGCCGCTGCTCTTGTGTGCAACAGTGGTAACTCCGCGCTAAATCGCGTACGCGCGTTTAGCGTGTTTTATAGCAGGGGGCTGAAGGAAGCTAGGAATTGGCCCAAAACGACCAATGGACTACTAGTTTCTGGCTGAAACTTCACCAAATCAGACAAAAAGGCTGCTCAGTGCTTCCCACTCCCACTGGTAAGCAAAGAAACTTCCCTCCTTCCTAATAAGGCAATGGATCAGTAACAGGAACTAAAAACAAAGCCCAGGGATCAGCAACTCTGAAACTGGACTACTCTAGTTCAGTAAGGCGGGAAAACAAGAGATATTTTTTTGTTTTATTACAGAGACAAGGAAAAAAACAGACAGTAAATGCTATAAATGCTGTAAATCGGCTAGCACACTTTAGTGTGTAGCCTACAGAAACAATTTGCAACAATTAGTAACTTAAAGTGCAATAAACAATGTAAAATGCAGAAATCACTTAAAGTAGCAGTAAAACAGGCGAAATGCAGTCGCTAGCTTAAATAACAGTGGGAAAGCCACAAAAAATACTTATATCTGGTAGAAAGTCACTCTTTTAGCTCTCTGCTGCTTGGATCACTCTGCAGGCCACCACGAGGATCTGTGCTGAGTTGGTACAAGCTGGAAAACGCGTGTTTAGCGTGTTTTATAGCAGGGGGCTGAAAGGAGCTAGGAAATGGCCCAAAACGACCAATGGACTACTAGTTTCTGGCTGAAACTTCACCAAATCGGACAGAAAGGCTGCTCAGTGCTTCCCACTCCCACTGGTAAGCAAAGAAACTTCCCTCCTCCCTAATAAGGCAATGGATCAGTAACAGGAACTAAAAACACAGCCCAGGGATCAGCAACTCTGAAACGGGACTACTCTAGTTCAGTAAGGCGGGAAAACAAGAGATTTTTTTGTTTTATTACAGAGACAAGGAAAAAAACAGACAGTAAATGCTATAAATGCTGTAAATCGGCTAGCGCACTTTAGTGTGTAGCCTACAGAAACAATTTGCAACAATTAGTAACTTAAAGTGCAATAAACAGTGTAAAATGCAGAAATCACTTAAAGTAGCAGTAAAACAGGCGAAATGCAGTCGCTAGCTTAATAACTGTGGGAAAGCCACAAAAATACTTATATCTGGTAGAAAGTCACTCTTTTAGCTCTCTGCTGCTTGGATCACTCTGCAGGCCACCACGAGGATCTGTGCTGAGTTGGTACAAGCTGGAAAACGTGTGTTTAGCGTGTTTTATAGCAGGGGGCTGAAAGGAGCTAGCAATTGGCCCAAAACGACCAATGGACTACTAGTTTCTGGCTGAAACTTCACCAAATCGGACAGAAAGGCTGCTCAGTGCTTCCCACTCCCACTGGTAAGCAAAGAAACTTCCCTCCTCCCTAATAAGGCAATGGATCAGTAACAGGAACTAAAAACAAAGCCCAGGGATCAGCAACTCTGAAACTGGACTACTCTAGTTCAGTAAGGCGGGAAAACAAGAGATTTTTTTTTTTTTTTTACAGAGACAAGGAAAAAACAGACAGTAAATGCTATAAATGCTGTAAATCGGCTAGCGCACTTTAGTGTGTAGCCTACAGAAACAATTTGCAACAATTAGTAACTTAAAGTGCAATAAACAGTGTAAAATGCAGAAATCACTTAAAGTAGCAGTAAAACAGGCGAAATGCAGTCGCTAGCTAAATAACAGTGGGAAAGCCACAAAAATACTTATATCTGGTAGAAAGTCACTCTTTTAGCTCTCTGCTGCTTGGATCACTCTGCAGGCCACCACGAGGATCTGTGCTGAGTTGGTACAAGCTGGAAAACGCGTGTTTAGCGTGTTTTATAGCAGGAGGCTGAAAGGAGCTAGGAATTGGCCCAAAACGACCAATGGACTACTAGTTTCTGGCTGAAACTTCACCAAATCGGACAAAAAGGCCGCTCAGTGCTTCCCACTCCCACTGGTAAGCAAAGAAACTTCCCTCCTCCCTAGTAAGGCAATGGATCAGTAACAGGAACTAAAAACAAAGCCCAGGGATCAGCAACTCTGAAACTGGACTACTCTAGTTCAGTAAGGCGGGAAAACAAGAGATTTTTTTTTTTTTTTTTTTTACAAAGACAAGGAGAAAAACAGACAGTAAATGCTATAAATGCTTTAAATCGGCTAGCACACTTTAGTGTGTAGCCTACAGAAACAATTTGCAACAATTAGTAACTTAAAGTGCAATAAACAGTGTAAAATGCAGAAATCACTTAAAGTAGCAGTAAAACAGGCGAAATGCAGTTGCTAGCTTAATAACAGTGGGAAAGCCACAAAAAATACTTATATCTGGTAGAAAGTCACTCTTTTAGCTCTCTGCTGCTTGGATCACTCTGCAGGCCACCACGAGGATCTGTGCTGAGTTGGTACAAGCTGGAAAACGCACGTTTAGCGTGTTTTATAGCAGGGGGCTGAAAGGAGCTAGGAATTGGCCCAAAACGACCAATGGACTACTAGTTTCTGGCTGAAACTTCACCAAATCGGACAAAAAGGCTGCTCAGTGCTTCCCACTCCGACAGGTAAGCAAAGAAACTTCTCTCCTTCCTAATAAGGCAGTGGATCAGTAACAGGAACTAAAAACAAAGCCCAGGGATCAGCAACTCTGAAACTGGACTACTCTAGTTCAGTAAGGCAGGAAAACAAGAGATTTTTTTTTTTTTTTTTTTTTTACAGAGACAAGGAAAAAAACAGACAGTAAATGCTATAAAAACAATTCACATGCAGTGCAAGCTGGCACACTTGAGTATGTAGCAATATTAGTCCACACACAGTATGAAAAAAATGTAATTAAATTAAAAAGGACTAAAAGCAAGTGCAGAAAGGGTTTATTAGATAGAATGCTGTAAAGAGATGGGACTGGGGGAGTGTCCTAGATCAAATCTACAGTGGGGCGGGCACTGCAAAAGCCACCAAATTTAAACTACATCCAAGAACAGGGAGGGGGGGTGGGAAAGACAGTTTCAACAGAGCTGGATCTGAGGAATCAGTCCAAGTTATAACAACCACAATAAAATGCAAGAAATATACTTAAATCAGCTTATGTCCAGTTGATGTATGCAGACAAATCTCAGTGGCAAGCAACTCTACTTAAAATGATTACCAGAGATGTAACCAACACAGGTTTTAATGTTATCAGAAAACCCCCCAAGCTAATTACACTATCATCTTGTATAAAAGTTCTATTCACAGAGTCTACTGCCTTTTCGGCGTCATAGGCAGTAATATGGATATAACTTGAATGAAATTTCTCCATATATAGAAAGATCCATTTAAATAATGTATTAGCATTCCATTTAGAGCTAAGCATATCTTAGATGGAATCGTTATAGAAATAATCTTGTAATTGTAATTTAGGAGAGATATCAGACAGTATTTAAAATGCCAACATTTTCCCTGATTTTTCATTTAACAAAAGTCTGATTTATATTGATTTCTTATAATATGACCCATCTGCATCTTGGTTTTCTTTCTGATGGTATCTTCTTCCACATAGGAAAATGTATCAATAGGTAATGCATTTAGGAGTCTGTCAATTATGTGATGTGTGTCCTTATTTTTTAAAGGGTATTTTGCACATCACAGAATGTGAGAATGTATAGAAGAAAAGTTGGTGGCCTTCAGTACAACCCATTTAATGTAAAATGAAATTGGTTGTATATAATTATTATCCATAATTCAGATATGATGGCTGATTTTTAATATTTTATTGAAATGTTATATGCAAAAGTTAGCACACTAACCAAATAAAACAAATAACAACTATTTGCACAAGTGTCTACATAAACCCATGGATTCAGAAACATTGCATCTGTGATCACAACCAGCCCTTCAATGTTTACCCTGCATTCCCAAATGACCTCCGATACTCATTAACAATGAATGTGTCAAGGCAAGTATGCTAGATGAGCAGCTCATGAAAGATCCCTGTCACCGCCGCAGCAGGGAATTTTGGGAAGATGTTGCAAGAGTTTAGCGCAGCTTTACGGGAAAAGAACAGCAGGAGTGCTCATCTGTGGTGCACAGGCCTCATGGATATTTTGCTTGCTCCCATGTGCATATTTGCAGCAAGAGAAAGAAGGTTTGTGGCCACCCTACATGGTCATAAGGAAGGTATGGTGATCTATTTCTTTGACCCAATGATACTCATATGCAGAGAAAGACACCTTTGGAAGGTAGTAAGAGAAGTATGATTAAAGTGAGTGTAGGGGGAGTGGAGGTAATAGAGTCACACATTGCATACTTACAGAATGAAATAATAATAGTGACAAAATGACTATACAAACAAACAAATATAATAAAGACGACTGCAAACTGAGGTGGTGAAACAATCAGGGATGTGGAAGACAATGAATAAGGTATTATGAAACATGTACATATCAATCTCAAGTTACTGAAGGAAAAAAAGCTATTAAAGCAGTCACACTAAAGATGTCAGTGATACACATAACAGGGGATTTGTTACACACTTACAGAATGAAAGAATAATAGAGACAACATGCATACATCCCTTATGGGTTTGAACCTACATTTTTCTCCACTTTCACTGTACAAAGTGCTTAATTTACAAGCACTTTCATTCTGAAGCAGTTGCACTAAAGGTGTCGGCTTTGCCCTGTGTTGTATGTGATCACTACCATGCAATGATGCTCAGCTCATTTGTGTGCCCAATACCAGCTGAGACCAGTAGACATAGTATATGACAGTGGTTGTACTTAATCATTGCAGTACAGTGAGCAGTGTCCTTGTCAGTTGTACATGAGTATCAATGTTGCTCTTTGTGACCTGTTGCACACAGTATCATCACATAAATAAGTGATGCGGAAGCCCTGTATGGGTTTGTGGGAGGTGTCTTTATTCTGACCAGATTAAAAGTTGCATATTGGAATATAAGAAAAGAAGAAATGAAAAGGGGAATAAACCAGAAGAGAGAAAAGAAGGTGAGCAACTAAGTAATGAGCAGGATGGAGGTGGGGTAATTTGTTTTTGTTTTGTTTTTTTCATAGGAACAGGTGCCCATTCATAAAGAGAAGAAAAGTTGGGGGAGGTAAGACGTTTAGTATAGGCAGCAGAGGAAGAAATTTGTAACTGCCAGGGTGTGTGGTTACATGATGAGGGAGGAGGAATGTAATGATGAAGGAGATATCATATGAACAGAGGGAAATCAAAGATGACTAGAGGACTGAACAACCACCAGAGGTGGACATGGATACAAAAGAGAGGGGAGCATGAGTTTGGGGGATAAAGTAGGTTGGTTTTTCGTTGTTGCATTGTTTAGCCATTGACTGCATTTACACAGTTTTTGCTGATTATTTTCTTGCTTTCAGCTGCTGTCTCTACCATCTGAGACCAAATGGGAGCTTTCTCATCAATTTGGTGACTGTCACCATTGGACCCTGTCTCAGATGGTAGAATCAATGCCAGAGAGGGCTGTGGCTCAACAGATCACAAGAGGAGGTTCTCCATCTGGACAATTCAGGCATCAGACCTCCTGTTAATAATCTTCCCCACAATTTCTGCCAGGTACCAGTGGATGACAAAGGTGTCACTTCCACTGGCACTGCTTCTGGCAGGTACAACTGTCCCAGCATCCAGTGCATGGCTATCTGAAGTGTGATGGTACAGGTAGGACAAGAGGTTTGGAGGCAATTGTGGCAGGCTGAGAACCAGATGTGCTGGGTACTTCTTGTGGTGCTGCAGCTGCCACCTGATGCGTGGGCCGTGAGGTGCTGACATGCCTTGCCAGAGAAATCAGTGCAAATCATAATGTTGCTGCATACAATAGTGAAATAAATGGGAAGAAACAAAATAATAAACAAAATAAATGTATGTAATAGGATAGCAACAATGAGGGTGAGGACATAGAAGTACATATACAATAAAAAACTGAAAATGATTTTATGAATGACCAAAAAGCACTTTTCAATTTTACATGGCTGTTATCATACACATCTAAGAGGGGAACCTGAATCAACAGCCATCATCATCTACATTCTACCAGAAAGAAAACTAACATGATAAGCTATTTAGATACACTAGCAGCTATCTGTAATCCAAGATGTTGTAATAATGCCTGAGACAAATGTATGCAGACAAAGAGACTATGCAGCTCTGGCATAAACATTTCACTTGCATGTTATAAATAAAGGAAATAGCTATATTGACAAATTTGTCCACCCACTGAAAAGTATTGATTATACCTATTTTCCCCATCTAATGTATATTTAGCTTAATCAGAGAGAAATATAAAGCTGAAATATTTCATGATAATACCTGGAGGTGGATTGAACCCATAGGCATTCTCACAATGTGAGAGCACAACCTTAAAATCCTGACTCATTTATCAACATATATGACAGGATGCATGCTCAAACACAATGTTAACATTACACAGTCATACTGATACCTTTGAGAATTGGCAGTTATGACATAACTGGCACTGATGTACGAAAGGTATACATGTTGTGGATTAATCCCTACCACTGCTGATATTAAAAGCAAGAGAATAGGAAGGAAGAATTTTCACCCTGTGTTCTCTTAGGTGCTTCATTCTTCTCCTATGGAGCTGCCTACTTCAGTGGCTATAGGTAGAAAGTGCACTGTGCAGTATAAGTGAATGGCATGCTGTGACAGTGTAAATGAGTAACTAACATAAGTTCTACTTACAGTGCATAACTCCCATCAGCTATGACAGTCAGGATTGCACCACCTCATGTCACTGTAATTATCATAGCACTATTACTCTATGCATCGGATGACAGTTATAAGTGACAGCCTGCTCTAAACTATTCCAGCCTTCATTCTTATAATGAGGCTGTTTATCGACTTCCTACATATGCCTCTGGTTATAATCCTGATGGAACTTCGCACACAAACCACCTCTGCACTCTAAAAGGAGCACTAGCCACTCCTTCTCCAGCCATGATAACTTATCTAGAAGAATCTCATGGGAAAAAGAGCCGAGATTTGGTGTCCAAATCAGGTATCATTTGTTCCATCTATTGCTCAATGACAGGCATCACTGGGCATTTCATTTGCATTACACATGGTAAACTCAGAAAATATGGGTACTGTATTATTGTAGCTCACGACGACACTTTAAGATGCCAAACACATCAGTCCTCAATTGCTGTGTATAGTGTTAAGAAATCGGTCACTACAATGACTCCATCTACAGACAGTTGAATATGAACTTACCGCTCACCACCACCCCCATCCCCACCCCCACAACAGCATGGCTTGGATCACATCTGCAAAGTGCTGACCACAGGGCCCCAGGAATGTGCATGTTATCAAGACAACCTGAGTGTGATGATGGGCAGGTCATGTTAATTGAGTGATTCAGAAACAATAATGAGTTGATCCCTAATTGATATAATCATCTTATCCAATCAAGTGAATCTGCATGATATGAGTGTTACAGCAGTCATATTCTCATCATGCTGCAGAAGAAACCTGCAGAGCTCATAGTTTGATGCCCGCAAAAGGTGAATTTCGAAACAAACCATTACTTCAGCAAAAATATCTCTACTTGTACAAGGTAAGTGATACTTTTTAATAAGTCCATTAATTTGTATTATGATGGCTTTTAAATATAATTCATCTTATTGACAATAACATGCATCCTTGTCAGTATTTCTAAGTGTTTTGGGGAAGGTGCATTGAGAGAGAGATTGCAAGGGTACAGCTGCAGGATTATTAAGTTTAGTGGGAGACAAGCCCATCCTATACGACACAATGTACAGGCACAGAGATTCCTGGATTTTGTAAATGAAAACTCCCTGGACCAGATAGTCAAAACACCAAACAGGTGTGCAACCATACTGGATCTGGTCCTCACTAATATGGGAGAGTGCTGCACATCCCCTGCTGTAATGCCTTCCCTGGTAAGGTCAGACCACAAAATGGTGTCCATTGAAGTAAAAATAAAACCTGGACCCCCAGCTAAACCTGGAATATTCAGGACCTACTCTAAGGATAACCTCCTGCTATTAAGAGATAATCTAGCAAAATTTCAAGACCCCATAAACCCTGAGAAAACTACTGCCTATGCATAACTGTTCACAGAAACCCTGTACAATCATGTTAATAGTCACATAGAGGCAACTGTACCCACCAGGATGAAGTGCAGAACTAACTCAAAAAACAAGCCACCCTGGTGGAATCACAAACTCAATAGGCTATATAACAGAAGGAAGAAAATCTTGGCAAAAATACAGCACCCTTCAGGATGAAAGCACTCTCATCAAACTAAACAAACAATTCAGAGGACAAATAAAGTCTATTAAAGCCAAATTTGAGGTAAGTTTGGCCTCCCAGGCCAAGGACAACCACAAATCATTCTTTAGCTATGTCAGAAACCTCAAATGAAATACAGAGAGCTCATTGTAAATGGAGCCACCTATAGTGAGCCAGAAGATATAGCAAACCTACTGGCTGATAAATTCAGCTCCAACTTTACCTCTCTTTCCCCCTCAACCATCCCTTAGGAAATACCATCAAATATGACTCCCCCCTACTATCACTAGGGAACAGATCTTTAATGCTCTCTCTAAGACCAAGAACACTGCATCAATGTATGCAGACAATATCCCTGGATGCCTTCTAAATAGCTTGAATCATATCTATCAGGGCCTCTGTAATTACTGTTTAACTGTAGCCTCCACACAGGCTTCATGCCTCATGAATGACAAACAGCAACAGTCATCCCTATGCACAAAGGTGGGCCGTGTACAGACCCTGGAAACTACAGACCCATATGTCTCACTAGTCTTATATGTAAAGCTATGGAAATGATCAGTAGAGATATAGTAAACCTCCAGACACTGGACCCAACCCAGTTTGGTATCGTCAGGGGCAGATCATGCCTACTCAACCTGGTGGGCTTTTTTGAGAAGGTAACTAAAGCAATGGTTGAGGGAAAATGGTTCACACTCCCTACCTTGACCTGGCCATGTCATTTGACATAATACCCCACTCGGGCATTGCTGACAAACTCAAGAGGTTAAGTACAAACTCATATGACACCCGGTGGATAGCCAACTGGCTCACAGACAGGACCCAGGAAGTTAGAATTGGGGAGTCCACCTCTACACAGAGGCCAATCATAAGTGGAGTCCCTCAAGGATCAGTCCTTGGACCACTCCTTTTTGGCATTTTATTTCTCTGAAGTCAAAGCCAATTTCAGTGGTCTCTGGCTGACAAAGTTTGCAGATGATTGCAAATGAAGAGTTGTCACTGAATCCCACACTGACACAAATGTTCTCCAGGAGGGGCTGACACAAACAAACAACTGGTATCAGAGCCATGAACTAAAACTAAATGCCAAGAAATGCATAATAGTACCTTTGGGAAGTCATCCACCCCTGTTAATTATCATATTGGCAAGACACTCCTTTGATATTGACCCAGTAGTCAGGGCCTTAGGAACACACATAGATAATAATCTAGCTCTTGACCATCATGTGTCTACAGTAGTGAGGAAATTGTTCTATGTTGTGCAACTTATAAACAAAGGTATGGCATCTAAGTCTAAGAAAGTCATTGTTCCACTGTATTCAGCATTCATCAGAAGTATCATTAAGTACAACGCCCCTTTCTGGTATGCACCTAACCAGGCATATCCAACAATTGGAACAGCCACAGAGGTTCCTCACTAAAAGAATACAGGGCAAAAGTAAAATGTCTTATGCAGACTACCTCAAGGCCCTAGCCCTGTATTCTGTCTCCTACAGGTTTTTGAAGCAGAAAATCTATGCCTGGCATACAGGGCATTGTCAGAGCCTACACTGATGGACCTCCTGCATATCCACAAAATAAACAGCACCAGAATTACTGGTTCTACAGACTTAAACCTTACCTGTGATATAAGTAGGACCTGCAGGAGAGACAGGTATGTATCCCAGAGACTACCCTATCTATGGAGCAGGCTTCCCATCCATGTGATGCAGAGCTCCTCCCTAACCCAATTCAAGTGCAACTTGGACAATTGGATGGTTAACAGGAAATTCATCCCTGGTTTGACACCTGTGTCACTTATGGTCAGAGGTAACCTGTAAATGGTTCATCTTCCAGGCCCCTGCATGTAAATGTTTCACCTTCCAAACCCCTGTTTACATTCATCAAGGATATCAAAATTTCTCAGAGATTTGGGATACATGGCTAGGTTTAAAAATGCCCTTGTGGTCAGTAGCCTAGTAAACCCCCATAAACCTATGAACCTATGAGCTCACACTTAGAGAACAACCCAGTCATTTCTTTCATCTACTTATGGTCTCCTTGATCAGTTGTAATGGTCTGTGATTGTTTAATAGCAATATGCTCAATAAGCCTTCGTGCCAGTGTAGTTACAAATATTTAAATCTCAGGTGTACAAACAGCATGGTATATGGCCAAAAAGGATACTGGTAGTGTTGATACCCAAGCTAGTCATACCTCACAGACATGGAACATAGACCAGGGACCAGGAAAGTGTGCTTGCTCCCAGTAGGCAACTATTGGAATCTACACCTAGCACTCAGGCAGAGAGGTCCACATAGGAGATTGAGTAATGGTGCTCACTAGAGACATGGTTACCGCCCTCCCCCTGAGGTTGATGTGTCAGTCACTGCAACACAGTATTTGTGAAAGACCATCGGAGAAGCACAAGATAATACCACCACAGCCATGGAGGAGAGAGTGAGGATGATGCAGGGTGTACACAATGACTTATAAGAGTATATGTACCGTATGTATGATTGCTTGAATAGACTCATTCACACACTGGAACATGCAGTATTTTCTCTGACTCACTTGCAAGCATAAGGTGATGTCATATGCTACATCCACATATGATAACCAACCTGGACATGGATGACCAAGATCCTGCTTTTAAGATGTTAAAACTTCTACAGTGACATGTTGTGGAGCTGTCTACTCCCATGATTCTGGCCATTGTTACAATGGCACATCTCACAGCAGACATTGCTCCAGGGTACACAGCACACCAACATATAGCAAGGGTCATGGTACATTAAGTGCAACTTTTGTTAGATCCAGCCTGCAGGGATGTGTGTTAAATGCTGAACTCTCTGCCAGACATGCCCTGTACCTGTCAAGTAGACCAAACCACTGTGCCACAGTTACTGATTAGGCTCTGTCCCTGCAGATCCACACTCATACCACCACAGCCCGTAGTATATCACATACCTCAACTAACACTAGCCCTTCTCAGCAAGTATTACATTAAAGGCCACACAAAGTACTGACTAGCACCCCAAGAAGAGGAGGAACTAGGTGGAGCTGAAGTAGAATGGCAGCACCTCAAAACAACATGTGTGAGGATTACAGAACAGATATATAGCTGATCCAGGTATGGAAATAAGGTACATAAGAAAACATGGTGGTGGAATACAGAAGCCCATGAAGTCATCAAAAGAAAGAAAGAGTGCAGGAAAAAGTGGGACATAGAAAAGATGGACCAGGCTAGGAAGGAATACTGGTTGGCTAACAAAGAAGCTAAGAAAGGAATTGCAATAGCAAAGAATCGGGCATCGGAGGCACTCTACCTGCTTCTGGAAAGTGGCATAGTAGGTGGCACAAATAAATTATATCAGGTTGCAGGTCAAAGACAGAAAGATAAAAGAAGTTAATCAGGTACCCTTCATAAGGGATGCCAGCAATAACCTGCTCACCAGCCCACAGGACATCAAAGGCAGATGGAAGGAGTACTTCTAGCAGCTTCTAAAAGAAGAACCCCCACAGAAGTGGTACTACTCCAGACAAAGCCTACAATGAGAGAAGAAGAGGAGCCCTCCCCTAGGAGAAGTAAGAATAGCACTAAGGAAAATTAAGTCAGGGAAAACAGCAGGCTCAGATGAGGTCACAGCAGATATGATAAAGATGCTGGGTGAGATGGGGGAGAAATTCTTCCTGAGGGTACACATAGCAGTGTGGAGAGAAAGGCATATCCCAGATGACTGGAGAATAAGCATACTCATGTCAGTGTACAAGCACAAAGTGGACATCCACAACTGTGGGCAGTACAGAGGTATCAAACTCCTGTCACATTTTATTTATTTATTTATTTTACATTTGTTTACAGAGAAAGTCCAGCTGGACACAGGTCCTTTTTCAGCAGAGGCTCGGGGAGAAAACCTCCAAGAGT
The DNA here is from genome assembly GCF_019279795.1 of Protopterus annectens. Lineage (NCBI taxonomy): Eukaryota > Metazoa > Chordata > Ceratodontiformes > Protopteridae > Protopterus > Protopterus annectens. The sequence goes on along the minus strand of NC_056732.1, from coordinate 226,679,930 downwards.
AACAAATACGTACAGTACAGAAACAAATACAGCCAGGTGAGAAGCAAATACATACAAGATAGTGGTTTCAGACCCAATAAGTCAAGCAACATTAATTTACATAAAAATGGTTGTTTACATTTAGTGGATATCCAAATGATTATGTAGAGTTAAAGTGAAACTACCATAAGTGGTAGATCATGCTAGTAGATTAAGAGTAATGATAATAGAGTGAAACGGAGGAATAGGTTATCCAGGGGAGTTGCAAGTGCAAAGCCAGGTATTAGTAAGGTGCGTTTTTAGAAGTTTTTTAAATTAAAGTGTTGAGGAGTTAGTTACTAGTGAGTTAGGTAGCTTATTCCAGTGTTGGGAGATATAGTTGGGAAAAAGTGATTCACCTGCTGAATTGTTAGCTTTGGCGGTGTGTAGAAGTGATTTGTTGCTGGAGTGAAGGGGTCTTGAGGAGGAATATGGCTGAATAATATCTTTGAGCACAGGTTTTTTTTCTGATTGATAGAGTATTTTGTGGGTGAAGGTAAGTTGATTAAAGAGAAGAAGTTGAAGGAGTTCAAGCCAATTGAGCTGCTTAAGTGATGAGCAGTGATGTGACTTGTATGAGGCATCAGTGGCATACTTGGAAATTTTATTGTAACAGGCTTTGAGTTTTGCTAGATCTGTCTTGCAGAGGTTGGTTAAGATTGAGGAGGCATACAGAAGAGTTGAGAGTAAGTGGGTTCTAGCAATGGTGGCTTTTGTGTTATTTGTTTCTATATAGGAGACCTAGTTTTTTGTGAACTTTTTTAATGGCTTGAGCAATGTAAATATCAAATTTCAGGTTATTGTCAATTTCCACTCCTAGTAATGTGTTATCGTTTGTTGAGGTGATAATAGGTTTATTTTAGAGAGGATGCTAAAGGTTGTGGATGGGGAGGTGTATCTGGTTGGGTGGTAGAGAAGTTTTGTTTTGTTGGGATTTAGGATAAGTTGGGAACTAGTGAACCAGGATTCAGCAGATACGAAGGACTCTTGAGTAATGGTATGGAGGTCTTTGAGGGAGGAAGCTGTGCAAATCAGGGTAGTGTCATCAGCATACTGAACCACTGATGCCTGGGGTGTAGCTGAGTAGAGCTGGTTGGTAAAAAGAGAAAAAAAGAAGAGGATCAAGGATGGAGCCTTGGGGAACCCCTAAGGTGACAGAGAGAAGGGGTGAAAGCCTGTTGACATTCTGCTAGGTAACTTTGGAACCACGTGATAGTGGGGTGACTGAGGCTAAGGGAGGAGAGGACATAGATGAGTTTGGAGTGGCTGACCATGTCAAAGGCCTTGGACAGGTCCAGGAATATGGCTGATGTAAATTGACCATTGTTTCTGTGCTGGTTAACTGTGTTAGTAAAGGACAGTAGGGATGTAGTGGTGCTGTGAGAGGGGTAAAAACCATGTCGGGTATTAGATAGGACCTTGTGTATAAGGAGATAGTCCATAGGTTGGGTGTATATGACCCTTTCCAGAATTTTTGAAAGAGGAGATAGAATTGCAGTTGCGGGATAGTTTGTTAGTTCGGTGGAGGTACCGCCTTTGTGTAAGGGTAAGACATGGGAGATATTCCAGATGGTGGGATGTAAGCTTTAGATAATGACCTGTTTATAAGTATGTATACAGGGTATGCAATTGTTACTGCTGCAATTTGCAGGAAGTCAGCAGGGAGACTGTCGGCAGCTAAGGTAGTGGGCTTAAGTTTATTTAGTACTTTTTTGATAGTGTTAGTAGAGACTGGGTTTAGTGTAAACTGGACGTTGCTTTTGAGAGGGTGTAGACTGTTCTGGTTTGGGGTAGGAGGGGTGTGGTTGAGGCTGGTCTGGGTTATTGCAACTTGTTGAACTGATTCTGTGAAGTAAGTATTAAAATGAGTGGCTAAGTTCATGGTGTTGTTGGGGTGGGAGTGGTTTTTCCAGGATGCAATATATTGTTAACTGCTGCCCAGAATTTTTGAGTGTTATTTTGATGTTTATTCTGTATGCTGTAATAGTAGTTGCTTTTGTCTAATTTTTTTTTTTTTTTTTTTTTTTTGCTTTATTTCAGAGTTCTAGGAAGGTTTATTTAGTTATATGGGATTTGGTCTTACAGTATTGTTCCCAGACTTTATCTCTGGTTTTGAGTAGGGATTTCACATTGGGTATACGTTCTGGAGAGGGTTATTGATAGACAGATACACAGAGTAGTAGAAAGTAAGATGGGAGGTGAGAAGTTCAGATTTAGATCAGGATGCAGCACAACTGACCCAATGTTTGCAGTGAGACAGATAGTTGCGAAGAAGCTAGTGATGAGGAAAGAGTCCAACTGGGCATTCCTAGACTTGGAGAAAGCATATGACAAGATCCCAAAAAAGCTGATTTGGGCAGTATGTAGTGGTTCAAAGTCCCAGAAACATTGGTAGAATTAGTGCAGGCTATGTACAAGGACCCAATGACTCAAATACGAACTGAGTTTGGTCTCATGGAGGGGTTCCCCTTGAGAGTAGGTTTACAGGTTCAGCTCTGAGCCCACTCCTGTTCATATTGGTGATGGACTACATTAGCAAACAGGGCAGAGGGGACAATCAACAAAGCTTCTGTATGCAGCTGGTGCGGCTTTGCAGGCAGACTCTGTGTAAGAACATTAGCAAAGGATAGGAGAATGGAATACAAAACTGAAGGCATATGAGATGAAACTAAGTACTGATAAGACAGTGGTAATGGCAGCAAATTGGGGAAATCAGAAGAAGCTGAGAGTTAAGATAGAAGTGAAGACCTTGGAACAGGTTAACAGCTTCAACTATCTGGGAGGGGTTGTTGAGGAGAAGGGCAGTCTGAATCAAGAGGTCAAAGCTAGAATCAGGGGGGCTGCAGCCAACTAGCATAGAATTTCAGATGTAGTGTATGACAGAAGAATGACAAAGAAACTGAAAAGTAAGGTGCACAAAATAGTGGTGTGACCATTACTACTGTATGGTACAGAAACCTAGCTAAGTAAAGGCAGGGCAGATAAGGAAGCTAGAGGTGATGGAAATTAATGGGTGATAGGATGCACACTGTGGGACAGATGAAGAAATGAGGACATAAGAGCAGAGGCCAAAGTAGCTCCAATTGCAGAAGAGATCAAAGAGAACAGATAATGGTGGTTCAGGCACATGTGCAAAAAAGCAGAAGACAATCTGTTGAAGAAGATTTGGGACAGACAGGAAGGAGGTAAGAGGAAATGAGGGCATCCAGCAAAGAGGTGGGTGGATTGTGTGAGAGACAAGCTGTGACCATCAGGCATGAGTGTTGATGAAGGCAGGAGTGTAGCACTAAATCAAGAGAGATGGTGACAGTTAACATGACACCCTGAGCCCATGTAGAAAAAAATGGGAAAAAGGGGGTTGATGATGATGAAAGTACTGACATTTCGCAGAAGAGATAGTTTTACTTTTATAGTCTTCAGAACTAATACTCACACATTCCCCTGTGAAAAACCTGCACTTCTGTGATCCCTTCTCCAACTGTGCAAATGGTGATAACTGTACCATGTCCTTTATACATAATTCCTTGGGTTGCTTATAGCTAATGCAGAGTGCAACCGGCCTGTGCATGAGTAAGCACAACCTGGTATTGATTCTGCATGCATCATTACTATAGTGTATCTGCCTTGCTATTATTTACTTTGTTCTGAAGCTATATGCAGTTCACTGTCATTTTGCTTGTGCCATGCCATACTGTGCCTGCCACCCTCTAGCACGCTTATCCACTTCTGCTGGATCTTCCTCTGACTCCTCATTTAACTCAGTTTCTGCTGCCTGCTGTGCTAGGAACTGCTCCCCCTGAAAGTTCCCACCCTTCTGTAAATTCTTCCCAAGTATAATATTGCACAGCACTGCACACACAGACACTATTTTTGCATATGTGTCAGGATCATCCTGCAGGGGATCATTGGATAAATACAGGCAGAAAAAGCATGCCTTCAGCAGTCCATATGCATTCTTAGTGATGTTTCTTGTTTGAAATTGGGTACAGCTGAACCCATGCTATGTTTGATTTTTATGGATTTCTTATGGGTGCTAGGAGACAGGGTTTCAGGGTATAGTCATCATTATTAAAAAGCTGCCCCTATGGTAAGTCAATCCTTACAAACCATCACTACAGGTTGGAGAAGAGCTATATCTGAGTCATTATAATTTTCTCCCTCCCTGCATGCACAGTGTAACTGATACCCTGTACATTACAGATGACCTGTGCATCACAGACCATCTGACAGTTAATAGACTGATATCCTTTCTGATTCATGTACCTTCTATCCACTTCATCATATAAGGCCTTTATTTCAATGTAGGTATAGTCTCTGGTCCCCAGTACCTCAGAAAAATGGGTTATATCATAGAAATCCCACATGATGTTGGCTGTCTTCTCTGGGATACATGGAAACCACATATAGTCCCCACATGTTTAAACGTGGAATTAAGGAACAGAATATTATCTAGGCAGATGTCTGAAATACCTCCACTGTGTCCCCCGTAGGTCACTGAAAGGTCCCTATAACTAATATATGTAAAGCCATACATACCTTAGTATCCACAGGAATAAGCACAGTATGTCTCCCACTGAGCTGCAGATGAGGATGACACATGTCTATAGTTTCTGTCTGGAATGGTGTCCCAATCTACATGGTTCTGGTCCACAATGTCGGTGTCACGAAGTCCATGAATTGTTAAGCACAGTTGGATGACTCTGAACTTTTGCGGGCAACATTGTCCACCATTTTTCATGGCAGCAGAAAAAAGAGCCTCATGCACATATACATTTACTAAAGCTGTAGTAGCCTCTAACATTGTTTAATGAATTGCTCAAGCCCTGCACATGGCTGCTGTTTGTGTTAATTCACTTATCATAATGTGGCAAGGTTTTCTGAATCTGGTCCCAGATGATAAATATATATCATTAAAATTTATTAAAAAGGCAAACACAATAAATTAATAATAGAACAAAGATCAATGTTACTCTGTTAATTCAATTTTATCTTGTACTTGTATTCTGTGATGATTTTTTTACAGCTTAATAGTCCACATTTATTTTTAATACACAGCAGTATCAATATTTATAAATTCTGAAAATGAAAGCATAGCCTAATTTTTCCAATTCTTTGTCGACATTTCCATGGTTATTATTAATCTACTCCAGGAAATGAATATTGAAGCTTTGATACATAATATACATATCTAGGAACTGGAGCACTAAACAACACTAAATGATGTTAGCATATATTTACGAGACCACAATGGTTGCAGGAAAGAATTGTGTTTTCCCAAAAGAGTCAAACATAAAAAAAGCTATAGAACTTTACATTCATAAGCCATGTGTTACCAGTCAGCTTTGATCAATGATTTTCAGTTCCAGCAACCAATACTCTCCTTTTTGCATATCTTCTTCTTCTTTCGGCTGCTCCCTTTAGGGATCGCCACAGTGGATCAACAGTTTCCATTTCTTCCAGTCCTCTGCATCTTGCTCTGTCACACCAACCACCTGCATGTCCTCTGTCACCACATCTATAAACCTTATCTTAGGCCTTCCTCTTTTCCTGTTACCTGGCAGCTTCATCCTTAGCATCTTTTTCCTAATATATCCTGCATCCCTACTCAGCACATGTCCAAACCAATGTAATCTTGCCTCTCTGGCTTTGTCTCCAAACAATTTCAATTATATGAGGAGAAGTAAGTCATCTGTATAGAAATTTCCAAGAGAAAAATCATAATAAAGATGACATCGTTTTTAATGTGTTATAGTCAAAGTTGAGCATAACCCTAGTAATTATATTTGCTACAGCATTAAAAATTCTTATTTATTTTATATACTTTGGCTAAATATGATCTACCTATCTCAGCATTTGTTCTGAGATTGTCTAGAAAACCAAGAATGAATGCATATTCTGTCCAGATCATATCTGACATTATATGTACTTCAGAGATTACACATTGTTAATTTGAATATAGGCCAGTTTTCCCCATTGAATAATCTCTTTTGGGTTCCTATTAGAACCTCGAATGCTTGAAATGTCGAACGTCATATGGTCGACACCATATGATCAACATTTCAAGTGTTTGAAGGTTAAGCATAATGGCGCCGTTCAGTGCAGAATGGGAGAATTTCCCTTTTCGGCACTGAAGTGCGATCTTGGAGTTGGTATATTTAAGTAGGGGGGTGTGGGGGGCACAGGGGTGCACCGTTAAGGTAAGTTTTTTTTTTTTTTTTGTTATATATTTGAACTTTCAAACTTCGATCATATGTTGTCGAACATATGGGATTCAAAGTTTTGAAAGTTCAATTACATAATATAGACCCTCTCTTTTAAGTACTTTACTCTCTCTCTCTCTCAAAAGATTTGATTCCAAAAGAAAAGATCAATATTTGTAAACTTTTTTTTTTTTGAAACCTCAAACTATCTGTACTTTTTGGTGTAGCTGATATAGGATAACTGAAACATCATATACATACATTTCAGTAATGTGGTATCTCAGAGTATTACCCATATTCTGGGGTACACTGATTTCTGAGTCAGATTATATAAGCAATTAGTGTGCTTGTGATGGAAATGAGTGAAGTTCTACTGCCAAATTGTTTTAAAGATGAAACAATAGGTTTTGCAATTCAATATTTTTGACAAAATCAAATTATAATTTTCAAAATGATTGGAGAGATAGAATCTAACCTCACAATTCTTGACAGATTGGACTGTTCTTTGTCTCAGGTTTGCCCTGAGGATTGTGAGTCTCAGATGGATAGCCAAAATCTTTTTTGTGGAGAGTGTTTTCTGTCTGTGATGGAAATGACAGATTATGCACTTTAAGGCACTGCAGATAGCCCCCACAGTCATGATACAAACACTTTATTCTGAGCTTCTTGTGTACAATATGAAGGAACAAACGGCATCCTTGGAGAGGTGACTGTCTTTCTATGATGGCGATACAATTATTTCAACAGGGTCACTATTAAAAGAAATATGTATTTGAGCAGCTTTTATTACATTTTCAATAAATTGTGATCCATACTGATTTTTCAATACAAGCTTGTCTCTTTCTCTTTTTTCTAGTTCTGTCATCTGTATAATATGGATTTTACAGCACTTCCTTAATATTTATCCCTATGACTTTTCTGGGACTTAGGATGGTTCCATTAACAGTTATTTTAAAATGGATGGATATTTATTTATAGTAAATTTATCTGATGATGTGAATCCTTTATTATACCATGCGAACATCGCAAACCAGACAAACGTGCATGCTGATTGGCTAATCCAACCAGCGTGCACATAGTAAATCTTACAAGAAACAACGCAAAAAGTCCGGTCGCTAAATATCATGCGGCGACAGCAAATAAACAGTAAAGTAAAGTAAATCTAATACCCAAAACACACAACAATTTAACGAAAACACAGAAAACTAACCAATTTCCATACTACACTCCTCATTCCCTCACCTCGAACACTAAAAAAATAAAAGTCATGCAGTCGCAAATACATCACACACACACTACATAACCACCACTTATAACACAATAAAACCAAGCATTCTCATAAAACCATTCACTTACCTATATTCCCTACAATACCTATACACAGACAACTCCAAAAATGTACATACTAAAAACACACCACACATCCCTCACAAAGTCAAAAACACACACCATACCGAACGTCCACATCAGCATACATCTAATAAAAGCGCATACAACACCACCATCTAGTGACCAAATAGTAAAAGTACATATTTTAAAAAATTAATACAAATTAAAACTACACCACATTTCAACATACCTATAACTACTAAAACATAACTACACGTTATAAACTTCTACACTGCTTAAACTATATTATACCAAGCACCACCTAGCCCTTTCCTAACATTTCCTGAAAAACTAAAAAATAACATGTATTTAAATTAAAACAGAAATAAAGAATAAACACAAACTGAAAGTGTGGACTATTTTATCTCACAAAAAGTGGAAGAATACAAAAAAAGCAAACAAAAACATAAATAACAACAATACAAACATAATACAAAACAAACTAACACCATGGTATAATAGCAATAACCCACACCTGGGTGTGGGTAATGCTGGATTTACCCACGGTTGTCTTTGTTTGGTCCCTCGGGCTTCGCCCTCAGGACCAAACCACGCCAACCGTGGGTAAATCCAGCATTACCCACACCCAGGCATGGGTTATTGCTATAATATCATCTACTCTTATGGCTGTTATGACTGACAAAGTATTTGACAAATATAGCAAACATGCACAGGATTTACTGACTGGCCCTGAAAATAGGTTACTTCTTTCTCTGAAATTGCATTCTAAAAATATTTTGTTTGCTAATTGTGTAGAGAGTCTTGAAATGCTTACAAATATTGAAACAAACTTTTAGGGCCAATAATACTTAACTATTGAAAAAAAATGGTAGTGTTTCAGTTTAGAGGGTTGTGTAAAATATGCCTTACTTTAAATTACAATGCAGTGAAGGAGAAGAAATTTAAAGAAAAAAAAAACAGACATTGACAAATATGTTCATCCATCAAATTGACTTTAAAATGCTATCAAGGACTTACTAAATAAAGTAATTACATGATGAGGACAATCATTTGAAAGTGAAAAGCATTTAAATGTCAGGAACTTGCTTATAAACAAGGTCAGATCTTTAATTGGAAAATAATACAAGAAGCTGATGCAATGGATAGATATAATTAAAAAAGTTACATGCAATGAGCATGGCATTAGTGGAATTTAATCTTTCATTTTTTTATGTAATGCACATTAGAAAAATGATTTAATATTGTTAAGTTGTCTTATTTAATTGTTTAATTAAAAACAAACAATGAACAATGAAAATAACAAAATAAATACTACTACTAACAACACAGATGACAGGCTTGAATTTAGAAAAAATATCAGTCTTTTTGTTAACACTTTCTGCTACAGAATTTCAGAAGCAATGAATATTCATTTGAACAAATTTGCATATAAAGGTGAACATCAAATGAACAAGTGCAGTGCACCCAATAAATAAATAAATAAATAAAATAAACAAATTGGAGCTGCAAAAAACATCTTCTGGTTGATACTTCAAAGTAAAGATGCTGTTAATTAATACTACATGATTCAGACCTAGAACGTGAGGAATGTAACCTCAGATATCTCAGGATCCATAATAATGTAATCATATCTCCACCTTTCATTATCAACTACTCATCATCTAAAACAAAATGATTAATCTTTCTGAAACTGTCACAGATAAGTAAATGTTTATATAAGATTTTGCCAATCTTTTCTAATTTTTATATCATATTTATAATTCACCTTCTTAATAAAATTACCATTACCATTCACACACACAAAACTGCTTAGAAGTACAACAGTAATATGTTTTTAGATCCAATAACCATTTTAAATGTTTAGGTGTGATGCAGGTGTCACTGTTAATGCATATGCACTGAGTATACTTTCTGCATTCAAAAGTGCATATTTTCTTTTATTTAAATCAATTCTAACTAGGTCAATTTTAGTCAATAAAATGTTTTTACGTTTTGAGATGTTTTATGCACAGCCTTATGTTTGGCCATACCACTTTAAGCAATTCCAAATGACCTTGTAATATATTTCAATTTTTCAGAAACATTTTCCTAATGCTAGATGAATCCACACTATAGTATATGACCATTGAGGTGTTCTGTTCTTTGTATTGTGTGATTCATCCCAAAAGTCACAGCTGCACTTTTTAAAATATGCTTATAAAAATAACTATTTTTGTTTTCTTTCACATATTCAAAATGTGTTTTATCTCTTTTACACCTAGCTAAAAACAATTGCCACAAAATTGCTTTCAACATGTTTTGTAATGTGATGAGTGGTCTTATTCTAATTGTAATGACTAGTATTTTTGTGAAACAATTGTTATGTATTGTATTTATTGCTGCTTTGTTCCTATATTGATATTATAATGTGTGCTTGTATTTTATTATTTTATAATGATCATATTGGAGCTTTTCTTCCTGGGCCTCCACTGACAAAGAGCAGCTTTTCCGGTTGGACTTTTCCGGTAAACAAATGTAAAATAAATAAATAAATACATAATATAATTTGGCATATGCTTTGATAGTTTAAATGTGCATTTTTTTAATCCTTTCAATAAAATTGGAACAATGGCTAGAAGATACATGCAAATATGTGTCTGTAAAAAGTCAGCTTTCTAAAAAGGGGTGAGCCAGTCAACATGCACCAATTAGTCCATATCCTTTCACAATTACGTATGGAGCAATCCTCATGCACAGTGCACTTGTTTATTCTACCTCAGTGGTTCAGTGCTTGTCATTACTGTTCTAGTAATTTTCATTCCCTTATTCCCCCCTTTTGACCCGTGGTAACTCATTACCTCCTTCCATTTTCCCCTTTGTTTTTTTTCTCACACCCATCTCATGTCCCTCTGCTTTATACTTTGCATTACACTGCCTAGAAATCTCATGTCCAGCTGCCCTTTCTGACACTTGGCCCTTGTTATCCAGGTTCTGGCAATTAGTCTGTTCACCTCTGCTGCATTTAGCCTTATTGCCCACATTTCTTTTTCCTCTTTGCTCACCCCTTTCATTCCCTATAGTCCACATGCAAAATTCCCAGATGTTTTGTCCCTGTTTTCCATATATCATCTTCCAGATTTTCAGAGCCTCTGTCCAGATCTTTTGCATCCAAGTATACTCCCAGAATGTATATTTCATGCCTGATTTCTTGTCATGCATCTCCATCATCCTCAGTCTGTTTTCCTTCCCTTCTTATATAATCTTTTTCATGTGAGATACATGTCATCTGTAATACTTGATCTTCAACCACATGCATTTTCTGCATCTCGGATGTTATTATAGCACTTTTCACCATTCAGCTTCCCAAGTCTGTCATCCTTCTGCCTTTTCCAGTGCTTTCCTGATCCTTATTTGCAGCTTCCTGCACTTTAATAAATCATTCTGCTTTGGCCTTTCCCCTGTTTTTACCATTTCTCATGGGCTTTCCTTTCCCTTTATTCCTTTCTTTTTCTGGGTTTATACTTCCTCTTTCTTCTTAAGCTATTTTTTGTCTCAGTCTGGTGTATAGCAACCATTAATTTAGTGTAAATCCAAAATATTATATTTCTTTCTGTAGAGATTTTAGCACTATCTGTCCTTGTGTTCCTCACATTTTTAACCTCCAGTTCTCCTCTTATCCCCTTTTTCTTCTTTTTTTTTTTTCTATTTGTTTCTTATTCACTATAAAAATGCCCCATCTCCCTTCCATTTATATGTCTTTATTTTACTTGACCACATGTCATGTTGTCCCATCTCTTTAGTGTCCCTGCATTCCTTCTTTCATATTTTTCCACCATTATAATTACCCTCTTTGACCTTGTCTTTTGATCCCCTCCTTACTGTTTATTTACCTAAGCAGATTATATGCTAAGACATGAGGTGTATGTGAGGGGGTCCCCAGCCTCCTGTTTTCATACTCAGTCTTAGTTTGTTTTTGAGACCTTTCTCCCTTTCATGTTCTCTATCCATTATTAAAATTATTTCTGTACTTTTAGTATTTTTGGTTTGCATTGCATACACGGTCAGGTTTGTTAGTATATGCACATAAACGGGAGAATCATTAGTCTAATCACATTTATTATGCCTAATTATGTATATGTTTTATGACCTCCTCTTTCCAAAACCCTCTGTATTTTTTCTGTCCCCTTTTCCAATCTTTTTTGTATTGTATTGTATCACTTAATGTGCATCTAACATATACTCTTGAGATGTTTAGGGTATTCACACTCTTGAATGTGTGCCACTCCTCCCTTTCCCGTTTTTTCTCCTGTCCTGACTACCGGTGCCTTTTTCTGGTTACATCTAAGCAGTGAGGCCCTTTCAAACCATACAGAATATTATTGCTTCTATGGCCATCTCAGCATTCTCTGGCATAAGCATGCAGTCATCTACGTACACTAGGAACCTGATTGTACTCCTGCTATTCCTTCCAGTTCTGCTTTTTTTCCTCATTTCAGCTGACAGCTCTTTTATGACTTGCAAGAAGTCTTTCAAAGAGAGCCCCCCACGACTGATTCCCCTCCCAAATTTAGTGCCTAGGGAGCTCCTCTATTTACCATTGTCACCCTTTCTGGTTCAGTGTAAATTGCCTCAATCATTCCTTTAAAATGTTCCAATTGGTCATTTATTCTAGTCCGCCTGAGTGAAATTCCAATTTGGCTATGTTGAAGACCTTTTGCAGATCAAAAGTGACAATCCCTCCCTGCCCCCATCTTTGTGCTCTTCTCTCTCCATAAACTCTGTTAGTACATTTTCTTTCTTTCACAAAACCACTTAGCCCCATTTGTATTGTTTTCAATAGAATCACATCTAGTCTCATTGATGACACTTTTGTCATCACCTTGATGACTGCATATTATTGAGATTGGTCTGTAATTCCCTGCTTCCATCCTCTGCACCCCCCCCCTCTTTTGTGATCACTACCACCCTGGCTATTTTCTTTATGGCTGTTATTTGCCCTGTTTCACTTAACCTTTCACAATCCTTCTCCGTAACTATTCATATTGCCTCTCTGTCTCACTTGTAGGATCCTGCACCCAAGACTGAAAATTTAACAGGAAAAAGTTAATGTGCTTCATTTAAAAATTGAAGAGCAATGCAGAGTAGTGGTGTCTAAAGAAGGATTTGAAAATATTTATGAGCACACAATTAAGCATGAGGACCAGTTAAAAACTGAAAACATTAAAATGTCTAGAAAAGACTTGTCTGACAATGCAAAAGGTAAAATATATGTGACTGGTAAGAAAAGATTTCTTGCAATCAATTATAAACCTCCATTAGCTGATTCCAAATGTCCATCCCCTTTCCAATGGGTTCATGTCAAATGAACGACACGCAAAAGAACAACATTCACTATATCGAAACGAAACCATCGACATTGCAAAACATCGACACTACATTTATACGTAAGTACAGTGCTAACATGGGTCCTGCAAGGGGGAAGTAGTATGGGTACAGTGTCATATCATATCCTTTACTTCCCCCTTGCAGGACCCATGTTAGCACTGTACTTACGTATAAATGTAGTGTCGACGTTTTGCAATGTCGATGGTTTCGTTTCAATATAGTGAATGTTGTTCTTTTTATGTCGCTCATTTGACATATATATATATATATATATATATATATATATATATATATATATATATATATATATATATATATATATATATATATATATATATATATATATATATATATATATATATATATATATATATATAGAAACTTGGGTTACATACATGATGTATTTTCTAACATAAAAAAATAAACTACTAAGAATCTATTTTATAAAATTGTTGTAAACTCTGCAAAGAATCAATATGTTTATGAACTGAAAAGTTTTTGGGATTTATGGAAAAATTGATCATTTCGAAGATAAAGTAAATGTTGGTAATACTAGTCATATTGCTAAAAGACTACACTATATTCAGAACTAAAAATTTCATTAAAATAATTTCATCTGAAAATATGACTTTTGCAAATAAGTCTAAATGCCTATTTGCTGGCTTTTTGTTTGTCACCTGAAGAACACATGTATTAGTGTATGACTGCAAGGAACTCACTGACACATTCATATCTTTTGTTTAATGCATAGAGGCAGCAAGATATCTATGGCATACTGAAAAATGCAGTCCACTGATGATTCATCCCCACTCATTTCCAGATTCCGATTTTAGATACAGTCTCAGTATAGCACTTTCAAACACAAAGTTTTTTCCCCATAAAGGCACAGAATAGAACAAGATCAGCAGATATAGGCTGAGTGTAGGCTGTGGATATCATCACAATGACACTAATACTGTCATTAAGAATACACCTGCAACTAGCACACACTATAGACCAGAAGTCAAATCTTAAAATGGAGTTCCTGTTAATGTGATCAATGTTTTGTGGAAACATAGGAACAAATTAAGAAGTAAACAAGCTATAATGTGTTGAAATGATTCCAGGCATTGTAAAGCTGCCTTGTGATAGATGATGTTATTGAAACAAACAAGAAACAGTAGAATGATAAAGGGCTAGCTCTATTAAAGTGACACATCCTTCTCCTTAAATCAGTGTAGTGCAGATAAAATACTACTAATCCCATAACCCAGCAAATCGTAAGAGTGGACCACAGAGCACAACAGGCTTCCAGTCTGACTCCATTAAATTAACCCACTTGAGGTCGGACAGCTTTTCTGATGTTTACTGTTTACATTTTTCAGATGTGGTAAATAACTATTTAAACCATGCCTAAAAAAGGTAAGGGTACTGCAATTTTAAAGCAGAGAGCATATGACATGCTGATGGAATGCATCCAAAAGTTTATTAAGAAGAAGAATTTTAAAGTACAAAAATATAGTTCCATTCATATCCCACAGCATTTCATTTGAAAAGAGTAACTTTTCTGCATGTTGAATTGTTTGGCAATTAACAAAAGTATTATTTTGCAAAGTATGCTGCCTGTCTTTTTATTTTTAATTCAGCTGTACTCCCATGTTTGAGTATCATTTCAGAGCATTTCCAACAAGTGACTGTAACATTAGTAACAGAAGAAATACTTAAGACTCTGTTGCAAGCTTGAAATAAAAACGGCCTTAAGTGGTAAATGTTTCTGTGTAGAAACTGCAGATCAAAGCATCTGAAGTACTTTGTGTGTGTAGTCATTGACACAAATTCTTACTTCTGAAATTTGTATTGCTGTTGGACAACAGCTTTTATTTATATGACCAGAAAGTGTTCGCATGACATAAATGAAAATGCAATTCATATAATGGTCTTGGAAATTAAGACAATTTGTGGCAAGGAAGCTAACACTTTTCCTTATCACTTATAACACTTGGCATGCATCTCTTCTAGGCAATTTGTATTGACATTTTATATCAGATACCTTATTTTAATTGTGAGGAGTTGTTTTACTTTAAGGGCTCCTTTAGTATGTATTTCCACTGATGGAAGCCTGTAACATCAAAATATGGCTCATTTGTGAAGTCTTACATTAGAGTATATTTGATTATATCTTAGTGCATATTTTAATGCATAATTTTTGTTTTATTTCCACTTTTTTTTCTCAGTGTATAGTCTGGGACTGGGATTCAAATGGTAAACATGACTTCATAGGGGAATTTACTTCCACATTCAAGGAAATGAGAGTTGCAACAGATGGAAGACAGGTACAGTAATTAATCTTGTACAATCTGATGTTTCAACTATTAAATAACAAAAAATTGTCTTTTAGGAAATCTTTGTTTTTTCTTCCCCTTAGGATGATACTGTTTACAGACTACTTAAAAAACAAGAACTTTCTTACAAAATACTGAGTTAGATTTGAAGTCAATGAACATGTAGTACCTGATAATGTGACCAAAAGTTTATTTTGCCACTAAACATAGTTTTTCATAAATTATTACAGATTACATTAGTCTAAGTGGAATATGCATTTTGTGTAACACGTGAGTTGTGCTTAAAACAAATTAAGTATTATTTTCAATGTATTTAAATGTTTACCTAGCTCATTAGCATGTACTGTTTTAGTGAATTTGCAGTGCAGCTTAATGCTTATAAAGTGTCTGATTTTGTGTCAAGCAATGTGAGTTTATTAAAACCTCTGATATCTACAGTTTGTCCGTCAGCCAATAAATACGGTAACATCCTTGCTGCAGGTTGCTGCTGTATGTACAATAATCCAAACACACATAGAATATGTACATGAATATTGGCTTGGTACACAATTTGTTTGCCAAGAACCCTGAAACATAAACTAGATGACAAGTTTAGTTTCGTTATGATTTTACACAAAATCTACATTAAAATGATAGATAGCAAATAGCAAAAATACAATATCTTGTTAACAGGAACTACCTTATAAAGCAGCAGTAAACAGCAGAAACGATGGAGTTGCTATGGGGTAACAGTTGAGAGGAAATCTTGTGCTGACCAGATAGCAGATTAGGTATTCACATGTCTTAACATATCAAGAAAAATAGCTAAGGGTAATTGCATGCACCTTGTCATGGTGAAGAAGGCCCTGTATCTCAGTTAAAGTGTGAGGCATACCATGTAGAACCATTTAAAATGAGCAAGTCATTGCAGACAGCTCAAACTAAATACCTTCCACGGAAGAAGGTAATGACAATCCAGTTCAGTATTTTTGCAAAGAAAGCCCTATTGGCAAAAGCAATCAAAGACATTTCAAAATGACACCGGAAGATAAGACCATCATGTTTGAAGATGTCCTCTGTAAAAACAGAAGACAAGTACAAGATGTTGTAGCATGGCTGGATAAAGCTGAATGGGCATCTACCTGCTAGGGCACTCAGAGATTAAAGGAAAGTCCAGTGCTGCAAAGTATTATATACTACTGCAACTTGAAGTATAAGAAGCACGGACCAAGATGAACTTAATGTGGTTAAAGATGAGATGGCAAAAATACATGCTGACATTTACAAAATTAATGAAGAAAATTGACTGGAATAGTTCATTTTGCATCAGATAATCATTTCATCTTCTACAGTGGGCAATGATCTTGCAGAAGAAATGGAACACCTAATCATAGTTAGTAAAAAGGTGTTTTGAAAATCATTTATCAATCAGAAACTAAAAAAAATGTTAGAATTATTTCAATCAGACTACAAAGCAAGCTATTCAGTTTCTTATGATGATGCAAGTGTATGGTACAACTATAGATAAAGCTGCAGAAGAGGAAGAAGTCAACTAGTTTTATAGGGATCTGCAGCACCTTCTTGAAATAATACCAAAAAAAAAAAGGTATTGCATTCATTGTGGATGATTGATGCATTCATTAAAGCTAACTTGGTAGTTGAAGTACAACTAAAATAAAGGTCAAGTCTGGCCTTGATGTATGAAGTGAAGTAATGTACAGACTACTAGAATTCTGCAAAAATAAGCAACTGGTTATAGCTAACACTCTCTTTCAACAACCTAAATGATTTCTTTATTTTTATTTATTTGCATTTGCTTTCAGGCTATGGCAGTGATCTCCATAGACCTTTTTCAGACTTGGCATGGGAGCAGTGTCTTTTAAGTGACTTGCTTAGTGTCACAGATTTAGGCAATGGAGACTAAGGGAAACAAATCTTGCACTACTTGACCACAGGAAACAGCTTGTTAACAGCTCCTTAATACTCTAAGCCAACTTCCAGACTAGAGATGGCTTTATACATGGGCATCACTATACTATACAGTATGGAGAGAAGTCCTCAATATTGCCTAGAAAGTTGCAGCAAAAATATTCCAAACAGAAATAAGATTGTGTAGGCAAAATGTGTCTCTGTAGGGGGAATAAAAGTAGTTAAGAATAGAAGCAAAAGGCCATTGAGAAAAGGAAAATATGTAAAACTGAATGCAGACTTTCAGAGAACAGTAAGAAGGAAGGAAAATATTTAAATAAGCAATGCAATGAACTACACGAGGAAAACATAATGGGAAAGACAATGTGCCCTTTCAGTAATACTGGCAGTATAAATGGAAAATTCCAAGAAAATGGATGAGATAAAGACAAAGCTCAGAAGACCCCCAAGAGAAGTAAATATTAAGATGTGGTCAGAGTAATATACAGAAGAAATATTTAAGAAGGATCCTAACATCACTGATATGTATGATGATATGTTCCATGATCTGGAGTCACACATCCTGGAGAGAAAAGTTAAATGTGCTCTAGAAAGACTTGCTAGTAATAATTATGCAGACAATGATATGATTCCAAATGAATTGTTTAAAGTCCTGCAAGATGATATTGTTGCAGTGCTGCTTGGACTATGCCAACAAATTTGGAAAATGCAATAGTTGTCATTGTATTGGGAAAGGTCAATTTAAGTTTCATTCCCTAAAACATAATAATTATTAGTGTTATTTGCATATTCAAAATATTTGATCAAACCATCTGCCATGTAATTCCACAATAGAAAAATATCATCAGTAGAATGAGCATAAAAAATACAATCCTTAAAATGCTTGATTAAAAATGGCTTTTTCCTCCCAGACTGCCATAAATAAATGTGTTAAGGCTGGAACCATTAAGTCTCCCATAACAAACCCAGCAGTTTGTTGGTAGATCTCATCTTCAAACATGAACAAATGTTCTATAATACTGCTTCACGTAATGTGTACATTATGTCTACATTATAAATATACTTTTCATCAAACCTATCTAAAGAGACGTCTTACCAACTTTATCTCCACCAGTCTAGGAATAACAGTTTACAAAGAAACAATGTCTGTTGTTATCAGTATGGTCAGGCTGTGACATTTAGTTATACAATTTTGTCCACGGAATTATAAACGTGTTTGACTAAATAAGATACTTGCTTAAGAACTAGTTTCAAATAACGTTCTCCTAAGAAGAAGCCCTAGGTCTCCTCCCTGCCACTATCAGTCTGAATGGGGGTAGGTGGGGATTCTATCAGATTTTTGTGAATCATAGGTGTATCAAATATCACTGGAACTCTGCTGTTGTTGACTTTGTAAAAGTCCAACTCTTTGTCCCTAGTACCTTTTTGTGTATCAGATCCACTAGCAAGGAATCTGTGTTAGGACAGCAATGACAATTTGGAAATATATCAGCTTGAGAAGAGCTCATAGACAGTCCCAACTGCTTTACCATGGATAGCCTCCACCTCTTCCCTCAAAGTTTTCATATATTAACTAAATCCCTGTCCATTCCCATAGTGCCTTTTTAGGCAATGTCAGTCTTCTAAAGCTTCTAACATAAAGAAACAGAATATGGATATCATTAAAGCATTACTGCTCAATGATAGGTGCCTTAAGAAAAAACTACACTCCCAACAATAGCTTATTACACTGGAAAGCATGGATATATATACATCTTCACAGAGACCTAGACCAATACCACTGTGAATACTCCATAAGTGCAGGGTTTCATTGCTTATCACACACTGAGGCCCACCATATTAAACAAAGGCACTAAAGGCAGTGGTATCTCCACATTTAAAAAATCACTTAATTTCTAGACTTATTAGACAAGATAATGACACGGAACTCTTCCATATCCAGCTTACTATTATCAAAACCCACTATCATAATGTAGCTAACAGTAGGACCCCTTCTGTGTCTCCCTTTGCCCATAAATCCTACCTAACTAGTAGGGGGACCCTATGTAATAAACAAACACCATTCTCCTACGAGACTTCAACTTTCCTTCCATAAACTGATAGGCTTATACATCCTCAAACATGTATGTCCAAACATCTGTGGGCTTTATCAATACAAATTCCCTGGATCAGTGCATCCAGACCCTAACTAAGGGTAATAAAATCCTGAACTTGGTCCTTACCGATATGGGGATGATTTGCTCCCCACCAGTTGAAACTTCTTCTCTGATTATATCAGACCACAAGGCAATCAACTTCACTATAAGACTGGAGCTTGTAGCATCTTGCAAATACTCAGTATTCAGAGATGATGCAATGGCTAATTTACTAAAGCTCAGTAATGACCTGGTTAAATTCAAAAGCTCCTTCCATGTTGATGAACCCACTCCTTATGCAGATTCCTTCACTAACAAATTCTGTGCACATATAAATAGCTACATAGATGCATCTGTCCTCTTCACAAATAAAACAAAACAAAGCCCTATGGTGGACTCCCAGTATAAACAGGCTCTATAATAAAAGCAAAAACAACTGATTGCATGGAAAAATAAATTTAACTCTCAAGATACCAATAGCACTCTTGCCAAAGTAAACAATGAACTCTGGATCCTGGTTAAATCAATCAACGCCTGATATGAGGTAACATTAGCCACAAAGGTGATGGATAAGCACAAAGCTTTCTTCAATTACGTTAAAAATCTCAGAAAAAAATGGCCAGCACTGTGCAGGGCTAATAATAAATGATATCACATAATCAGACCCATAGGGCTTAACCAGTCAGCTGGCAGACAAATGTAGCTCAATCTTCACCCCACTACATCCTAAATATTCTCCGATCACATACCCTTACATGCACCTCCTCAAATCTCCCAAAAATAAGTTCTCAAGGTGTTAGCTAAGACCAAAAACAGTATGCCTGTGGGGCCAGTTAACATATCAGGCTGCCTGCTAGTCAGCCTGAAATGTGATTTGTCTGATCACCTTCAGAAGCTATTCAATATCAGCCTCCAAACAGGCTTTATGCTGGATGAATGGGTGACAGCAACAGTCATTCCATTTTACAAAAATGCAGTTTCAATGGATCCAGGTAATTATAGACCCATAGATCTGACCACTCTCATCTGTAAGGCTATGGAAAGTACCAATATGGATTTAATAAATAAGGATATTGGTAACCTACAAAGACCCAACCCAACCCTTTTGCTGTGACAAGTCTTGCTTACTTATCCTTGTAGACTTCCTCAAAAAAGTTGCAGAAACAATGGATAAGAATATAACAGTGTACATAACATATCTAGACCTTGCAAATGTGGTCAACACCATCTCATACTCAGGTGTCATAGCTAAACGCTCTCCAGATAAATGTTAGTCTCTGTGTAATTCATTGAACAGCAAATTGCCTCAGAAATACGATCCAGGAAACTAGGGTGGGCAGCTGTGCCACCTCCAAAAAAACTTCACTAGCAGTATACCCCAAGATTCAGTCCTTGGCCAATCGACTTTGGGATTCCATTTGTAGAGGTCAAAGCTAAATGTTAAGGGTTTGTTACTTACCAAGTTTGCAGATGACTGCAAACTTGATACCATCAAAAACTCCCCAGTGGACACCAAAATCCTTCTAGAGGACAGAGGTACTGTCCTGAACAAATAACTAGTGTCAAGACCATGGAGTAAATAAAGGGCATATGGATGTGAATGCTGACATGTCTCTCCACATGCTATTCTGTCCTTGCAAGAAAGAGTTGTGTCCACATTCTCTGCATCGTCAAATGTATTCAAAGTGGGATTACAACGCTGCCAATGGAGAGCCTTTTCTCTTCATTCTCTTAGTTTTCATGAATAGGACACCAAAACAGCTGAGGTTTGAAGAGTATTCAGTGTGGGACTGCAATGGTTCCAGCCTTGTTTTTTTTTTGTTTTTTTTTAAGGGATATGGTTCATGTCATTGAGTTGTCTTTCAACACTCTTTCTTAGAATTCACAAAACAAAAATTAACTTTAAACAAAGGCAGTCTTGACAATTATGGGAGCGAGTCCTTTGTGCCCCAGTGCCGATATCTTAAACTCTGTACTCCTTAGTAAATATTATCATCTCAATGTATGTATTTATTAAGGAAAAAGTAGTAGATTTATAAATTAATGCAGGCGCATCAATGTCCCTTACCCTAAACCCAAAATTTTGTGAAAAAATCTTCTGTGAAAGCCATCTTTTTTAGTTCAGTGGTTGAAAAGGGAAGTAATGAGTAAAAGTGTAAACCTGAGTTCATTGAAAGGGGCTTTTAGTGATATTTTCCTGATCACATTGCATTTGTGGTAAGTGTCAATGAACAACTGTCCGGCATCCAAAATTTACTTAACAGTTCTTTGGGTGCAGTGGAACTGAACAGCACAACCATCTATTTGCTTACAGATAGCATTTCCCTGTTGGTCCCAAGTGATTCCGATATCCAGAATGCACAACATTGTTTTGCTGCTAAGTGTAATGTGGATGTTCTTTGTGTTTCACTGTTGCAGTCATCACATTTGGGTTGTCTGCTTGCAGTAACCCTCAGTCAGCCTGATTATCAAAGTCTTGGGTCCTGCATAAGTTTCTGTCTCATCTTCCATGACGTCAGGTAGTCAGGGGTATAAAGCATGCAGCCAATGCCATTACACCAGTCTTTCTTGCTGTGCGGTGCCCAAAGCAGAAGCAGTTCACAAGTGCTGGTCGGCCAACTCTGGAAATTTTCATTTTCGAGTTTCAGATCCAAAGTTTTCGACTAAGCTAAGTACCCTGTTGGGGAACCTTTTTCTTGCTCTAAACCGATGTCAATAAAAGTTAACAATTGCATTTCTTGTAGAAAGCAAATACCTCATTAAGATTTTCATTCGTATTGCATTCCTTGCTTAGGCCCAGACCACGACGTACCTCGCTGTCGGTTTTGTGCCTTATTCAAACCTCGTACTATTCGTCATCGGTTCATTTCCACATCTAAATATTTTGGCACTCGGTTCAGTTATCCAGAAATGGCTTTGGTAAGCCACCCAACTACCGACATTCTGAAAAAATGCAAAGATAAAGACAGAGACAGAACACATAGGTCCAAAGCTGCTGACGATGCTTCTCCTAAGCTAGTCACCAGTTCGCTGGTACTCAGTGAGGCACTTTCACATCCCCTAATACCTGCTACTTCAGATTCGCAGACCTCTACTGAGACCCATTCAGAGTTTAGTATGCTGCGAGATGCTTCTTCGACTGTGGAACCTGCGGATGTCTCTACCTTGGATGGGTCCGGAGCCACTGTGCAGGCACCGGCTTCTGAGGGTGTATTCAGGCCTACTGACTTGCATATTAAGCCAACACCATCTTCTTCTTCAAGGCCTAAAACTCAATCCATGCCTAGAAAACCGGCACCCAGACCGCATGGTCAGGCCCCTATGCCTAAAAAACAAATGATAAGAATGGCTGAAGACCTTATTACTCTAATCAGGGGAAGCCACCCTTCCCCCTCTAAGAGACCTAGGACTGATTTTCCTTCTGATTCTTATGATCAGGACTCTGAAATTTCTGTTTTCTCTGATGACCAGGATTTGCCCTTATCTACCTATGAGGATTCCGGTGCAAAGGACTCCATTCCCTCTGCTTCCCCTCCAGAGGATTTCTCTTTTGGTGAAACCTTGCATACTCTTAGGGAGCATTTTCACTGGGAAAGCCAGGATTACTCTGACTCCAAAAAGAGGCTTAGGGAATTCTTACTCCTGCCCCAACACAGGCCTTTAGCTATACCTCCTGTACGGGACATTGTAGATGATGCCTTCTCGGACTCTAGCCTGGCCCATGACTCTTTACCTCCTGCTCCCAGAAAACCTGATAGGTATTACAGAGTACCTGACTCTCACATGTTCCTCTTTAAAAATCCTACTGCGGATCCTGAGACCATTTAACAGGGACCCAAGGGCATTTAGGCTACTACTGCCAAAAATCCTGCCCCCTCTAATAGAGATTCCAGGGCACTGGATAGATGGGGTAAGAAGGTATACACTTCTGCAACCTTGGCCATTAGGGCCTTAAACTGCCAGTTTCATATGTTAAAATATCAACAGCTTATTACTGGATTGCTTAAACTGAAAATGATGATTCCTAACTGTGCTGAAAATAAAGATTTACAGGATTTAATGCATTCTGCTGAACAAGTTGGAAAACATACTTTGCAATGTGGTTTTGATTCATTAGAGGCATCTTGCAGGCCTGCTGTCACTGGGTCTGTACTTAGAAGGCATGCTTGGCTTAAGGAGAAATTTTTGCCAGATCATGTTAAAGCTAAATTACTGGATGCTCCCTTAAACCAAGACAGCCTGTTTGGCAACAAAGCAGAAGAAGTACTTAAAAAGATGGAGGAAAAAGCTAAATCTAAAACTGTTAAAGATTTCCTGCAAGTACAGCCCCCCAGATTTAGTAGGCATTGGCCCTCTAAGAACTGGTCCTTTCCTGCCTCTTCCAGGCCTTCTCAGTCCAAACCCAGAACCAGCAGAACACCCAGACTTCAGTCCTAATGTACTCACTGGCCTAAGCAGTGGGGAGCTCCCACTTCCAAAGCAGGGAGTAGTAAGACTCCCTCCTATGGTAAACTGTCTCAATGACTTAACTTTAAACCTTCCAAGCCCTGCTCAACTGACTGCTCATTTAGGGGGAAAGATTGCCCTGCATGCAAAGAATGGGGAACTCATTACCCCGGACAAATGGCTTTTAAATAGTTTCCCAAGGATACAGATTTCACTTCCACTCCTTACCAACCCCAAACGGTTGGCTAGACCTACCCCCAAATCAGTAGGCAGAGGCTCAAAAGGAAGTTCTCTCTCTTTTAAGCATCAGGGCTATTCAACCT
This sequence comes from Protopterus annectens, assembly GCF_019279795.1. Classification (NCBI taxonomy): domain Eukaryota; kingdom Metazoa; phylum Chordata; order Ceratodontiformes; family Protopteridae; genus Protopterus; species Protopterus annectens. The sequence goes on along the minus strand of NC_056732.1, from coordinate 226,655,865 downwards.
GTCTAGAAGAAGTATGGGGACAAGGTTTCTACTCAAGGCTTTTCCTGATATCCAGAAAAGACAATTCCTGGTGTCCTATCTTGGACCTGTCTATCCTAAACACATTTTTGGTATTCCCAAAATTCAAGATGTTAACTCTTCATCAGCTGCTTCCCATGCTAGGCAAAGATGTCTGGTTGGCAACACTGGATTTAAAGGAAGCCTACCTGCACATCCCAATAAGGGAATCTTGCAGAAGATACCTATGCTTCAAAGCAGGCTACATGCACTCATCAGTTCTCTGCACTGCCCTTTGGCTTATCTACTGCACCCAGGGTATTCACAAAGTGCCTAGCTCCAGTCATTGCATTTTGCAGGCAAAGAAATATTCAAATATACCCATACCTGGACGATTGTCTAATTCAGGCAGAAACCCAGGACATACTTTTAAATCATCTGGCATTTGTAAAGAAATTGCTAACGTCTCTGGAGTACACCATAAACAAAAATAAATCACATCTGGTACCATGCCAACAAATTGTATTCCTGGGAGCAAGCTTGAATACAACTTCCAAGATGGCCTACCTCATGCCAGAGACACAAATTCAATTGATAGTCTACCTCAAACTACTGGCCACCAAAACCCAGCTATCCACAAGGAAAATACTGCAAGCCCTGGGGTTCATGGCCTCTTGCATTCTACTAATTCCATATGCAAGATTGAGGAAACTACAATGGTATCTAAAAAGCCTATGGTGTCAACATTCTCAGGATCTAGAATCAATGATTCCTATCATACCTTGTCTACAGATAGAGTTCCTTTGGTGGGCAGAGGCCTGCCACCAAAACAAGGGACTGTCATTCACTCTACCCCCTGCCACCCAAACCATAACAACAGATGCATCAGACTATGCATGGGGGACTCACTTGGTAGGGCAATGCATTCAAGGCAAATGGAACCACATCAAATGCACTTGCATATCAATCAAAAAGTAATGTTAGCTGTACAGAATGCTCTGACAGCATTCAAGGACCACATTCTTCCAGGACAATTATTGGTAAAGACAGACAACACCACTGTTATGTGGTACATTAACAAGCAGGGGGGAATCCACTCATACCCTCCTTGCAGACTAGCCATGGCTCTGTGGAACACCGCCTTGAGCTACCAAGTGCACCTACAGGCTCAATTCCTGCCAGGAAAGCTAAATACACTGGCAGACGACCTAAGCAGAAATCTCATGGACCCGCACAAGTGGAAACTGGAACCAAAGATATTCAACATGTCGTGGAACAAATGGGGGGCCCAGAGATATACCTGTTTGCTTCCCCCCAAAACTACCAATTGGACAAATTCTGCACAAGGACTCCCCATAAACAAACTTGGAAAGTGGATGCCCTGTCCTTCACCTGGAAAAATCTATCAGTTTATGCCTTTCCCCCTCTGTCTCCCCTCTCCAAGGTGCTACTAAAGATCAAACAGGACAAACCAAGGACAATACTGACTGCACCAGACTGGCCATGCCAACACTGGTACCGCCTCTTGCACAGTGTTTCACTGCTGGCACCATGGCACCTGCCTCAGACCCCTGCCCTGCTGTCCCAGCAAGGGGGGCCAGATTCTGCACCCACAACTTCAAACCTTGAACTTGGCAGCCTGGCTAATTACCTGATCTCTCCATTACCATCCCTCAGTAAGCAAGTGATGGATGTCATCCTGGAGGCAAGGAGGCCTAGTAGTAGAAAATCCTATGCTGAAAAATGGAGAAGATCCTGTTCCTGGAGCCAAACTAAGGGGATAGGCACAGCAGCACCCAATTTACCCCATATTCTTAACTGAGATGCTTCACAAGGGCCTTTTCTTTTCCTCCATCAAAATTCATGCCTCAGCCATTTCAGCTCATTGCAACACAGAACCACCCCTCTTCTCTAATCCACTGCTGAAGCAATTCCTCAGAGGGGCCAAAAATTTAAGACCACCCAGGAGAGCCCCTACTCCAGCCTGGGACCTTAACTTTGTATTGGAATAGCACACTATACCTCCCTTTGAGCCAGCTGCAAATGCAGAGTTGAGATTCCTTTCTTGGAAAACAGCCTTCCTTCTAGCCATCACTTCAGCAAGAAGGGTGCCTGAATTACAGGCCCTCATAGCAGTGGAGCCTTTCATCATCTTTCATGCTGACAGGGTGTCTCTTAGGACCAATCCCTCCTTCATTCCCAAGGTGGTATCCAGTGTGGCCCTTAATCAGTCCATTCATTTGCCAACCTTCTTTTCTAATCCACAGAACAAAGGGGGATGAATACTGCACTCCTTGGACATGCACAGACAACTTAGATTTTACTTGGACAGGACTAAGCCTCTCAGGAAATCTGAACAGCTGCTGGTTGCATTTTCTGCAGGGGCAGAGGGGAAGGCCATTTCAAAGCAAACCATTTCTAAGTGGATAGTCCATTACATTCATTTCTGCTATAAGCATCATGGAAAACCTACCCCACAGGGGATAAGACCACATTCAACCAGGGCTGTATCTACCTCTACAGTCTTTCTCAGAGGTGTACCTACCAGGGACATTCTAGAAGCTGCTACCTGGAGTTCTGTACATACCTTCACCAGGCATTACCACTTGCCAATTTTTTCTAAATCCAGAGCTGGTTTGCCACTGCAGTCTTGCAGGGCTTTATAGCTGGTCCTAATGCTATCTAATTACATCCTCCCATCCTTAGCTTTGGGAATCTACCCAAATGTGATAACTGCAACAGTGAAATATGAAGAACATAGTACAGTTGTGTACACTTACCATAAATGTAGATGTTCGAGTGTATTCACTGTTGCAGTCCTGCTTACCCTCCCTCCACCCCCCTGACTTCTATTGATGATACTTCTGTTCTTGTTTACTATGTTTAAAGGTTTTTGGTGTATTTGCCTTTTTGTTGGGAGGTGTAACCTTGTATATAATTGTTTCCCATTATGGGGGCACCTGACATCTGGGGCAAGTAAAACTAATGCAATAGTGGTGGCTGCATGCTTTATAGCCCTGAAAGCAACGGAAAGAAAACACCAACCAGGAAATTAGTAGATGTAGACCTGTGAAAACCACGGCTCGTACTCGGGATGTAATCCTAAAAACCTTTATTCCAAAACAACGTCACTCCACGAAGCAGTACATAAACCAGTACATAAGATAACACAAAGAAACAGCTGGTTAAGCACTTTCAACTGGCGACCCAGTCTTCTTCAGAACACATAACAAATTGTTTGAAAACCTTATATAGTATCCCATTGAATTCATTTTCAAAAAGTCCGCCAAAACTTTTAAAGGTATACTGCCCAATTCACTAAATATGAAGTTCTCATAATAACATAATCCATTTAACTGTGTAAGATGTAAAAACATGTTGTTCAGTGATAACGTGAATACAATAATACACGAAATTCTCATAACATCCTAAAATATGTGACATCTAAAAAACTCTAACCATATCTAAAACTATTGTACTATGGGATTCTACCCGCAATTGTCATAAAATATAATATATATCCTGTCCCTTTTTTCTATTAAAACATGAGATGAAATCTCACTTTAAAAACACTTTGAAGTACTTGAAAAAAATATATATATATATATATGTGCACTTATTCTATATAAAATGTGTATGTATGCATCTAGAACTCTAACCATGTGATAATAAACTACTAAGAAATATATTCATAAGCTATCCTATACTATAAGGTCCCTAATATTAACTCTTACTATCAGGACAAAATCAGGAAAGGTTTAATACTAACAAAGTCATTTAATCCTGGATACCTAGTGGCGTCGATGAATATCTGCCACTTACTTTCTAATGATGCTAGAATCATCTTCCAGTTCCCTCCAAAAGGGGTATAGTTGACTTGATCAATAATAGCAAATCCGAAACTATGATCGTCACCTTTATCCAAAATGTGTCTATAAAGGGCGTTTTTATTATCGCATTTTTGAATGCGATACAAATGTTCATAGATACGTTTTTTCAATTGTCTCTCTGTTTTGCCAATATAATATGCCTGGCAAATACAGCAAGTAGCTATGTACACAACCTGTCTAGTATTACAATTTCCTGTCCTTATCTTAATTCTCATGTGATTAATGTCTTCTAATTGTATATATAGTGCCTCATTTATATATCTACATTGGTTACATCTCCCACATTTCGATGTGCCTTTGTATTTCTCATCATGAATTGTAGTGTTACTTGCTTTCTCCAATATTCTTTTCAAATTGGGCGCTGTTTTAAATATATATTTGGGAGTTGATCCTACATATTTAACTAAGTTGGAGGTCAAAATGATGTCCCAATGTCTGCGTAAAATGTCCAGAATATAATTGGTCTGTGGTGTATAGGTTAGTACACAACTTCGTCCATAATATGCATTGTCCTCTCCAACCTCATTAACTTTAATCTCATAGTTACCTAATAGGGGCAGATATTTCTTTCCCCATTCGCTCTGAACGTATTGTATTGTGTCATTGATCATATACTCGGGGTATCCTCGGTTAAGGAATAACTTTTTAATAAAATCCAGTTCTACTTTCATTACACTTTCCGTGGAGGACATCCTGGCTGCCCTAATACACTGACCCTTTACCACATTTTTAAATACATGTGGTGGATGATTACTTGAAAAATGTATATAATCATTAGAAAAAGTAGGTTTCCTGTATATCTTGGATGTGAAACCTAAATTATCGTGTCCAACTAAAATATCCAAATAGGGTATCTCGGTTTTACTGTAATTGTGTGTAAATTTTAAAAATCCAGTAGTCCCATTAAGAAAATTAAAAAATTCCTGCAACCTATCCGTGGATGCCTTCCATAAAATAAAGATATCGTCCAGATATCTAGCATAAAAAATTATATCTGTGTAAAATTCACTTTTAAAAAGAACCTCGGACTCCCATTCCAACATCACTAAATTAGCAAATATGGGAGCACAGGATGCTCCCATTGCAACTCCTCTCATTTGTCTAAAGTACTCTCCCTGAAAGGTAATATAATTATGATCTAATACAAGTTCCATCATGTCACATAGTAAGCTCACTTTATCCCAATCCAAACCTGAATATTTACGTAAACTGCTATTGAAATATTCAAGGCCTATATCTTTAGGAATGCTGGAAAAAAGATCCACAACATCGATGGTCAAAAACGTAATATTAGGAATCCATTTGTCCTTAGTAAGTTTCCCTAAAAAGTTCCATGAATCCTTCATGATATGTGGAATAACCTTGTATATATGTTTGAGCTGACCATCAATTAATTTACCAATGTTGAATGTTTTCGACTTTGATCCAGATACAATCGGTCGAAATGGTGGATTGTCCAATGATTTGTGTGTTTTGGGAATACCTACTATTTTAGCCAACACTGGGTGATCGTTTTTCAAAAACATATAAGTGTCATTAGTAATCCTATTATCTATCAAATACTCTTCAATCGCCAGATCAATCCATCTATGGCCTATATTAATTTGGTTAATAGAAACACTTTCGTAATTATCAGTTCTATGTAGAAGTTGATAAATGATGGAATTATATTCTACAGTGGGGAATAAAACTATCCCTCCACCCTTATCTGGTTTCATAATCCGAACTTCTTTGTTGCATGTAACACGCTTCAAACATTCCCTTTCCTTGTGTGTAAGATTGTTATTTGCAACATTATCCTTAGAATCATATCTCTGTTTCTTATGTAACCATTCTTGGAAAGAGTTGTTTAAAAAACAATTTTACTACGCTGACAACAAAGCACGTAACATATTTGAGAGGAAGAGTAGAAAAATAAGTAGGGATATAGAATTGTATAAACTCGACAGGGCATATATTTGGCCATCTGAGAAAGGACGAGAACAGGAATTTACTTATCAAGTAACTAGACCACCATCTAGGAATTCCTATAGGGATGAAAATTTTCAGGGGGGCAAACCACAACCCAGGAGGAATTTAAACAGACAGTGGAACAACTACAGGAAGTAACGAATAATTTCCACACTAGTTATTGTGTAGATACATCCATGTTGTACAACACACCATTGAAGCCACCAACTGATAATTTACATGAAAATATTGAGAGCCTTACGCAAGAAGTTTTTAGTTCTGATTGGACTAAGCGTATATTTACCAGTTATGATGGCTTCAATATTTTCAATTATACTGACGTGGAGGTAGATGAAGAATTTGTGAGAGTTATGAGTAAGGGTATGAAATTTATACCTACAGCTAGGATGGACTTAGTTGACAATATTAAACAAATCAAGTTATATTGTCGGAAACTTAATCTAGCTATTAATTTTGACAATGAAGGGTCACAAGAAGTTAACCAACACAATAAAGGGTATCAAAATATACGTAAGAGAAGTACGTACATTCCAATTTCTAATCCTAATATTACCAATTTTGAGAAATTAGTGTGTAAAGATATATATTGGTTACATAAGAAACAGAGAGATGATTCTAAGGATAATGTTGCAAATAACAATCTTACACACAAGGAAAGGGAATGTTTGAAGCATGTTACATGCAACAAAGAAGTTCGGATTATGAAACCAGATAAGGGTGGAGGGATAGTTTTATTCCCCACTGTAGAATATAATTCCATCATTTATCAACTTCTACATAGAACTGATAATTACGAAAGTGTTTCTATTAACCAAATTAATATAGGCCATAGACGGATTGATCTGGCGATTGAAGAGTATTTGATAGATAATAGGATTACTAATGACACTTATATGTTTTTGAAAAACGATCACCCAGTGTTGGCTAAAATAGTAGGTATTCCCAAAACACACAAATCATTGGACAATCCACCATTTCGACCGATTGCATCTGGATCAAAGTCGAAAACATTCAACATTGGTAAATTAATTGATGGTCAGCTCAAACATATTTACAAGGTTATTCCACATATCATGAAGGATTCATGGAACTTTTTAGGGAAACTTACTAAGGACAAATGGATTCCTAATATTACGTTTTTGAACATCGATATTGTGGATCTTTTTTTCCAGCATTCCTAAAGATATAGGCCTTGAATATTTCAATAGCAGTTTACGTAAATATTCAGGTTTGGATTGGGATAAAGTGAGCTTACTATGTGACATGATGGAACTTGTATTAGATCATAATTATATTACCTTTCAGGGAGAGTACTTTAGACAAACGAGAGGAGTTGCAATGGGAGCATCCTGTGCTCCCATATTTGCTAATTTAGTGATGTTGGAATGGGAGTCCGAGGTTCTTTTTAAAAGTGAATTTTACACAGATATAATTTTTTATGCTAGATATCTGGACGATATCTTTATTTTATGGAAGGCATCCACGGATAGGTTGCAGGAATTTTTGAATTTTCTTAATGGGACTACTGGATTTTTAAAATTTACACACAATTACAGTAAAACCGAGATACCCTATTTGGATATTTTAGTTGGACACGATAATTTAGGTTTCACATCCAAGATATACAGGAAACCTACTTTTTCTAATGATTATATACATTTTTCAAGTAATCATCCACCACATGTATTTAAAAATGTGGTAAAGGGTCAGTGTATTAGGGCAGCCAGGATGTCCTCCACGGAAAGTGTAATGAAAGTAGAATTGGATTTTATTAAAAAGTTATTCCTTAACCGAGGATACCCCGAGTATATGATCAATGACACAATACAATATGTTCAGAGCGAATGGGGAAAGAAATATCTGCCCCTATTAGGTAACTATGAGATTAAAGTTAATGAGGTTGGAGAGGACAATGCATATCATGGACGAAGTTGTGTACTAACCTATACACCACAGACCAATTATATTCTGGACATTTTCCGCAGACATTGGGACATCATTTTGACCTCCAACTTAGTTAAATATGTAGGACCAACTCCCAAATATATATTTAAAACAGCGCCCAATTTGAAAAGAATATTGGAGAAAGCAAGTAACACTACAATTCATGATGAGAAATACAAAGGCACATCGAAATGTGGGAGATGTAACCAATGTAGATATATAAATGAGGCACTACATATACAATTAGAAGACATTAATCACACGAGAATTAAGATAAGGACAGGAAATTGTAATACTAGACAGGTTGTGTACATAGCTACTTGCTGTATTTGCCAGGCATATTATATTGGCAAAACAGAGAGACAATTGAAAAAACGTATCTATGAACATTTGTATCGCATTCAAAAATGCGATAATAAAAACGCCCTTTATAGACACATTTTGGATAAAGGTGACGATCATAGTTTCCGATTTGCTATTATTGATCAAGTCAACTGTACCCCTTTTGGAGGGAACTGGAAGATGATTCTAGCATCATTAGAAAGTAAGTGGCAGATATTCACCGACGCCACTAGGTATCCAGGATTAAATGACTTTGTTAGTATTAAACCTTTCCTGATTTTGTCCTGATAGTAAGAGTTAATATTAGGGACCTTATAGTATAGGATAGCTTATGAATATATTTCTTAGTAGTTTATTATCACATGGTTAGAGTTCTAGATGCATACATACACATTTTATATAGAATAAGTACACATATATATATATATTTTTCAAGTACTTCAAAGTGTTTTTAAAGTGAGGATTTCATCTCATGTTTTAATAGAAAAAAGGGACAGGATATATATTATATTTTATGACAATTGCGGGTAGAATCCCATAGTACAATAGTTTTAGATATGGTTAGAGTTTTTTAGATGTCACATATTTTAGGATGTTATGAGAATTTCGTGTATTATTGTATTCACGTTATCACTGAACAACATGTTTTTACATCTTACACAGTTAAATGGATTATGTTATTATGAGAACTTCATATTTAGTGAATTGGGCAGTATACCTTTAAAAGTTTTGGCGGACTTTTTGAAAATGAATTCAATGGGATACTATATAAGGTTTTCAAACAATTTGTTATGTGTTCTGAAGAAGACTGGGTCGCCAGTTGAAAGCGCTTAACCAGCTGTTTCTTTGTGTTATCTTATGTACTGCTTCATGGAGTGACGTTGTTTTGGAATAAAGGTTTTTAGGATTACATCCCGAGTACGAGCCGTGGTTTTCACAGGTCTACATCTAGTAATTTCCTGGATGGTGCTTTATAGCCCTGACTACCTGACGTCATGGAAGATGAGACAGCAACTGATGCAGGACCCAAGACTTTGATAATAAGACTGACTGAGGAGTAATGCAAGCAGATAACCCAAATGTGATGACTGCAACAGTGAATACACTCGAACATCTACATTTATGGTAAGTGTACACAACTGTACTTTTGGATGGAAGCAATAATTCCAAATGAGAGGGCATAAGAGGTCATGATTTTTTACCAAAGAGTGGCCTGCTCTCTATGGATTTAGGTGGAAAAAGCTACCATAAATAGAGAAGTTTGTGTACTTTGGAGTTGTCTTGCTCCCAACTGAAGGTAAAAGAGAATATGGCCATCTGGTGGATGTAGCAGTGACATGTTTGTGGAATATTGTACTGGAGTGTCATGGTGAAGGGACAACCAAATCTCTTGGTGAAGCTCTTACTTTACTGGTCAATTTATGTGCTCACCCTATTTATTGTCATGGGTTCTGTGTAGTAACCAACAGAATGAGGTTATAGATACAAGAAGAAATCAGTTCCTTTGCAGGTCTGATGGGTTCACTTCCATAATAATGTAAAGAGGTTTGTAATTGAGGAAGATATTGAAGATGAGTTACTATACCTCCCATGCACATTTTTAAATGACACACTCCTTTTTGCCTGCATAGTTTTAAAAAGATGCTTTCAATTGTGAAACTTCAGGTCTAGCTGTAATATGATCAGAGTTAGGATCATTAATATGCGGGGATAAAAGTACTGCTCAGATGTAGTTGTACCCTTGGGAAATAGGATCCTGTGTTTTTTTTTTTTGGTTACAAAATCAAACTTATCAACTACATTTGAAGTACATTTGGATAAGTTTTGATGAGAATGTAAATATGTGTGTGTGTGTGTGTGTGTGTGTGTGTGTGTATGTACACACACACATATATATATATATATATATATATATATATATATATATATATATATATATATATATATATATATATATATATATATATATATATATATATATATCTATATGTATATATATATATATATATATATATATATATATATATATATATATATATATATATATATATATATATATACACACACACACACACATATATATATATACATACACACACACACACACACACACACACACACACACACACACACACACACACACACACACACACACACACACACACACACACACACACACACACACACACACACACACACACACACACACACACACACACACACACACACACAGAGTAGTTGCACATTTTAAGGTCTGTTTGCATGCATGCATGTATGTATGTATATGTTTATATACAGTGGATATAAAAAGTGTACACATCCCTGTTAAAATGCCAGGTTTTTGTGATATAAAAAATTAAACCGCAATAGAATAATTTAAATGTTTTGAAATGATTTATTGTGGTCTCATTTTTTATATCACAAAAACCTGGCATTTTAACACGGCTGTGTACACTTTTTATAGCCACTGTATGTATGTATGTAGAAGTTCATTTGATGTATAAAATACCAATTATTTCAAAACCGATAACATGGCATAGTGCCTGAATACTGCCTTGATTGTGGTTAGAAGCCTGAAACTTTAAAATGGTTGAATATTGAAGAATTATAAAAATGGAAGTTCATGTTGGCCATGACATATGATAGTACTAAAGGACATTTATATATTAATCTGACAGAATGGATGTATATTATTTTGAAATGACATTCTGGATAATAACAGCAGACAATGACATTGCCAACAATGTGTGACAGAACTTATAAACTGTTGCATAGTCTGTTATCAGCAAATAAACAATATGAAAATTAATTCAAGGAAACTTTAAGGATCCTGTAGAAGCATCTCATTGCAAAACTACTATAAATGTGAAGCATTTTAGATTTCTTAATAAAAATCAGATGATGCATGATTGCATTTTAGATTACATGACATAGCTGTACAGACCATATCAGAAGTGTATGTTTGAAGAAGGACCCATACATACTGACAGTGGGCCAAACAGTTTTAAATTCATCTTAACTTCTGTGAAATATTCTTTAACTACACTGTTATTTAGATTAACTTCTGTGAAATATTCTTTAACTACACTAAGTTATTTAGAATGCTTTTATAATAAAATATGTGTATGTATACTGTTAAGCAATCATACCTCCTAATTTTAAAACCACTGTATATGTGTTAGCTGTGTCTAAACTGTGCAATACTTCTAAATCCTTCTGGAAAGACAATACAGTGAAAACTGTAATTCACCACCTAGAACTGGAGATACTGTGATTTCACTTATCAGGTGGATACAACAGTGTCCCAGCATACTTTATCCTCCATACAATGCCTATCGATGTGCAGAGAAAGTCCAGCTTATATTCCTTCATACACCACAGCACCCAATATTCAGTCAGTGCTCAAAGTCCATCTCCAAAATGTTACCCATAACGTGAGTGGTCTAGGTATAAACTGTGATGGGCTCCTCAGTATGTGGGTATGTGGCATCCAGTAAGAGGGCACATACAAGTACCACAGCAAGTGCATCAGTGTATGGTGCATGCCCATTTCAATCTAATTGAGGGCCTTTCGTGCTTTGCTTTTGGGAATCTTAGCACATAGCTTGATTTCGCAAGAAAAGCAAAGAATGGCATGTGCCTGTGCTCAGAAAATCACCACCAATGCAAAAGAGTCTCTAACAACCATATGCCCATTGTAACCTCTAACAGCAATGCTGCAAAGTGGACCAACTATATATAGGTTCATAGGTTCACAGGTAGGTACTAGGCTATCGGACCAAAGGCATTTATAAGCCTAGCCGGAATGTGTTGGCTTTCGCCACTCCCTTAGATTAGTTCCCTGTGCCTCTGTCCAGCAGAGCCATTGAAGTGATCCCTGGGGTAAACTTTCTGTTTCCCATCCACTCGTCAAGGTTTCTCTTGAAGAGTGTTAGCGAAGAGCTCTGCCTAATGTAGATTGGAATCTTGTTCCAGAGAATGGGAAGTCTCTGACAGGAATCTATCCTTCCAGCATGTCCTATTTATTATTGTGGTGAGGTTTAGATCCCTGGAGCATGTGGCTCGAGGGGATATGGTTTTCTTTAGGTGGAGCATGTCCATCAGTTCTGGGTTGGACATGGCCTTGTATGTCAGGCAGAGATCACCTCTGAGTAGGCGGTATGAAACCGAGTACAGCTGGAGTTTCTTTAGTCAAGATGCTTCTACAGTTTCCTTGAATGAATTTTCAGATTGTTAATGGTAAGCACTGGAACACATGAGCTACAACTGCAATAGGCACATAGGATGTGGGTATGTGGCATCCAGTAAGGGGACACATACAGGTACCACAGCTTTCAGTGATAACGTTTTACAGTATTGTCACTTACTGAAATTCAGTGAGTAGACATAGTTGTCATTCAAGTTTGCAGGATTCCACATTTCCTTGCATTACAAAATACTACTACTATTAATACTACTAAAATACTGTTTCAATCATGCCTATGCTATTCCTTGGGTTCACCAGTTACCAAGGGAAACTTTTGCTGATAGGCTTTTGTTACACTGTTGTCGATATCTGTTCTTGATAGTTTGTATGACACTGTCAATGTTGTGTTGCACTTGTGAGTCCAGCACTTAACACTCCAAGAATACATACTCTCAAATTACTGCTTGTTTGCAATATATGCCAACTACTAAACAGACAGGTGCATAAATGACTTCATATATATCCATCAGTACACCAGGTGCCAGCCAAGCACCCAGGATCATACTCTCAACACAAAAAAATCTGGACAAAGCCCACAAATAACAACACATTTTAAATAATGCTCTTATAATTTTAGAAAGTTTCTGGAATAAAGGGTCTTTTGTTACTGTGCATTTTCTGAAGGATACAAATTCTGAAACTCAAATATCTGTCATTCTTCAGAGAATTCAGTCCTCACTGATTTGCCACAAAAATCAAGAAAACCATAAATTGTATGACAAATAGACCAAACATATGAGGCAAAAATCTGGAGAGTTGAGAGATATGGGATCATAATGGACTGACAGCTTTTGTTGACAAGAAGACTAAAGCCCACATGTATGTTGCAAGGAAAATAGGCTAATTCTTTTGAATAAGAAGAAATATAGACATACAGAGAAGACTTGAGGTAAATAAGACAGTTGATACTGATGCAGCTGATGGCTTTTCAAAAGCAGTACAACCCATCTATCAGTACCTCTCCAATATGCATGATCAACACAGTAGTAGGTAATGGGGTCACTGTCAATGAACATACTCAGGTCCTTTGATGATTTAGGTAGGAAAATCCTCTCTTTTTGTGGGGGCAGCCACATAAACTCCTTGCCTGGTTAGGACATAAAGGGAATGTTCTCTGTGCAACAAGTCTACAGTACATGCTACAATTAGTACTTGTCATAGACCTGGCAGAACAAATCTTGTCAATAAAAAGTAAATGCAATGTAAATATAGAAGCAGTGATATCTGGCAGGGTAGGCATTGTGGTGAATAATGTACTGCTATGGATATTTTTGAGGTGAAGTTTAATGCCAGAGACTCACCAGAGGTTTGCAAGCCTACGACCAACTGTCTGTCAGAAAGCTTGAATGTGGTAACTCCATGCTGATATTTTCTACTTCACATATCTTTCACTCTGTTTTTCTTTGTCTTTGTATGTAAATAGATAGATATAGCATATACATATATTAAATGAAAAATCGTCATTGAGTCAGATTCAGTGGCACAACAGGTAGCACACTCGCCTTTGGTGCAGAAGACTGAGGGTTCTCATCCCACACAGGAGTACTGATTGCTGATACTGCAGTGCAGCATAAGGGGAATGCTGTACTCTTTCAGATGAGGTGCTGATGCCCTATCTACCTGAGATGGTTGCAGCTCAGGTGGGTGTAAAAGATCCACAGCATGTATCAAAAAGATTAGAGGGAGTTCCCAGATGCCCTTGTCAAATCTGCCCAATTAGTATGAATACCACCTCACATCTTGTCTGTAAAGAGGCCAGTAACCTAGTGGGACCATCTTGGTCAGGAAATGATAGATAACTAAATGAATCAGGCCCTACCAGCCATACCAATATCCCATTACTTGGTTGCCTCTCCACAATTGCCACAAACATTGTTCATATCAGTCAGTGTACATACTGTTTTCTCTTTTCCAATCATCCCAGGTATTTGGATTTCATTTAAAACTTTTCTTTCAACTTTTTCAGAAAAAGTACTAACAGATATATTCTAAACAAAACTCTAAGATTAGCATGGAAAACAGTAAACTTTTCTTCCTTTGAAACTCACATTTAGTGAAAATGCATCTGGCAACCTATTAAACTACAAGAGACATGCTCGGACTCATACTGAAATTGCATGCAGTGAAATATCCATTAGTGTCTATGTGAAGAGTGCAGTAATTCAAAAGACAAATGTGGCGCATTTACCAACAGCCTGGGACACAAGTCCATAATCTGGTGAGACTACTAGCCTAGTTGACTAATCCAGTCAACAAAGAATTAATAAGTAAATAAATAAACAAATGAATAAAAGTGTCCCTTTTCAGGAGCAGCCAAGGAGTACTGTCTGATGAAGTAACCTGTCAGAGTCACATAGAAAACAGATGAAGGCTGAGATAATTAAACCATGTACTACAGGAAGCAACTCTTTAACAGCTCATTGCCTTACTTATATGCATTAAGTGCTAAACAGACTGTTGTAGCCCAAACACACAGCATTTCACACCTGTGCACCTGCAAAACAACAAGATGAATTAAACATGTATTCCTAGTTACAATATAAACAGAAAGCTCATAGATTTTATGCTGTCCAATTTATTTATATCTAAATGATAAACTGTCAACATTCAAAAGCACAGGAAATAAAGGATCACATCCAAAGATCATTGGTCATATAAGGATCCTATATACTACAATCAATTTCCTTCCTTTACACTATAACTAAAGTGGCAGTTACCAGGCTTGCAGTCCAGGAGACCATTGAGGAGCCTGGCCCAGATTTCCAGTTGCCCTAAAGCAATGTCTGGTTAATAACTTGCTCAAGAACAGGGCATAAATAATAGACAAATCTGAGATGTTCTGCAAAACTGTTGACAAATAAAAACAGACTACTCTGAATCAGTTAAAATGTTAACAGAGCTACAGGTTTTGCATCAACATTTATTTTATGACACAAAATATGAAACCCTGTGACTGTTATTGAAATACTGCAATCTGCAGTGGTTTATCAAAAGAAAAAAATTAAAGAAGGCATGGCAGTTGGTTGTGGAGAACTAATGTTCTTACCTTCCATGGTTAATATTCAACATCTGACTCTAAACAAGTCACTTTACAAGACAGTGCCCCCTACCTCAAGCATTTTACACACACATATACACACACACACACACACACACACACACACACACACACACACACACACACACACACACACAAACACCTACCCTACCTATCCTCTAACTAACACCCCTACCGTGACTACCCAAGCAGAAACACTCACACACATTCCCTGGATATGCAAAACCCACACAGTGAACTGCATCAACCTGCTTTATTATAGAACCACGCAAATGAAAAATACTTAGCGCTTTCACCCAAACATTAGGGCATCATCAGAGTACCCTGGATATCACACGTACCACTGCTCATATGCAGCCATGCACATACAAGCAACCTTACATCCCAAAATCACCTGTCAGCTAATCTCCCCATCACTTAGGTCTAATGTGATCTCGCCCATTGAGTGTAATTGGTGACCATGAACTTTTGGCAGTTATCTAACATGGATGGCGGTAGTGATTTATGCAACTGAGTAGTTCTATGAATCACACAGTTGCATAAAGCACTTACTGCAGGCATTTCTAAGGCAGAGCACATTGTTAGTTTTCATATATCACTTCCCCAGAATGCCTCACTAACATTTGCAGTAGGCCAGAGAAACAACCCACTGTGGGGCTGCACCTCTTTCATGTAAGCACTATTGTAGAGCTGTGTAAGAAGTGGAAATAGCTACCACCAGCAGTAAAAATTGCTCACTGTAGGTGGTAATATTTCTAAATTCTTATTCTGTTCAAACTGCTAGTGCTCATGGAACCCGTTGGCGGCAGAACACTACTCAACTATCTAACTCTGCTTACCTCCAGGAAATGCTCGCAATGCTAAGAGACTGTGACTTGTATTCTCTGAAACCTCCTGCAGTCTATATATTTTGTGATAAGTTCACACACTAAAAAAGAGACAAGGTTAATATTATTTGAAATTATATTATATAAGTTGGAAAATATCATTGTAGTGTTCTGCCAGGGAGCCCACAGTAGTAACAATATCAGACTAGGCTTCCCCTACAACCCTAGAGCTAGAATTTGAAATGTAAAGGGGCAAACAAAAGTATTTTCAAGGAAAGCAATAACATCAATCTTATCCATTTACTCTGTAGTCCTGTTCTAACCTGAACAGTACATACAGATTGTTGCTGCAATTTTGTGGTCTGGCTTGGCCCCGCTCTGTTCCCCTCGCTATGCTTGGCTCACACCGCTCCCCTACCCTGCCCCCATTTCCCACATGCCCCCACTATATCTACATTTATTCTAACCCCTCGTCACCTAACCACCCCCCTACACCTACCAGCTACCCTGCATCTACCCTAACCACATCCCTAACGGGCTCCCTACCCAATAGACACACACAATAGCAAGTGCCCACACCACCACACCTATCTCAATTCTCTAACCACACTTCTTCTAATAACCCAAGTACCACTTCCACAAATTATCCAAGTTGTATTAACATCTCTCGTGCTGCCCCTCACGACCCTAGCCTGCACTATAGCCATACATACTGACATACCATTAAACAGCACTACTTTCCATACAACATATATTTCCACACATATAAAAACTCACATAAACTTCCCCATCTGTTCTACATTATTTAAAGACAGCTCAATACTGCACATACATAACAAGTACATTCCATAACTTTACACTAGAAAAACATCATTTAGCTCTAATACAGAAATAGCGCACACAGTTAGACTTATACTACTTATTAGAAAATGGCTACTCATCTCAGGAGACATTCACCCTAACTCAGGACCATGCAATACCATACTCTCTACAAAACACACATCAGACCTACTTATTGTTAACCTTAACTCCAGGAGTACATCTAACAAACTACCTGACTTACACACATTCTTACCTACTACTCCCCTGACATATTGACCATTACAGAAACCTGGCTAAAACCCAGCACCGAAAATGAAAAACTCCTCCCTCCAGGATATAATATTTTAAAACTAGATAGAGAAGGTAGGAAGGGGGGGGGTTGCAATTCTATTTAAAAACTCACTCAACCTCTACAAACTACTCAATCCAAATTTCATAATGCCAAAACCTTAGGCTCTGCTCTATTTCTAAATAAGAAAAAGAAAATCAACATTCTTTGCAGTTATATCCCTCCAGGAAACAACTCTCCTATAATCGAGGAAATCTTACAATGAACTACAGATAACCTCCCACAAGAAACTATTCTTCTAGATGACCTAAATACTGACTGGCTAGCCTGCAACTCTAGCAGCCCCACTAACCATATTAATTTATTTGGGTTATTTCAACTCATTCAAGAACCCACTAGAGTGGACAAAAAAATCCCATAGATAATCTATTCTTAATTGGACGCTGGTGAACTGCCCCAAACAAAATTACCAGACAGGCTGTCTACCAGATGGCCTTAGTGACCACCTCCCCACATTCTTCCTATGGGAACGTACAAACATACCCAAGCCCATAGTATATAGACAAATCAGAGATGACCACAAGTTAAACCCACAGGATCTTAACACTATCTTAAAACAATGTAAATGGAAACCACTACAGACCCTAGAATTAGACCAGGCAGTTGACTACTTCAACAGTACTTTTACCAATGCCCTTAATATTGTTGCCTCTATCAGAAAAATTAGAGCGAAAGCAAACTATGCTCCATGGCTAAGTAGAAGCATGAGAGCCTTACTAAAGTCCAGAAATAAGGCCAGGAAAATCTGGAAGAAAGATAACTCTAGCCTAGCCAAACAAAACTACCAACAACTTAGGAATCAGGCCAAAAAACAAAGACTTGATAAACAGAACTAATTCCTAGGTATCCAAAGCAAACACACTAAAAATCCCCAAAAGATTTGGCAAGCTGTTAACTCCCTACTAAAACCTGGCAAAACTACCACTCCAGCTCCCACCTCCACCAATAATAATAATAATGACATAACCTCTCAATTTAATCATCACTTCACATAATCCATTCAAACACTATCCACCAAACTATCCAAAAATAACTATACATCTATGCCAACCATAAGCACTGATAATACATCTTCCTTTATTCTCTCACCTGTTCCCACCTCTATAATTAAAAAACTCCTCTTAGAACTGAAACCCATCACTCTTGCAGTCGATGGTATACCCACTAACTTCCTAAAATTAGCTGCTGAATTCTTATCCTACACTGTCTCAATCCTTATCAACCGCTCCATACAAGAAGCCTATATCCCTCAACTGTGGAAAGTCTTATATATTATTCCACTGCATAAAGGTGGCAACTCCTATGATTTCTCAAATTACTGCCCCATTACCATTTTGTCTCCCTTATCTAAGTGACTTGAGAAATGTATACACTCTCAACTCATGCATTTCCTGAACATGCATAATCTCCTCTCCACCACCCAACACGGCTTCCACCCACACCACAATACAACCACTGCTCTTCTCTTTTTCACTAATCTGGTTAATCAACACAGAAATAACAATACATTTGTATCTGCTATATTCTTAGATCTCTCCAAAGCATTCAACATGGTCTCACATTCCATACTATTAGATACTCTAACCTCCCTATCCTTTGCCCCTTCGACTATTGCATGGCTTAAAAACTATCTGACAGGCAGCAATCCATCCAATTTAATCTTTTATATACTACACATCTGTAACAATTATTTAACAAATTCATTATATATCCAATGTTGTTAAATAAAGATTCAGTTTCATTTGTCCCCTTTAGC
Source organism: Protopterus annectens (assembly GCF_019279795.1). NCBI lineage: Eukaryota > Metazoa > Chordata > Ceratodontiformes > Protopteridae > Protopterus > Protopterus annectens. The sequence continues at coordinate 226,636,663 of NC_056732.1, read as the reverse complement.
AATCCTTCCTATCCTACTGTTCCAGCTGAATGAAAACATATTTTTAGTCATTTTTGCCTGTTTAATAAATGTTAAAAGGATACATATTGTGCAAATAATATCCTTCGTCTTGCATGAGAAATCAAAAATTGGATGAGATTTCTTGAGTGCCATACATCAGAATTACTCTCTTAGTAATCATGGCAGCAATGTAACAATCTTGGAAATATGAGATGATGTATTTCAAAAGGAACATGAAATCTAAGACCTGTGTGTACACGGGGCTGCATATTTGTATTAAGAATTAAATTAACTCATTTTCTTTTATATTCTCCCAATAAATATAAATCCCCGGGCAAAACTATCATGCATCTTATCTGTTTCCCTTTTTACTACAACCATGCAAGCATAATCCAGTGGTTAACTACTTAATCTTTACTGGAGTCCAATATGCCTAATAATTAATCTTCTGCTCTATTACCAAAAATAAATATGTATCTTATACATGGATACTGAAAATTTGCAAACCCATTTCCAAAGAATTTTCATGATTCCATCATCCAACATATGTTTTCCAAATAGTCAGTTTTTCGTGCAGGTTTTCCAATACAAAAAAAGAATAATAATAACCATATGAACAAATAGTAAGGAAACGACCACACAACTACCAAGATAAGAACTATATGCACTTGGTACAAATATGCCAGCTTGCATCAATCTGATAATCACTGTTCATCAGAGAATAATAATAAGCAGCTTTAACATAACATTTATACAAGAATTAATGCAATTATAACTGTTATAATGCATCTGCCAGAATTGAGTGATGTCTTGGTATGTAAAGGCATTTTTAAAAGGATGTAAGATATATCCCAGATGCTGGCATGCCATATTCTCCATATAATTTTAATATTTCTAATAAGGTGTAAAAATAAAACTAAATTATTTTCCCTTCTGGTAGAATAGATGTTTTCATCATCTTGGTTTCCAAATATTGTTCACTTTTGACTTTTTTAACAATTGATGCAAAAAAGTGGGTTAAGTTTGAGGGAAAGAGTTGATAATAAATTAATGTATGTATTTTGCTTATCTAGCAATGAATTATTGGAATTGTTTCTAGACCTGTACATTTACTGTTGTGTACCAGAACACAAGCTTGAATGAGTAGGTTCTGCCACAGAAAAAGAATATCATGAAGGAGATGTTGCAACTGCTTTAACATATTGTGTATGGAAGAAAATTAATCTTTGTTGAATTTTGAAATGTTAAATTTAAATTTTAACTACCAAACTCTTGAAAACAGGACATAGAAACATTTTTTCTTCAGCATTTTTCCGTTTGAAAAAAAATGTGTATGTATATATATATATATATATATATATATATATATATATATATATGTCATTTAGTTTAGACCTCCCTTTATCTCCCAGAACCTCAAGACCCTCCCAAATAATTTTAGGGAATCATAATTTCAAAATAAAAAAAAATCCTTACCATTGTAAATTTTGTCATACCAATGTGGCTCTGATTTTTTTATTATTATTTGAATAATATCATCCTATTATTTTAAGTTATCAACCAATTAACATTTAGTATCAGTTTTTATTTTATAAGTATCAGGGTGAAAAATACCCCTATATATTAGATTTACTAGGTATCTATGGTGATTGACTGAATATTATTTCCAATTATAAAAAAAATATTTATTGAGTTTCACTAGTGTAAAAATGATATAATCTGTGATGGTTATAAATGTAAATTGTGGTTGCACTATCTGTATATGTTTTATTTGTATGTCTGTTTCTATAAAGTATAAAATTAGGTCTACTGATAATAAAAATTGAGGGTAAGAGGGAGCAACCCCATCTTACTCCCTCTCCTGAATGTTAAGTACCAAAAGCATATTATTGAATATTATTTAACATTTAGTTTTGTGAAATAATATTTTACCAAATGAATCAATGAAATAGTAAATATATGTTTTTCTAAAACTGTATAAGGATATGTCCAGTCTGTAATGTCAAAAAGCTTTATAAGCATCCATTGCACAGAGTCCCAGTTTTTGATATTTAGCTTTTAATTATTCTTGTTTGATTATTAACTGCATAGCTTGAAGTATTTGATTAGCCATATTCATAGATAGTCCAGGGAGAAAACTGAAATGAATGGGATGAATTATATTAGGAAGATAGGTTAAAAGATATTTGTTGATTCTTTTTGCTAAAAGTTTGTAATCGGGATTTAGCAATGCCATTAGTCTATACATTTCTTTATCTGTTTCTTTTTCTGTGTTTAAGAACAAAATTTGCATAGAAAATATTCTGAACGAGGATTTTCAAGTAAATATTGATACTAGTGGGGCATATATGGAGGTAAAAGCTGATCAAATTGTATAGAGTTCAAAAGTTAGCCAATCTGGACTTTTAGCTTTCTTAAGAGGTACAAAAGTCATCTCCTCCAAATCCTGCGTTTCAGGTGGCATAGTGGTGCAGCAGTTAATGTCGCAAGAGGTTCTCTGGTTTAATTCTTGTCTGCAATGCCTTCTTTGTTGAGTCTGCATGTCCTCCCTGCGTTCACATGGGTTTCCTCAGGGTAGTCCAGTTTCCTCCCACATTCCAAAGAGATACATTTTGAGCATTTCTCTTTGGGTCTCAGCTGAAAGTAGGCTCTGTCCCAGTCAGACTTTTCTGGTCAACAAATGTTAACTAAATAAATAAAAATAAATAAAATGGGTGAAACTCTATACTACTATAAAGGATTGGAATGCCTCTAAAATTTTATTGCAATCTGAAGTGATTCTGTTTGGAATTTTGACATTATGAATGAATAAAAAATAGCCTGTTTTTATGTAATATATTAAGAAAGAAAGTCCCCTCAACATCTGCTTCAAAAAATATATAAAAAAATCGAGAGAGAGAGAGAGAGAGAGAGATGTATTTGCACACACATACCTGCTTAAAATTTGCATTTGAGTGTCTTTGTGTTTTCCTTGCTACTGTTTTTCTCTCCTGTTCTTTGAGTCTGCCCCACTCCCACTGAGACATTAAGCTAAAAGTTTCTGAAATTATAACCATAGGACATGAGCTATATATCTGGCTTCTGCCCCTTATGGTAGTCTGACTTCAAATGTCCTTCTACCTCTCTTTTGCTGCTATTATTATGACAAAATAGCTACATTTGCTACTAGCTCTATATATCTCACCTGACATTGTATCCCCCTACATTCTCTTCATTGGCTTGAGCTATTACAACAACTAACTTACTTACAGCTTGTAACTTCCCACAACACAGTGTACTTTCTGCCCTGCCGTATTCTCTTCTCAAAACCTACACTCCCATATGATCTCATCGCTCTGAAGACAAACAATGTCTTACTTGAAAATTCTGCTGGTAAAAGCTTCTACAACTTTTCAGTAGCAAAAGCTTGGAATAATCTCAGTACTAACATTAGACTTAACTCCAATCATCTGACCTACAAATAAGCTTTAAAAGAATTCCTAAGTAAGGTATGGATCTGCTCCTCCTCTAAACTAGGCTAAAACTCCAAAACTCCATCTTGCCAAGATTTTCCCCTTTTTCTTCTTTACTTCTTCATCCCTCACATGCCTCATTGCTTTTTATTTCCTACATCTACCTAAATCAAACTCTCTCTGTTACTAATATCATCAAATCAGCCCAATACAGTATTAGCATATACACTTAACTCCTATCACTATATCTTGTTACCTATTCTCTATTCTTAATTTAACCTTCCCCTTAACTTCATAAGTCCTGACCATCTCACCTAATTTTCATTTTTCTCCAACTTCCCTTTATCAGTTATCTCTATAAGACTTCCTTCTGAACTAGTTTTTTGTATCATCCCTGTCTACCTCTACTAAATCTATTGAATTTCACTTCTCACTCTCTGTAGCAAGCTTAGTTTTTCTAATTCTCCACTAAAAACAATACCAATATGTAACCTCCTCCTTATTTTTAGTTATTTTTATGTTCCTGCTACTAATATGACTTGTTTACTGGCAAGAAATGTCACTTCTGCTGTCATTTAATTATCTCTGCATGTTTAGAATTACGTATCTAAGCTTGTTCTAACACTGTACTTTGCCTCAAACTTTTATATTTCTCTTCTTATACATATACTATAATATTGTATTATACTGATTTTGCATCTCATTTTTGCTATTACTATTGTATGAAATTTATAAGCAATTTGGAGCTTTACTCCTCAGGCCTTCCCTGAAAATGGATACACTGAACCCAGTCAGACTTTCCCAGTGAACAAGTGTCAATAAATAAATAACTAAATGTTATCTGTTACATAACCTATTTAAGTACTTTCCTACTTTTCCACCCATTGTTTAACATATATCCATAAAACTCAAGGCCCAACCAGCAAACGATTATTGCTTGAGTAAACCTCCCTTACTACAAATTGTCTCTTGCTCATTTTCCCCCAAACAGCCATCTGTCACCTTTGCCACACTCTGAGGGTGTCCTGAGTTAATTTTGTTACATCCTTGGTAGATATAAGATTTATTTTAGCGTCTTGCATTTCAGGTAACTATTTAGTGTACTACTACTTTATTTTTGCTTTATTTATTGATTTGCCTTTAAATCATTCTAAAGGTCTCTAATACTTCAAATTGCTTTGTCAGGGTAGTTCATAGGTTCATAGGTTGGTACTAGGCTATCAGCCCTAGGGCCTATACAAGCCTAGCCAGAACAATTCCCTGGCTATTTCTTCCCACACTGTTTACTTCATTTAAGTTGTTTTGTTGTGGTATTATACTTGTAAGCAATCTTTCTTGGTGTTATTAGATCAAGAGGTTAGCAGTATCCTGTACACACACAAACATCCAAAAACTAAATTGTATCTATAAAACTTCCCTTAGAACTAAAATCTGTAACTTAGTGTGGCTAAAACAAAGCAATTTTGTAGAGAAAAATGTAGAGCAGCTAGTCTGCATGTTAAAAAGCACTACTATTAAATTTTAGCACACTCTGACCTAGTCTAGTGCCAGAGACCACCTGACAAGACCTCTGTATAACCCAGTCCATAACCTACAGTAGCCCACCCAAACAGAGGTCCAAATAACATGGATATGCAATTATCACATTTCTCTAGTTTGGTAGATATGGGCATCCTGAGACAATGTAGGAATTGTCTGATGTTCACAGGTAACCATTTAATCCTCAAAGAAACAAAAACATGACATGAGAGATTCACATACACAATCTGACTGAAGGCAAAAGTCTTGCATACAAACAAGATTGTCAAGAACACATACACTACAGACACCACACATAATGTCCTCCACACATATAGACCAAATTTTGCTCATGTACTAAAAAGCAATCTTCCCAAACCTCAAAGACTACCTAAGCCTATAAATGGCAACTCCTATCCTCAGCAATCTCAAGAGCATTCACCAAAAGCAACACCAAATACCACATGTACACTTACACCCAGTGGAGCTCTAAGAACAAAGCCCATGATTCATGCAACCACATTACCCTGGACTCTTTCCATTGAGGACTCTATTGTACAACACAGAGATGCTCCACTCAACAGAATGAACAAGGAAAAGATAATGTTTAGTTGCTTTTCTGGAGCCATAATATGCAAAGTCATGCATGAACTCACGTCTCCACACCACAGGTACCTGTATGATCCTATCATATTCTGTGTGTGCGGTAATAAGTTGATATGTACTTCCCTAGACTATATGAAGAGAGACATTGTTGATCTCTTTGAATATGTGTCTTAGTCAGGTATGTATGTTGCATTGAGTAGCATTCTACCTTCACCAAGGATGCTGCCACTGTATAGACAAAAGATGATTAACTTCAATAATTTGCCTAGTTTGTGGTGTCTTTTCCAGGGAGATTCAATATTTGTCAGCATGGGTGGACATGGCTAACAAACCATGTTGCTTTAAAAAAGGATGCTCTGCACCTGTCTTCCCTAGGGTTTCAAATATTGGCTAAAACTTTATTCATTACCTTACAGCCTTTTTTAGACAATACCAAACTGACAAACCTCTTGACATAGCAAATAAAACCAAAAAAAGCCTAAAGGTGTTATTGCTCAATGCTATGTGCTTAATTAAGAAACTCCACACTCTGAAATCTCTTCACTCTGGGGAATATAGACAGTTGTACTGTTACTGAGACATGGTTTAAATCCACAGAAAGTACAGGTAGTACAAGGTTTTAGTGCTTTCCACACATATAGACCATCAACTGCACAGACAAGGACAAAAGATGGAGGGGTCTAAATCTATGTTAGCAACAAGCATAAATCTACATTTGTTAAATAGGATGACTTCCTGGAGTAGACTAGAAGACTAATCACCATAGACTCGCTATATCACTCAAAAACCATAGCTTATATCTAGACCTACTGGAGACACTCATCATTAAACCAAATATCCTATATATGGGAGACTTTAAATATCCTTATATAGATGCAGAAACATACGGTTTCTCATAGTCACAGGCAGAAGAATTCCTGGACTTTATTAACACAAATTCCCTTGACCCGATATTGTGCATGGGCAGCAGAGGATCAACCATACTGGACCTTGTACTCCCGAATATGGGACATGGCTGCACACTCCCTCCCCCATGTCATGTCCTCACTGGTGAGGTCGGACCGCAAAGCTGCCTCCTTCAAAATAAATATTAACTTAATATCCCCAACAAACAAGTGTAACAGCTAGGAACTATTCCAAAGCAAACTATATCCTATTAAGGAATAATTTATTAAACTTCAATGCTCCTCCCAACCCTGAGTTCACACCAACCTATGCAGAGTTTTTCACAATGACCCTGTACAACCATGTAAATATCTGTATCGAGGCTGCTGTGCTTACTAGAAGTAAGTGCAAAACAAACTCTAAAAACAAACTACACTGGTGGAATCCTAACTTTAGGGTATATAACAAAAGGAAAAAAACTCAATGCTAAAATCAGGAAGAGCAACTCCCATAATAATAGGAGCTCTGTAATTAACTAAACAGGAAATTAAGACTTCTAATTAAGTCCAGCAAGGCCAGTTCCAAGGTCAAGATAGCTTTACAGGTTAAAGACAACCTCAAGGTCTTCTACAGCTATGTCCAGTACCTCAAAGGCAGTGTATGTCAGTGTGCGAAACTTTTGATCAGTGGTGCTACCTTCACTAAACAGCTTGGCATAGCAAATTTACTGGCTTACAAATTCAGCTCAAACTCCTCCACCCCTACACCTCCCCACTTCTCTCCATGAAAAATATACTAACATACCCCCTCAACTATTAACAGGGAGTAGGTCCTGACAGTACTAAGGCCAAAAATGCAACTTCAGTGGAACTCAACAGTATCCCAGGATGCCTTCTAAATAGGTTGAAACATAACCTAACAGGACCACATGACTCACATGTTCTTCGTCTTCCATTGCTGCAGTCCTGACTATTGGGTATAGTCCGCGTCCAGTCGGCCCGAATACCAGAGGGTCAGGGCGCATTAGACTGACGCCAGTGGTACTAATGCGCATGACCGACGTCATATCCTCAGTCTTTTTTGCCGCATGGTCCGATGCAGAAGCAGTTTTGCGAGTGCAGGTTGGCGTTCTGAAATATTTCCGAAACCGGAGTTTCAGACCGAAACAGAGTTGGCTAAGTACCCGTTGGGGAACATTTTGGTTTTTCTTGCCTCAGTATTTTACCGGATGTCAGAAAAAGTGAATAACTGTATTTCTTGTGGGAAACAGATACCTCATAGGGATTACCATACCTTGTGTATACCTTGTTTAGGGCCTGAGCACGACGTTGTTGGTTGCCGCTCTTGTGCTAGGTTTAACAAACGCACTATTAAGAGGAGGTTAGACTGTGCCAGGTTAGTGTTTGGGAAGCGTTGGAATTATAAAATGCCGCCGGATGCAAGAAGCGCAAGGACAAAAGAGGGAAGGCTAGGGTTGATGAACGGGCAGTCCCGACGCCGGTTCTTTAGAAGGCTCAGTGGAGCCAGAGGTTTTGCCAGGAGTTTCCATGGAGTCCCAGGCAGAAACTTTACTATTACAGGATGTGCCTTCTCAGGAGGTAGGCCAGGCTGAGGGGGCTTCTCAGGTGACTGTTCTTCCCTCTCTTCCCAAGGTTGTTAGAGCCTCTCCTTCTGTTGCCAAAACTTCTTTGAGGGGTAGGCCTAGTTCAGCTTCAGTGGGGGCTTCTCCTAGCATTTCGGGTTCTGTACCTAAGAAACATATGCTTAAAATGGCAGAAGATTTGATTACTATGATTAGAGGTTCTATGCCCCCGCCTGATAAGAGGCCTAGGGTGGAACCGGAGTTTGATAGTTTTGAACAGTGTTCAGAGGCTTCAGAATCTTCTGTGGAAGATATGCAGGAGTATCCTACTTATTCTGATTCGGATGTGGATGATTCCACTCCTACAGCTTCTCCGCCTGAGGATTTCTCATTTTCAGAGACTCTGCATTCCATGAGGGAGCACTTTAAATGGGAAGGCCAGGATTACTCTGATTCAGGAAAAGGCTTAGGGAATTCTTGTTTTTACCCCAGCATAGGCCTTTAGCTATTCCTCCTGTGTTGAATGTGGTGGAAGATGTTTTTGCAGAGGCTTCCCTGAACCCTGACTCTTTGCCTCCTGCTCCTGTTAAGCCTGATAGGTATTATAGGGTGCCCGAAGCTCATAAATATTTGTTTAAGAGTCCTAGGGCGGACCCAGAAACTATTTCTCAAGGGCCTAAAGGTGTTAAGGCTTCTGTGGTTAAAAATCCTGTTCCCACTGATAAAGAGGCAAGGGCTTTGGATAGGTGGGGAAAGAAAGTGTATACTTCTTCCACTCTAGCCATGAGAGCATTGAATTGTCAGTTTCACATGCTAAAATATCAGAATTATCTCCTTTCACAATTGAAATCTAAGGTGGATGCTTTGGCGGAAGGTATTGAGTGTAAAGAGTTGCTGGATTTGGTTCATGTGTCTGAACAAGTGGGTAAGCATTCTTTGCAATGTGGTTTTGATGCTGTACAGGCCTCCTCGAGGGTGGCTGCTACCAGTTCTGTTCTTCGCAGGCATGCCTGGTTGAAGGATCAGAATTTAGCTGAGCATGTTAAGACAAGGATTTTGGATGCTCCTTTACAGTCTGATGTGTTGTTTGGATCGCCTGTGGAAGCAGTTTTAAAGAAAATGGAGGACAAAGCTAAGTCTATGCAAACTGTTAAAGATTTTTGCAGGTGCAGCCACCAAAGTTTAGTAGAAATTGGCCTGCTAAGGGGTGGACATATCCTGCTTATGATTCCCAGTCTAGGGGTAGGTCTAGACGTGGTAGGGGCAGGGCTCAAGGTTCTTTTAGGCCTAGAACAGGAGTTCACCTGCTCAGACTTCTGGTGAGGGCAGGGGTCAGTCCTTTCGTAAACAGACCCAATGACCTGTCTTTTCAGCTGCCAGCAGATTCCCGTCTGGCAGCTCCTTTGGGAGGAAGACTGTCTCTTTTCAAAGAAAATTGGGATTTAATTACTCAAGACAAATGGGTGTTGGATATCATTCACCACGGTTACAGATTTTATTTCCATACAATGCCCCCTTTCAAAGGCATGCCAGACGTTCCTCCTCCACAAAGAAAAGAGGCTCAAAAGCAAGTTTCTCAGTTACTGCAGATAGGGGCCATTCAGCCAGTCCCTGTATCAGAAAGGGGCCTAGGATTTTATTCTCGCCTGTTCCTTGTACCAAAGAAGGGGAACACGTGGAGACCAATTTTGGATTTATCTCTCCTCAACACGTTTTGGACATTCCCAAGTTCAAGATGTTGACGTTACAACAGCTTTTACCTCTGCTGGGCAAAGATCACTGGATGGTAACTTTAGATCTCAAGGAAGCTTACCTTCATGTGCCTATAAGGCTAAGTTGCAGGAAGTATCTGCGGTTTCGAGCTGGAAATTCTCATTATCAGTTCTCTGCATTGCCCTTTGGCTTATCTACTGCACCCAGAGTATTCACAAAGGTTCTGGCTCCAGTGATAGCTTACTTCAGGCTTCAAGGAATTCAAATCTATCCTTACTTGGACGACTGCCTGATTCTGGCTCAAGAAAAGAAGACCTTCTACAGCATCTGGAATATGTTATAGCAGTGCTAAGATGCCTAGGGTATTCTGTGAACGAAATAAAGTCCAGTCTAGTACCCTCTCAAGACATGTGCTTTCTGGGTGTGAGACTGAATACAGCAGCCCAGATGGCCTTTTAACCCCGGACAAACAAAAGAGTCTGTCACTTTACTTCCATCAACTATCTCATCAGTCCGTGCTGACTGCAAGGACAGTCCTTCAAGCATTAGGGTTCATGGCATCTTGTATTCTGGTGCTTCCCAATGCCAAACTGCATATGAGGAAGCTACAATGGTATCTCAAATGTATGGACACAGCACTGCCAGGATTTGGACACTGTCATTCAAATAATACCTTGCCTTCAAAAAGAATTCTTGTGGTGGGCTCAGGAATGTCACCTAAACAAGGGACTCTCTGTGACCCGGCCAGAGGCAAGTCAGATCTTAACGACAGATGCCTCGGACATTGCTTGGGGAGCTCATCTAAATGGAAAGTGGATACAAGACAGGTGGCCTGCCAGACTACAGCATCTACATATCAACATGAAGGAGATGTTAGCAGTCCAGTTTGCATTAATGGCTTTCAAGGAGTTACTTCTTCCAGGGCAGGTGTTGATTCTAACAGACAACACAACTGTCATGTGGTACATCAACAAGCAAGGGGAACACATTCTTATCCTCTATGCAGGCAAGCAATGTTTTTATGTGCGGCTGCGCTAAGCTTGCAACTAACTCTTCGCCAAAGGTTTCTGCCAGGAGCACAGAACTCCTTAGCAGATGTGTTAAGCAGACAAATCATGGATCCCCACGAGTGGAAACTGGATCTTCATGTATTTCAGAAACTGACAGTGTCATGGGGAACTCCAGACATAGATCTGTTCGCTTCTCCACTAAACCACCAGCTGCCAAAGTATTGCACAAAGGGGTTTCATCACACAGCTTGGAAAGTGGATGCTCTGTCTTTCAGTTGGAAAAACCTTCATGTGTATGCCTTTCCACCTCTGCCTCTTCTTCCAAAGGTACTATTAAAGGTCAGACAAGACAGGCCAAGGATGATTTTGATAGCTCCAGATTGGCCTCGGCAACACTGGTACCCACTACTACGGAGTCTGGTAAAGAAGCCTCCATGGCCTTTACCTCTGATTCCTCATCTGTTATCTCAGAAGGACGGTCATCTGCTCAATGTCAAGCTTCATTCTCTTCATCTAACAGCCTGGCATATTCTGTGTTGAAACACAGCAGGTCTCAACTTCCTCAACAAGTTTTAAATGTGATTATGGAAGCTAGAAGACCTAGTACAAGGAGAGAAAATGGAAGAGATTTTTATTTTGGAGTACAGCAAAGAATTTGGAGATTTCTGAGCCTAATTTGAGTGTGGCTCTTCAATATCTTACTGAGTTATTGGACAAAGGTTTGTCCTTCTCTTCCATTAAGATTCATGCTGCAGCAATTTCAGCTCACTATGATTGTGACCCACCTTTGTTTTCTCCTCTGTTCAAGCAGTTTCTTAGAGGGGCAAAGAATATAAGAAGCTCCTACTCCTGCTTGGGATCTCAATTTTGTGTTGGAAAAACTTACTCTACAACCTTTTGAGCCTGCAGCTACTGCTGAATTGAAATACTTGTCATGGAAGACTGCTTTTCTGTTGGCTATTACTTCTGCTAGAAGGGTGTCTGAGTTGCAGGCCCTTATGGCAGTAGAGCCCATTTTGATTATCCATAAGGATAGGGTATCATTACGTACTAATCCTTCCTTTATGCCTAAGGTGGTTTCTAGTGTGGCTTTAAACCAAACTATTCATTTGCCTACGTTTTATGCAGACCCTCAAAATAAAGGGGAAAAGATTTTGCACACTTTAGATGTACACAGGCAATTTATTATTTAAGCAGGACTAAGGATTTTAGGCAGTCTCAGCAGTTGTTTGTTTCTTTTGCTTTGAGTTCACAGGGCAAGCCTGTGTCAAAACAAACTATTTCTAGGTGGATTGGCTTGCATTGCATTTTGTTATTCCCATCATGGCAAGGAGATTCCAGCTGGGATTAGGCCTAATTCCACTAGGGCTACTGCCACTTCAACAGCATTTCTAAGGGGGGGTGGCAACTAAGGATATTTTGGAAGCAGCTACTTGGAGTTCAGTGCATACTTTCTCTAAGCATTATCACCTTCCTATCTACTCTAAGTCTAGGGCTGGTTTTGCCACAGCTGTTTTACAAGGCATGTTGTCAGCTCCTACTTCTTTATGATTTGCCAGCCTCCCTTACCTCTGCTTTGGGATTCTACCCAATAGTCAGGACTGCAGCAATGGAAGACGAAGAACATAGTACAGTTTTGTACCTACCATAAATGTAGATGTTCGATCCCTCCTTCCCTCTGTGTTTAGTGGTTGTGTAGGTGAGTTTACATGCATATATATATTTTGTATATATTGTTGTATATATTGTACATGTTTTGGTGCAGGTATTTTGGGACTTGTCTTTTAGGGTCTTCTGACATCTGGGGCAAGAAAAGACTGAGGATATGACTCTGGTATTCGACTATACCCAATAGTCAGGACTGCAGCAATGGAATCCTCGAACATCTACATTTATGGTAGGTACAAAACTGTACTTTTTCAACTATAGACTCAAAACAGGCTTTGTACCATGAGACTAGAAGACTGCAATGGTTATCCCACTTCACAAGGGTGGACCAGCAACTGACCTTGGAAACTACAGTCCTATTAAACTGACTAGTCTAATATGCAAAGCCATGGAAAAACTTATCATGGAAATGATCAACTAAGACATAAGCAACCTTCAGAGACTGGATCCAACCTAGTTTGGCTTCGAACAGGGAAGGTAATGCCTACCAAACCTCTTTGAGAAGGTCACCAAGGCAATGGATGAAGGACAAATGGTGCTTACCACCTGCTTGGGCCTGGCTAAGGCATTTCATACAATATTCAGGTATAGCTGACAAACTAACTGAACTGGGCATAAACCCCTACATTACTCACCAGACAGACAGAGCCTAGGAAATTGGGATTGGTGATACCACCTCTACTAAGAGAGCAGTCAGAGCTCCTTCCTGAGACTTCTCCTATTTTGACATCTACTTCTCAGTGGTAAAGGCTAATGCCAAGGGCCTTTGGTTGACCAAGTTCACAGATGACTGCAGATTGGGAGCTATCATAGATCACCCCATGACACTACATCTTATAACAGAGTCTAATGCAGACAAATGACTTGTGCCAAAGTCATGGATTAAAACTGAATGCCAAGAAATGCATTATAGTGCATTTTGGGAAAACTACCACCCAGGATATTTACTCCATCAATAAGACACCCCTAAAAGTTGACCTGGTAATCAGGGACAATGAAAGTTTTATAGGAAGTAAGCTGACCCTTGACCAATATATGAGGAAGGTAGTAATAAAATCATTCTATGTTGCCCAACTTTTAAACAAGGGCATGGCACCCAGGTCCAAAGAAGTCATAGTGCAATTTTATTTGGCCCTTATCAGACCCATCATTGTGTATGATGTCCACTTTGGCATGTACGTGACCAGACATATGCAACATTTGGGATGTACACAAAGCTTCCTTACTAGGAAAATCCAGGGTATAAATACATTATCCTAGATCACCTTAAAAATCTATCTCTGTATTCTGTTCCTTACAGGTTACTGAGCGGCAATCTATGCCTGACATACAAGGCATCCTCAGAGCTAGCTCTGATGTATCTTTTGCACATCCACAAAATGAACAGCATCAGAACCACTAGATCCAAGGATTTAAATTTTGCTTGTGCTATAAGTAAGACATGTTGGTGAGATAGAAATGTGTCTCAGAGGACCCCCCTGCTCTGGAACAGGCTGCCCATCCATACGAAGCAGAGTCCATCCCTAATCCTAATTGTGTTACCTTGACCAATGGATGAGAAATCAAAAACTCACCCAGGTCTGGCCTGCATGTCTGTAATAGACAGAGGCAGACAGTAATGCCCAAACTAACATAGCCCACCACATAATGTCTAGAAATGTCTTAACTAATATTCCTTCTCTTAATAAATGTCTGTGATACATAATTGGGTTGGAATGCATGTACAGGCTTCTAGAGGTGCTGGTGGTCATTAGTCTAGCATGTACCCATGAACTATATATATATATATATATATATATATATATATATATATTTGTAAACATATTATATATATATATATATATATATATATATATATATATATATAGGGTGTTTGTGACATGCTGTCTTGATAGACTCTGGATTTCTTTTAGAAGCTCCATTCTACAGTTAACATACTTTTCATAATTTGCTTTCATGAAAATTTCCACCAGCTGTAGTTGTGTTATTGGAGTTTCATAATTCTCTTCTCTGGTATTTTTAATCTCTTTGGTAAATTAATCACTATTCCAGAAATATATATTTAAATGCTGACATGCTGTGCATTTTTTGTGCAAATATAGCATTTTATTATCATTACAAATCACAAATTCTGTATTGCACTTTGATATTTTCTCTTTATATGCTTCCAGTACCTTAGGATTATACATTTCTAAGGGCAATAAATGGTTAGTTCATATTAAAATTTAGCATAATTGTAGAGTGATC